>NC_090443.1:789630083-789931530 GCF_031143425.1 Pleurodeles waltl
AGACACCATTGTTGTACATTGCTAGGCAGACATGGCGATTTGCATTGGGGCACAGCCCTCCCACACCCCGACAAAGATAATTTTAATGCTTGGGATATCAAGTCACAGTCTGAGAGGCATGTTTTGTTACACAATTGTTGATGACTATTCACATGATGTGTACACATGTATGTCAAAGCAAGGGAGTGACGTGACTGCTGTGTGATTATCAGTTGTGATGGGTACTATGTATCATGGCCAAACCTCAATACATGACTTGTCATATTTAACATTGAAATACACCCTGTATTTTTCAAGGGACACATCTAATAATGGCAATACTCATGTCTTGTCATACCTAGGTACCCAGGGAGTGGAGGGAGCAAACAACTTCCTGAGTATCGTCCACTTCCAGATCTTCAGACCATGGAAGAATGCCACATCATCCAGATCTACCATCTGAATTGGCTAACAATTGTGGACCTATGTCATCAGTTGGAGCCAGAACTGATGCCTGTCATTCATCATCCAAATAGCATTAAACCCATTGCACAAGTTATGGCAGTTTTGCACTTCCTGGCCACAGAAACCTTCCAAAATCAGTAGTCCAATCTGCTGAAATGTCCCAGCCTATGTTCAGTCTGATTTAGAAGGATATACTCTCAGCAGTGTTGAAACACATGGACAGCTACATCCACTTTCCTCAACATGAGGATTTGACCCATGTGAATGCTGACTTCCATGGTTTGGCACACATGGTAGGAGCCATTGATGCTAAACATGTTGCCTTGGTCCCACAGCATGCCAATGAACAAGTGAACTGCAACAGAAAGAGCTACCATTCCATCAATGTCCAAATTGTTTGCTTGGGGGATCTCTAAATTTCACAAGCCTGTGCCTGTTTCCCGGGTTCAGTTATTGATGCCTTCATTATGGGGAACAGTGCAATCCCTCAAATGATGTCACAACTGTACCCAGAGAGGGCCTGGCTGGTTGGTAGGTCAAATCTCTCCTGTTTGTGTGTGTGCAATGTCTGCTGCAACAAATCCAATGAGAAGTACTCAAAGTTGCACATATGTTCCATTCCATAAGATGGGACTCTGTATAAAACGTCCATGGTTGTTGATGCTGATGAGGACTCAACTACGCCAGGGGAAGTCTACTTTAACAATGTAAACGTCCCGTGGAGTGGGCTATTGGACTCCTGAAGGCCAGATTCAGATATCTGAACAAGGCCGGTTGAGCCCTCCTCTACTCCCCCAAAAAAGTATGTAAGATCATTGTGGTCTGCTGCATGCTCCCCAACATTGCACTTCGGAGGAATATTCCATGCATCCCAGATGAGGGGGAGCCAGCAGTGCCCCGGTGAGAATCCTGAAATTCCAAGTGAGGATGACAGTGATAAAGAGGAAAGTGAAGACTTGTGGGCAAATCTCATCAATCACTTACTTTACCTGAGTGTAAGTAAGTATTGTTATGTTGTCACTGTGACTGTATGTGGAACTATAATTATCAGGATGTGTGGACTAGGGTGTTTTTGCTACAGACTGTGGATGTAATGCTTTACCGTATACATCAAATCTTTGCTTACTAAGTCAGCCTTGAACATTTCACTACCTTGAATATCTGCAGGGTTTGTGTTCACTGATGTTTGGTGTGAGATTATGGTCATATATATAACTTCCTAAGCTAAACTCCTTGTATTATTCATTATTCAGTTGCCTTCACCATGCCATCCTCATGTGGGCATTTCAGAGTTTTGACATTGGCTGCTATCTGATGCTGTTCTGACATAGGAAGAGGACATGGATTGATCCAGGTAATGTTGGTCACAGATTTAGGGTATACAAGTCCTGTGCCAAGGCAGCTTGGATAGTGTGTGGAAGGAAATCTGAAGTGCAGGATACACTGGTTTGATATGGTGTGTTGGTCCAGTTGCCACATGTGTGCAATCATATTACCTTGAGAAATGTTCTAATCAAGTGCAATCCATGCATTCGTCCTTCACATTGTGTTGACAATGATCTTTTATGACCTGTTTGTATCTGTAGATGCGTTTCCTCCTTGCCGGCCAGAGTGCCTGTGCCACAACACTGACATAGGTTATATCATACCCACAGATATTTATCATTGTAATGGGATGAACCCATAATTAGGGACTGTTGTACTGCCCTCTCTGTCTGTGCCATGGCTTATGTAATGTTGGCAGACCAGGTTTTGGTGTGTGATAAGGCTCAAGCTGGTGTCAACATCCACTAATCTGTTAGCCTATTCTCCGGGACAAGGTCTGGCAAAACCCTTTCTTTTTTGGTCTTGGGGATGGTACTTTGGTATACCCAGCATGATCCAATATGGTTCATTCTTGACTATGACAGTCCAGACATTTTGACATCCTATGTACTGTAAAATGCAATGTAATTCTTGGTGTGACCAGACAATGTACCATTGTGTTGTTATGACCTTACCTGTGACATATCCCTCCTTCCATTACCATCTTGTGTCTTCCTCGTATGCATCACAAGGGCTTACATCTCGACATTTCAACATGTGGAACAGAACCAAGCAGGCAATGTTCTTCTGCTTGGCGAGTTTATTTGCATAGGTGCAGGACATAAAAAACTGATGCTACAGAAGATTAAAGTGAGGGGATCAGTCATGGTGGATGTAATCATATTAGTAGATGCTACAACATTTGGACTCTAAAGTCCAGTGTTCTATTACCATGGAAGAGGGAACGTGGTTAGAGAACAGTCAGCAAAGTGGATAATTAACATACAAAGGAATGAAATCAGGAAGAGGTCACTTGTTGGTAGTGGTTGGTGTCCTGCCATCTGCATCCCCTGGAGTCTTGAGTGGATGTCCCAGCTTGCAGGGGGTTCAGCAGCTACAGAGCAGGGGTGTCTGAGATGGGTCCTTCCCCTCACAAGGGACTCAATTCTAGTGGCTGTGACTGATTTGGAAGGGCCTGGTGTTGCTTGGCCAAAGGAGAGGATGTGGTGTTGCTCACGGTCCCTGATAAGGGAACTGCTAATCTACCTGAACACCCTTGAAGGGGAGGCCAGGATGGTGTTGGTGGCCTCCCACCTTTCCAGTGACTCACAATGGAAGTTCCTCTGCTGCTGCTTGATTTCCCTGAGTTTGGTAAGTACCTGGCCCATCATGCCTTGGAATTGTTGATATGTTCCCAAGACTTGGTTGATGGTGTCCTGGCCAGGACCCTCCCCAGTGGTCTCATGCTGCTGGCTCACAACATCCCTCCCACGCACCCTGTCCCCACTTGTCTGCACCCTTGGCACAGTGTGCCCCTACCTCTCGTTCCAGGACCATCATTGTCTAAGGTGTGTTGCTGTGACTCAGGATCCTTGACTGGGGGGCACAAAATGGTAGTCACTGTCCTTAGGACACAATTTGGCAGGCAAATGGCTGCCTGAAATGTAGATGCAGCCAGGCTGGGAGGAGTTGATGTGGTCATGGTGAGCTTCACTGGTGTTGTCTGACCAGGTTGCCCTGATGGACCAGGACCATCCTCAACGTCCAGACATCCAGGAGTGTTGTCGTCACTGAGAGCTTCATCTATGGGGGTAGTGGTAGTCTCTTCAGTGATTTTGGTGTTCCCAGTGGCAGCTCGACCTTTTGAAATGAGAGATACAATGTTACAGTTGTTTTTTGACATCTGCCTCACATTGTTGAGCATGACATTCAGCCAAGGCCACGTACACATTGGATTGGCAGCTTTTACTTATGTAACTGGTACACATGTTATCAATTGTATAGACCTGACATTTCTAAGATATGGCAATTCCATTTCAGTCAACCAGCTGCAGAATGTATGAGTTCATTATCACTTGGGAGGTTGGTCATAGACCTATATCTTGCCAGCAGTGCAGGCAAAACAGTGTTTGGACAGGATGTGGCTTTGATCCTTTAAAGTCCTAGTTGACTGGTATGCAGGCAGACCCCAGACATTGTTGTTTATGTGATTGTAGTCATAATGTGGTCAGTGCATTGTGAATGTGTCTTTTGACAATGTCATTCAGGTGATGCATCTTGAGGCCTTTGGTTCATGTTTGTTTCGGTGCACACAGGTTGAGCTGTCCTTCCTGTCTACAATAATTCCATCTTTGCTTAGCTGCTCAAAATGGATCTAGGTATTTAGCCACATCACAGAGTGTACCATGATCTGGCTCTTGGTCCCTCCCAGGTGAGTAAAGTTCATTTGTGAGTTCATGGACAGATGAGTTGTGGCATATGTACAGTGTCCTGGTGATTGGAGTCACAGGGATTGGCCTTCCTGGAATTTATAGAAATGTTACTCCAAGTATTATACAGTATGCATAAGTTATCCTCCTAGGTATGTGTACTTCCATGGCGACTTCACAAACATGTATATTGGGACAGATGCACACTGGGTTTGTGTTTGGATTTTGTGAGACTGAGCCTTCTGGCCTTATCAGTCCTGTCAGTGCTTGTTCTACCCACACACTATACAGATAGCCTCTCAGGTGAGTACCCTTCAATGGTGAGTGCAGGGAAAAGGAAAGGATCATTTGAGCAGAGGACAATGTGTTGGCTAAATGGAGTGACAGTAGCAGTGCCTCTCTGCCTTATCAGTCCTGAAAGTGCTTGTACTACCTACACACTATAGAGATATCAACCCCTCAGGTGAGTACTCTTCAATGGAGAGTTCAGGGACAAGGGTAATTTGAGCAGGGGACACTGTGGTGGCTTGAGAGTGACAGTAGCAGTGCCTCATGGCATTAGCATTACTGTTATTGCTTGTACTACCCACATACTATACAAATGTCATCCTCTCCAATGGGTACACATCACCAGGGACTTGCCAAACAAGGTAAATTTAAGTATGATACACTGTTCTGGTTTTTGGAATTGTAGAACAGCACCTCCTGGGAATTGTAGTGCTTTTAATCCCTGTACTACATACAATGTATGCAGCTATTGTTCCCCCAGGTGATTCTAGTTCACATGTGGGATGCCAGACCAGGGTCAATGGACAAGTGGAGACTGGGCTGGTGGGTGGGGTGACAGTGAAGGTGGTCAAAGGTGAGCGGTAATCATGCTTGACAATACATTTTGGTGATATTTTAGTGTTGTGACTTACCCGAGTCCACCCCGCCAGGTATTCCTGTGAAGCCCTCAGGCTGCAGGATGGTCAGGGCCTTCTCCTCCCAGGATGTGAGTTGTAAGGGAGGAGGTGTGGGGGACCTGTGCCACTCTCCTAGACATGCAGCTGGTACCTGGATAACGTGGAACGGACCTTCCCCCTAAGGTCATTCCAACTCTTCCTGATGTTGTCCCTTGTGAGCCGGGTGGGTGTCATTTTGAAGTTGTTTTATTCAGACAAATATTGGCTATTTTTTTCTAAACTGGTGTGGAGTGCTTTGTGGTGTCTTCATTGTATTACTGTGTGTGTACAAATACTTTATGCATTGCCTCTGAAATAAGCCTGACTGCTTGTGCCAAGCTACCAAGAGGATGAGCAGGTGTTATCTTAGCTGTGTGGCTTCCTTCCCCAAACTAGGGTGTGGGTCCCACCTTGGACAGAAGCAAAACCACTGCCAACTGGAGACCGCATTTCTAACAATTGCACATGAATATTCATGTCTTTTGTCCATCTGTGAAATCCCTGAGACAACGTCAAGACATGCAAACTCAGACTTATACAACTTACTGTCTTTGTGTGGAGAAAGAATCTAAAGAAACAGGTCCATGGATTGCAGTATTGCAATGAGGGGTGTGAGAAATGTAAGTAATTTGCTTTCACATATTTATGTGAAATAATGCAAATCCATCATTTAGTGGTAACATGCCAAAAATTTCACATAACAAGCATAAGGCAAAACCCCCTTCATTACGTAAATTACGCTGGAGTAATTTAAATTTCACCCAAGCCTAATTATAATAGAGTTGGTTAGACTGCCACCCTACACAGTAACGCATTGTAGTGTGAATCTCCCAACAGAGTAGACAGTTATAAAGTAACTTCTCATTTTATCAGAAAAAGAAGCAGTGAAAATCTTCATCCAAAATGAAGACATGTTCCTCCATAACGCGGGTCATAGTGGACAGGGATAATTCACTATTACTGATGTCCTTTGTCATATTGTACAGTGTACACTTTGGTTGCATTAAAAACTCAAACATTAGAAATAAAAATAAATGTGGTTGTGAAAAACTACACCAATATTTGTAGCTGATGGTGTGGCACTTTTTTTTACCCATCAGCATCTTCGAAAAGATGTTGGGCAGTATCTTTTATTTTGCTTACATAGGATGCACTGTATGCAAGGAACACCTTACACTGTTTCAGACACTAAAAAGTAAAATAAGGTAATGTCCACAAAACAAGAAATGTAAAAATTGACAAGACTGTTTCAAAACAATGATGTTGGAAGATCAAGGAGCCAAAACATGTACAACTACACCTAGTGAGGTAAAAATATTCTTAATTATCCAACAGGATATTAACATTAGAGCTCCATAATATTTTTCCACTCTAGGTGCCCAGAAGCCTGTAGTGGTAAAACATTGTCTATGAAAGATTATGAAGATTAATTGTTGTTCTTTTTAGGAACAGAAGAATCTGGACATAGTAGGGGCTAAGGCAGGGTCTAACCAGGTCTGCACTGGAATGAAGAACCTTAAACTAGGATAACCTGATTATACACGTAGTTCTTTACTAAACTCTAAATATGCCCCTATGCAGTCCCCAACTCACTCAATGTAAATTTTGGAAATGTAAATTTTAACACTACATATTACCCTTCCAGTAACACTAATACAAGATGTAACCTTAATGTGAATCTTAATCCTAAACACTAACACTATACTCAGAACTTTCATCCTAAATACAACTAACAACCATTACAAATCTTAAATCTAATTATAGCCTTTTGAAATATAACTCATACTTATACTGTTGAAATACATACATTTTTATATTGCAGTATCAAAAATAAAAAATTTCATTATTTCAGACCAAAAATATATTTTATAAAATTAAAATAAAATATACTCTGACACGTTTTCATATTTACATATTCCTATCCCTCCAATGAAATTTACCTTTCAATGTAGTCTCTTCTTAGAAGCACCAATCTCTTAACTGGAAGTTAGCAACAAACTGAAGCGTCAATGTTCTCAATGTCAGACCAGAGGTGGTCCTGGTGAAGCCGGAATGAGAAGAGAAATATGTTCTGGTCTTAGGGAGGCACTGCTGTGTGCCAAAACACTACCATGTTCTTCATTGGCTGTATTTGAGCTGCTTGAAAATACTGTGAGTCACTAATACTGAAGAGATCTCTCTTATGAATTCCTAGTGCCCATGTGAAAGCTCCTTAAGAAGGTCCTGGTTTATTTTCAAAATATAAATATATTTTGTTCATAGAGATCAAGTTGCATAGCAACTGATGTTTTTTGTACAGCAACACTTTTGCAACCCAACTTTCATTTTGCTCTAATGGCTGATGTACAAATCATTAAAATGCAAAATCACCACATGCAAAAAGTCTCAAAAAGTCCTGCTTCATTAATATGATGAAGAAGGATTCATTATATGACTCATCCTGAATGACTCCAAATGTAGGGATGGAGGTCTTTGAGGGACAAAAACCTTCCATTTTCACTACTACAACATTCTCAGAATGACTATTTTTTCTTCCAGCACTTGTCCCTTAAAGAGACAGGGACTGGAATAAAAATATTAAATAAAATTAACATTTTGTGAATTGCATTATGGGAGCAGGTAGTCGTCCAAAGGACCACTGTATACGCAATTATCCATAGCCTCAGCTGTGACTTACAAGGTAGAAGCTGTCTTCCATGATCACCTGCCTCTTTGCAAATCAATGTTGCTTGGACAGGTCTGTTTTGAGGTTGCTATATTCCATTGAGAAACAGATGAAGAATGGGAAGTTTCATCACTTTTTGCTTCACAGCAAGCAGAACAGGCATTTGCAATGCAATGGGTCGCACATTTGCTCGAGTTAGAGCTATTAGCGTTTTAAACTCCTAACTGGACTTTTCTTGCCACATAAACTGAAAAGTAAAACAGTTTCACATAAGCGAGCCGACAGCCTCAATGAGTGCAAAGCAGACACACAAAAGGAAACGGAAGTTCACTCGCAGTCAATCGGATCGGCAAAAGTACAATAATCCATGTAACCGGCAAGAGTGCATTTATCCATGTAACAGACTTGATGTCCTGAATAGCGCCCAATCACTGCCCAGCGAGATTGCGCTGCTTACGAAGTGAAAAGAAAAAGTAGTCCAGAAAAGATCAAGCCTCGTATGCTTTCAGTAGTTGGCTGGTGCACTCAAAGAGGGCTAAACACCGGAAAACGCATGAAGTGTGCATGCCTTTCACTAATGAAATCAAGCAAATTTTATAAGGCAAGCTCAGGAACTAACCAAACTGATGAGCATGATTAAAAGCCCACAGAGAGATTACAGCAGGGACAGGGCACTTTGAGTGTTAAACCCTAAAAGTTTACTTTGTGAATCCAAAGGCATTTCAGACTCACAAAAAACTTTGCTTCCATTATAACTTGTTTTGTCATTGCAAAGAATGTGGTTTTCTGAGTTGTATGATTTCCGACCACAAAAGCATCTTCCTATCTCAGAGCCCCAGGGTTTGGTCATAATTATTTTTCCTAAGAGGAAAGGAATAGTTGATTGATTGTACCCATTAGAAGATACTCATGCTTGGTCTGGTTATCTCTGCTACCGAAAGTAAAGACAGTCCACCACATAACAGCATCTGGGGAAGGCATACAGGGAATATTAATTTTTCTTTGCCATAAGAGTAGTGTCATTTTTGAGCCTTCGACCTTGTAATGAAATATACTATTGTGGCTCTGTTCAGTTCAACATGTCTGTTGAATATCAAGTCATTTTTTTTTTTTCATTTTTATCACCTAATTGTCAGGTAATAAAGGACTTATTATTCTTTTTTTGCTATTTTAGTTGAAAAAGATCATGATGCTGTTATATTGAGCCTCAGGATCCAATAAAACATTTATATGCAAATATAGAATATAAACAAACATTGGAGAGGACAATGAAAAAGGAATATTTTATATCATAAATGTAGAATGAGAGGTCAAATAAGATCCACAATTGTAAATGCTCACCTGCATCATTTACATCTCCCTCAATTCTGAGTGAAATCTTCTCAATAAAGGAATGCTTTGCTATGTGGTTTTGGTGTCAAGTGATATGTGCTTTTGGTTTTTGCAGTAGTATTTGCATTGGCCATGGCTAAAAGGCCAAAGGGCATCCACTTTAAAAAAGAAAAATGGCCGGGTCCCACCATGGGGCTCCAGGGGCTCGCTCCGTGGCCCCCCAACATTTTGCCTACATGTTGGTGCCCAGGCTGTGCACCGGGGTATCCATTTTTCAACAAAAAAAAGTCCCAACATTTGGCTATTTTGTATGTGCCCCAGGTGGACACCCACTCTTAAAAAGCAAAAAAAAAGAATGATAAATGAGTGGCAAGAGTGCTCAATTGTTGTCACTGCTCTGCGTAACGAGCACCTCATAATGTCCCAGGGCTATTTTCTATTACATTTTTGTTTCTGGTGGTGCTCCTGGAAGAAGACTCCATGATAAAGCTATTAGCTCTGCTTCTTCTACTTGTGATCTGACCCTTTGACAAAGTCAGTTGGTTTGCGTTACTTGAAATGACATCCTTTTTATTGTTACATCACATAGTAAGCAGTGCTCATGGCAATAGACATCTTACTTTACATTAAAAAATAGAAATTCCCTTAAGAAAGCAATGGTTAACGTGACATTATAGTTTGGAATTTTAATATCATCTATTTTTAAATTTAAAAAACCTTAGAAATTGAATAAAAAGCCAAAGGTTAAATGGATATTATTACAGTTAATTGACAATGTCAATCAAATCATTTTATTTAAATGAATAAAACACAGAAATTCACCAGTTATAGTTATCACACATGCTATAATTCATGACCTAAAGTAACTACAACTCATGCCCTTGTATGCACTGATAAATACATATTACATCATTTCTGGCATGTTCTATGACATCATTGATAACAGTATCACAACATCTGAAATTCTATAAATAATGACAACACTGTGAATAGCGGGTGCGCAACTTAGAGTTATTTTAGGGCACGAGTTATACTTACTTCACAAAACTACTATAACTGGTGAATTTCAGTGGTTTTGTTTGTTTGAAATATATATGTATGCATACATATATACATATGAGTGCATGTGTGTGTGTGTACTGAGTACTGAGTTGCAAAGCATGAGTGATAGTCTTACGTTTTCAATGTTTGTGGAAAAAAGGAACAATAGATATGTCTGCTGATGCAGTCAATGAACAGGAGGAGAGAGCAAGGAGAGCTTTTGATGGCAATATGACTAATGCAGAGCCCAATACTGGGAGCGATAACAAGAATGGAGTGCAAAGTGAGGACTTAAGCCCTCATTATGACATTGAAGGTAAGTGACGCTTACCGCCATGCTGATAGGCGCCAACATACCACGACTGCGGCGATATACCACTACGCATATTATGACCCACAACTAGAAATCCGCCACTATACAGACACACACATAAGTCCGCCAGCCCAGAGGTCAGTGATAAACTGGCGGTACCAAAACCCTCACTGTTACGCCAACAGAAATACTCCCACAGCATTATGACCCACGAATCACCGCGGCGGTCATTTAACTGCGATAAACCATTGGTGGTACAGACCGCTGCACTCAAAATACACACACACATACAAAACAACACCACATTGGACAACTCAAACTACACACACCTGACACACATACATACACACACCACACCCACACCACTATAAAACAGACACACACACTACCCACGACCCTTTATGAAAAAAAAATTGACGATTGAGAGAGAGACACGCAAGGAGCACCCACTGAGTCAAAGCCACAGAACACCATCACCCATACCCCATCCACGCACCTCACAGCACACACCCCAACATATCACTCCACACACCCTCACACACACCACACACACTACACCCATGGCACCACAAAGACACCTCAGGTTCTCAGAGGAGGCGCTAAGGGTCATGGTGGAGGAAATCATCCGGGTAGAGCCACAGTTATTCGGTTCACAGGTGCAGCAGATGTCCATTGCTAGGAAGATGGAGCTATGGCGGAGGGTCGTGGACAGGGTCAATGTTGTGGGACAATACCCAAGAACAAGGGATGACATCAGGAAGAGGTGGAACATCCTACATGGGAAGGTGGGTTCTGTGGTAGAAACATACCAGGTAGCTGTACAGAGGACGGGAGGTGGACCCACACCTCCTCCCCCACAACTAACAACATGGGAGGAACAAGTCTTGGTGATCATGCATCCTGAGGGACTGGCAGGAGCATCAGGAGGACTGGACTCTGGTTAGTCAAATCTTTACTACTTTCTCCCCCCTCTACCCGCATGCCATCACAAACTCCTACCCCTACCCTCACCGCCATCACTCCACCACCTCACATATACCCCACCATCACAACCCACCCATCCCAATACCAATCCCTGCATGTAACACCAATGCACAGACCCCCATCACCACAGCATGCACACTAGTGACAATCACTTAGCCAACCAAATCACAACTCACACAAGCCAAAGCTATCTTGGTAATAACAACCATAAAGGGGAACATACCCATGCACAAGATGTCACACGCAGTAACAATAACACTGTATTTACATCCCCACAAGACCCCCACACAATGTCACCGGAGAGGAGGTGCCAGCAACATCCAGCTCCCTCCAGAAGAGGCCCACAGTGATGACAGCAGCTCTGCACGCCTAGATCAGGATAACCAACCTGGCCCATCAGGGACCTCTGGAGAGTCGGTGACCCAGCCACAGTCCCAAACCACCACAGAGCCTTCCCCTCAGAAAACACCACCACAGCACCCACCCAGTGGGCCCATCCCTCTGTCCCCAGGACACGTCAATCAGCAGTGTGTCCACCACTACAGGAACCCCAGGCAACCCCACAAACACAGGATGATCAAGGACCTGTGGTCAGTGGCAGTAGGCACACGGTTCAGGGGACAGAGGCACAGGACAACAGGGAAGCAGGGAGGACTGCTGTGCGACAGGGGAAGGACAGGCCAAGGGAACCGATTCTCCACTAGGCACTCACCAATATCCTGGGAGCATACCACCATTCCCAGGAGACTATGGGCCAGATACTGGCCAAGCTGCAGGAGACACAGTGGCTGCAGGAGGGAGAGTACCTGGGGATCAGGGAGGTCCTGAGAGACATCCACACCACCCTGGTCACCATTGCAGGCGTGCTGGGTGACATGGCCAAGACCATTAGGGAGGCAGTGGCACACCAACGGGCCCCTGACACTAGCCACACTGATGAACAGGCATCCAACTCCGCTGACGCTAGTGGACAGGTGTCCCCGCCACTGGAACAACAGGCCACCAGCACCCCTCCCCCTGCAGAAGGAGAACCACCATGCAAAATGTCCCTGCGATCTAGGCAGAAGCCATAGATCATTGCCAAGAACCCCGTCCGGAAATAAGGCTCCCCTTAATGTCACCCTTGTGTCCCACTTTGTTACCCTGTCCACCTTGAACTGACATTGCTCCACTGCCTATGCCCCCTTGGACAATGCACCTGTGATCCATATAGACTGAACTCTATCCTGGACTTTCATCCATCATCAACCCAGCCGATTGCACATCCCCATTTACTTTTCAGCACTGAAATAAACACCCTTGGAACTATTTCAAGTATGGAGTCTGTCAATTGTTTGAAATATGTATTAGTTTAACAAGCTGTAAACATTGCAATTCAAATGTACTGTAATATTTACAGAGGTATGACCTGTAGTGGACAGCAGTAAACACACCAGGAGCCAAAGTGGGGCACAGATATCTGAAAATAGAGATACCAAAGTGTACAGTAAGTGGCCATTGGAAATCAGGCTGCCATGTTCAATGTCCAACGCAAAACTGCAATGGAAGGTGAAGTTACGGAGTCTTACCTGTGTGTCACTGGAAGAACTGTTGAATTAGTGTAGTTCTGTTGTCCACATCCTCTTCCTCTGCCTCCTCTTCGACACTGTCCACAGGCTCCACCGCTGCCACATGACCATCCCCAGGCTCGGCTCATCCTCCTGCAGGAAAGGTACCTGGCATCTCAAGGCCAAGTTGTGCAACATGCAACGATGATCTGGCACACCTTCTTGGGTGAGCAGTACAGGAATCCACCTGTCAGATGGAGGCACTGGAATCTGGCCTACAGGAGGCCAAAGTTGCTCTCAATGATCCTCCTTATTCGCCCATGTGCCTCATTGTAACGTTCTTCTGCCCTTGTCCTGGCATTCCTCACTGGGGTCAGTAGCCATGAGAGGTTGGGGTAACCAGAGTCACCTGTAAATATCGAGCGATACCTGTTTGCCACACACTCACCCTTGGGGCCAACCCCACACCCATATACCTACATCAACTGGATGGGGACCATGGGCTCACCAATTAGATACACCCGGTGCCTCTGGAGTTGAGACATCACATATGGGATGCTGCTATTCGTCAAGATAAACGCATCATGCACAGAGCCAGGATACTTTGCATTGAAATGGGAAATGTACTAGTCTGCCAAACACACCTTCTGCACATTCAGAGAGTGAAAGCTTTTTCTATTTCTGAACACCTGTTCATTTCTCCGGGGGCAACAAATGCAATATGTGTACCATCAATGGCACCAATGATGATGGGGATATGTCCCAGTGCATAGAAGTCAGCCTTCACAGTGGCCAAATCCTCCAGCTGGGGGAAAACGATGTAGCTGTGCATGTGTTCCATCAGAGCAGACAAAACTCTGGTCAGTACGTTTGAGAACATAGGGTGTGACATCCCTGATGCCATGGCCACTGTTGCTTGGAAGGAACCACTTGCCAGGAAATGAAACACTGACATGACTTCCGTTAGAGGGGGATACCTGTGGGCTGGTAGATAGCTGAAATCAGGTCTGGCTCCAATTGGGCACACAGTTCTTGGATTGTGGCCCTATCAAGTCTGTAGGTTAGGATAATGTGCCTGCCCTCCATTGTCGCCAGGTCCACCAGGGGTCTGTACACAGGTGGATGTCTCCTTCTCCTATTTATCCTCAGTGGTTGAACGCTAGGGTGAAAAACGGTGATCAGAAGGTCATATTCAAACATATTCTCAGATTAATATGCAATTTATGCTTTCCAGAAACAGCATGTGAACTCGTAAGTCAGTTGATGTGTCAATGTTTGCTGTGATGCAGTTAGGTGCCAGGGCCTGTGCCCCCTGAAATGGGGGGCTGCCTGACCTGTGAGGAGGGACAAGTGAAAATGAGGTAATTCCGCTGGCATTGTGCGCCATTGCGGTCTGCGGTCGATGACTGCCGTGCAACACTGCATTGGTTATCATTGGGGCCTATGGGTTCCAATGGCGATGTACGCCGGTGGTGACGGGAGACACTGCCGTGGACGTGACCGCCATTTTCTATCTGTTCACTCACTTGCTACCAGACCTTCAACAGGAGAGGACCTACACTGCAAGTGCTGCTGTGACCTGTGTCTTGAAGCGACAATGGCTCAAGTTTCTGGGGAAAGCGCCCCTGCTTTCACTTCAGAGGAGTTGGAGAGACTAGTGGATGGTGTCCTACCCCAGTACCCTTTACTCTATGGTCCTCCAGACAAACAGGTGAGTACACTGTGAGCATGATGTGTGGGGCATGAATGTATTGAGTGCTGTGTGTGTAAGACTCGTGTGGGGGGGGTTGAGGGGTCCTGGCAAGAGTGCTGCATGTAAGGTGGTCAATGTATGTGCGTAAAGGGATGGGGGAATGTGGTAGGCTATGAGTATAACAGTCCGCACGGTATGACTAATACCTTTTCTGCTGTAGTTTTTTCTGCAGAAAAAGGGTATTTGGCGTGCCTTTGCCAAGGAAGTGCAGACCCTGGGGGTCTTTGACAGGCAGAGCACCCACTGCCGCAAACGGTGGGAGGACCTGTGCCGCTGGGCAAGGAAGATGGCGGAAGGAGATGACGAGGAAGGGGTACCCGTCGTACCCTGACACCCCTGATGTTCCTTATACTGGCGGTGGCCTATCTGGTGCTGGATGGGTGCTTGAAGGCATCACGGCAGCCACAAGGGGGTGAGTACAGATTCAGAATCATGACTTTGCGCGTGTTAAGGTATTCCCTGGGTGGGGGATGTGGGCTGTGGGTGCCCCTAGGCCAGTGCGAACATGGCAGGGTAGGTTTAATGATGGGCAAGCTCCAATGCACTCCAAACCCAATAATGTTAGTGGGCATCTACTACTGGACAGGGTCCTGTTGGTTTCAGGTGTGCAGCTAATGGTGTTAGGCATTGTACCCCATAGCCCGGTGACTAGCATTATAACTGGTAGTGCATGGCCTAGTGCATAGGGCTGTTCCCTGTGAGTTTTTTACGCCAACGGTAGTGTTGTTGCTGGCATTGACCAAGTGTATCCTCTGTCTCTTCCCCCCTTTTTGTTTTGTCACCCTGTCCTTGTGTGCATTACCATCATCTGGTGGAGGATCAGAGGCACCAGTGACGGAGGGAACAGCACACCACATGGGCCTGGAGGCCGAATCCACCGATGGTGAGGGCACCAGTGGGACAGAGGCTGAGGGGAGCACCACGACGGAGACAGGAGGGGACAGTGCCCACAGCAACACCTGGCTGTAATGAACGCCTCTGTGCCCACCCCAACTACAGGTACAGCCGCCACCCCTCTATGAGCACTGTCCTCCCAGCAGCCCGTCAGTGAGTTTCCCGTGCCCGCTCACCCAGGAGGGGGGGCTTCTCCTTTGCCCCAGGCACCTCAGGCCCTGCCCCAGTCAGCCCTGCTGCCCTCAGTGAGGAGTCTATTGACCTCCTGAGATCCCTATCTGTTGGCAGTCACCCATACTGAATGCCATCCAGGGTCTGGCAGGGCATTTGCAACAAACAAATTCATGCCTGGAGAGCATTCACTCTGGCGTGGCGGCCCCACAAAGAGCATTCCAGGCTCCGGCCAACTCACTGATGGCAGCCATTGTCCCTGTCTCCAGCCTCCCCCCTCCAACTTCCTCTACCCAGTACCAATCCCCTCAACCTCAGCCTATCCCAAGCACACCTTCAGACCAGCATTCACCCAAACCAACACACAGAAGTGGCTCAGGCAAACACAAGAAGCACACTTCATCTCACAGGCACTCACACAAGCACCATTGAGATGCAGACACACCAACATCCAGTGCCACCACTGTGTCCCCATCGTCATCGTCATCCACCTCCCTCCCAGTAGCGTCTCCACTCACACCTGCATGCACTACATCCTCATCCACTACCTCCATCACCAGCACGCATATCACTACACGCCCCTCACTGGCAGTCAACACTCCCACATCCATGCACACGTCCCCTGTGTCCTCTCCCACTGTGTCTGTGACCCCTCCTCCCAAAGTACACAAACGCAAGCACACAGACACCCAACAGACATCCACATCACAACAGCATCCAGCCCATGCACCTGCACCTAAACACAGCAGACTGACACCTCCTACAACCACTCCCTCTTCTTCCACTCCCAAACCTTCACCCTCTTCCTACCCCAGTGTCCCTAAGAAGCTTTTCCTCGTCACCCTTGACCTATTCCCTACCCCTCCCCGGTCCTTCACTTTGGGCCAGGGTGGCTAGAACCCAGCCCAGCACCTCAGCGACCCAGTCCACGGCCTCTGTGGTTTCTGCAGCTACTGCAGGTGTGAGAGGTTCCAAGGAGGCACCCGTCAGCCCAGCCAGTGTGCCAGCACCACCTGCCAAGGCCAAGAAGGGTCTGCACCCTAGCAAGGCCAAGAAGGGGACACCAGCCAGCAAGGGGAAGGAGGCACTACCAGCCAGCAAGGGCAGGAAAGGAACACCAGCTGGCAGAAGCAAGGAGGCACCACCATCTGCCAAGGGCAGGAAGGGGCACACAACACCAGCCATGGAACTGCAGCCATCCAAGGATGCAGGGGAAGGTCTGGAGCCCCCCAACCACTGCCAGCACCGCTACCTGCACCTCAGCCACCACCACCACCACCACCTGCACCACGGCCAGCACTGCCACCTGCACCGCATCCAGCACTGCCACCTGCCCCGCCACCAGCAGCACCATTACCAGCAGCAGCAGCCCCAGTGGGCAGCTGTCTGAGGCTGCAGGGAAGGGCTGGAGCCTCCCCCCACCACTGCCAGCACTGTCACCTGCACCATGGCCAGCACCGCCACCTGCCCCACTGCCAGCAGCAGCAGCCCCAGTGGGCAGCAGTCCGAGGCTGCAGGGGAAGGGCTGGAGCCTCCCCCTACCACTGACAGCACCACCACCTGCACTGCAACTGACATCCACTGAATAGCCATCACCGCCGGGGTGCTGTGTGTAGTCGTGACTACATGGGCTGCAGTGCGTCCTGGTCCCTGCAACACCTGTAGGTGTGACACCCAGGTGAGAGACTGTGACCTTGCACCATCCAGGATGAAGCACACTGGGCACAAAGCCCCCTCCAGAACCAGTGGAAGAAGCCATTCACTCACACCCTCCTTGGCAGGATGAAGCACACTGGGTACAAAGCCCCCACCAGAACCAGTGGAAGAAGCCATCCACTCACACTCTCCTTGGCAGGATGAAGCACACTGGGCACAAAGCCCCCTCCAAAACTAGTGAAAGAAGGCATCCACACACACCCTCCTTGGCAGGATGAAGCACACTGGGCACAAAGCCCCCTCCGGAACCAGGGGAAGAAGGCATCCACACACACCCTCCTTGGCAGGATGAAGCACACTGGGCACAAAGCCCCCTCCAGAACCAGGGGAAGAAGGCATCCACTCACACCCTCCTTGGCAGGATGAAGCACACTGGGCACAAAGCCCCCTCCGGAACCAGTGGAAGAAGGCATCCACTCACACCCTCCTTGGCAGGATGACGCACACTGGGCACAAAACCCCCTCCAGAACTAGTGGAAGAAGGCATCCACTCACACCCTCCTTGGCAGGACAAACCACACTGGGCACAAAGCTCCCTCCAGAACCAGTGGAGAAGCCATCCACTCCAGAGAATTTGCACTCCCCATGACCAAGCAGTGGGCAAATCACCCACAAGCAAGATTCACGTATAAAAAGATAATCCTACAATCAAAGAAAGCTTGGGAAGATGCTATTTGGCAGGACTTGCTAGATGCTACTAAAACAAACAACAATACGCTTTTTTGGGAACTGCTGACTAAGCACGAGAGAGGGGGTAGGTTTATACAAAGGAACCATATTCAACCTGGTACCTGGGTGGATCATTTCTCTCTCTTGTACGAAGGAACTGCCTCCACTGGGACTGTCGATTGTGAGAAAGTGGGATTATACCCCCCATTTTCACCCAATGCTAACCTTGCCACTTCTCCGTCCAGTGGGAATCTATTTAACTCTGGAAGCTATATTTGCTTTTCTCTAGAAGAAACTGCAGACGCCATTAAATCTCTAAAGACAGGTAAAGCCCCAGGCCCTGATAAAATTCCAGGTGACCTTTATAAATCAGAGTTACCCATCTGGACCTGGTACATTAATATGCTGTCAAACAAAATCGCAAAAGGAGGACAGATCCCTGAGACGTGGAAGGGTGCAGAAATTATTCCAATATATAAAAAGGGCAACGTAAATCTTCCAATTAACTACAGACCGGTCAGTTTAATTGACAACCTACAAAAAATTTTTGCAAAACAATTGTTAGTTAGACTGACGAGTTGGGTGACGGAGCAGCAGATCCTATCACCACTTCAGGCAGGGTTCCGCTCTAGAGTTAGCACGGTTGACCAGGCATTTAGGTTGACCGTGCTACACTGGAAATATGTAGTCTTGGCAAAGCAAACACTATATGTCACTTTTGTAGACCTGCGCTCTGCCTTTGACCTGGTACCTAGAGACAAGCTTTGGGGAGTGCTACACAAAAGAGGGGCACCATCTGATATCATTCATTTATTAACACGTATGCATGAAGGCACATACGCTCAAGTAAGATGGGGTAACCAAGGCGAACTGACTAACAAGTTTCCCATTAAAAGAGGTGTTCGTCAGGGATGTGTCCTAGCGCCACTTTTGTTTTCTTTATTCATTAACGAGGTGGTCCAAGAACTCATGACATGCCAGAATGATGCTCCCAGCTTAGGCAATCAGAAAATCCCAATTCTTCTTTTTGCGGATGACTCTCTATTGATCTCAAAGACCCCTATGGGGCTGCAAATTCTTGTGGATAGATTTAAATCATTCTGCTGGAATTTTGGTTTAGAGCTGAACTCGAAGAAAACAAAATTGATGGTGCTTCGCTCTGGCTCTCGTAAGAAGTGTACGATCAGGTTAGATGGAGCTATTTTGGACCAGGTTAGCTCTATCGACTACTTGGGTGTGAGGCTTACAGACTCACTCCTCTGGGACGAACAAGTCGGTAAGAGTGGCGGGCTTTTGCAACATCGGGCAGCATCCATATTACGCCTTTACAGGAATACGATCGCTAAAGTTGTGTCTCCAGCAGTAAAGATCTATGTGGCCAAGGCACAGGGTGCTGCTGTTTATGGTGCAGAGATTTGGGGCATGACAGATAGCAGTAGGATAACTAAAATTGAGAATAGCTTTGCACGGGCTCTATGTGCTTGTCCCACTAGCACCCCATTAACCCCCCTTTTTTTAGATCTAGGGCTTAAACGTATAGCCGATTTGATTATCTTACGGCCCCTACTATATTGGGTGAGGCTTTGGGTAGTTCCTGAACTGGCTATATATAAGTCTTCCCTATTAGAATTGTTAAAAACCTCTAACTCCATGTCCATACCATGGATCAAACACGTATCTAGTTGGTTTTGCATGCTAGGACTGAGGAACTTCTGGGAGAATCCCCAGCAACTTGTGAAGCCCCATGTAAAAGTATTGAAGAGAGCTTACTGGTCCCACATATGTAATAATTACATTTCTCAGAAATCGAATGGTCATTTAACTAACTCGTTTATTAATTTTAAATGGTACCCTGAGTTTGAACCATACTTAGATACAATACCTGATTTGTTAGGCAAAAGTTTGTATGCCAGATTTCGATTTGGAACATTACCCCTGAAGGCCTTAACGAGCAGATGGGGACCTAAGTCAAGCTCTGATACCTGTCCTGTATGTGGCATTCCTTCCGAAACAGTAGAACATTTTATGTTTTTTTGTCCCGCCTATTCAATCCCAAGGTTTAAATGGATACATAAAATCTGTAGGGAATTGAATTTAAGGAAATGTTTTCTAGCTTTGCGGATCTTAAAAAGCCACAATTCAAATGTGACAATTTACGCAGTAAGTAAGTTTTTAGCAACAGCATGGCGCATACGCACTTTTTATTTACAATGAGTTGAAATAGTTTTAAGACGGGCAAACATGGATCATTCTTTTTTTTTAAATTTTTCTATGACATTATGGTTTATATTATTATATTATATTGTATTGTATTGTATTGCTTTGATGGTCTGTTGGCCGAATAAAGCTTATGTGAAACACACACCCACTTGAGAGACTGTGGCCTTGCACTCCCCAGGACCAAGCAGTGGGCAAACCACTCACTTGAGAGACTGTGTCTTTGCACTCCCCAGGACCAGGCAGTGGGCAAACCACCCACTTGAGAAACTGTGGTCTTGCACTCCCCAGGACCAAGCACTGGGCATGGAGCCCCCTCCAGGCCAGTGGCGTTGTACCATCTTCCGGCTGAGGTGCCCCTCCATTCCCCATCCCCCTGAGGTGCCTGTGTTTTTTCGACCTGATGCCCCTGCAGTGTTCTCTCTGTATTGAGGCAGGAGTCAATTGTGGCCTTGGCCTATGTGTTATGGCCCCGTGGGCCACGGACATTTTGGAGTGGGCATTGTCCCTCCTTTTGTATAAATTGTACATACTGTTTATTGATTTTAGTACGTATTTATCTAAAAGTGTACTATCACACTCATTTCAATCAATTCCTTTTGTCCTTGTGTTATTCCTGAGGGTTACGGGGTATCTGTGTGATGTTGTTGAATCGGTTTGTGTGTATGGTATAGTGGGTAAGGGTGGGGGTGTGGCGTGTTGCATGTGTGTGTCACTCTCTTTTTCCTCCCCCGTCCCTTGTGTGCCAAGTGCAGTACTCACCATGGTCGTCTTCGCCAGCATTCGTGTTCCTACTGTATGAGAAGGGAGATCAGCATTGGAAAAATGTGCAGTTCGGGCTCCATGGCGTTGTGGTTCTTCCTTGAGTGTTGAGTCGTTTCCCTTCAGAGTACTGTTTCAGCCGTGATTTTGATGGTGTTGGTTCCGCACCGGAAAAGCTGGCAGATAGGCCTGTTGTAATGCTGTGGGCGGAACATTGTCTTCAGCCTGGCTGTTGGCGGTTACCGCCACGGTGTTTGTGGCTACCGCCGTGGCGGTCAGAGTGTTAAAGTGGCTGTCTGTGTTGGTGGTTTCCGCTGTGGTCATAATTCAATTTCTTTTCCGCCGGCCTGTTGGCGGTATTACCGCCACTTTATCACTGACCGCCAGGGTTGTAATGAGGGCCCTAGAGTCTATTGGATATCTAGTCTACCCCCTCAGCAGAGATCGTTGAGTCCCGGGTGCAGCAGGCAGGGTTTGGCACCTTTTTCTTCTTCTTGCAGTAGGACTTCTGTTCTCAGGCCTTGGGTCTTCTTTGTCACTGGTCTTCCTGTGTCCATCAAATCTTATCTGTAAGTCTAGGGATGCCCACTAAATGCTGCATTTAGTGGGTGTTACGGGGAGTACAGGGTAATGGCCAAAGGGCCACCTACCATAGGGTGGCTACACCCAATATGTGACTACTTTCTGTAGGAAGGGGTCACATCCCTGATCACAATAGGCTATGTTTGTGCCACCCAAGATGGCAAAGAATTAAATGGAATGGTCACCTTGCCTGCCACACCAGAGAGGTCGTGCAAGCTGCGGGTGGCCATTCCTCCCACCCTAATTACGTTTTCCCACTCATAGTGTGGAGGGAAACCATTGTGTGGCTGTCTGTTGCTAGCAGCAAAATCAAAGGTCAGATTTCAAAAGCAGAGAAGCTGTCTGATGGGCCAGATTGCCTGCCTGGGGGAGTTGGTGTAACAGCTCCACCTAGAAAAGACTTTGGTCCTCATTACAACAATGGCACCAAAATACTGTCGCCGTGGCTACCAGCCATCCGCCGGATAATGACCACTGCCGGATTTCCGCCAGAAGGATGCCGGAAGTCTGGCTGTGGCCATGCCGGCAGATGGTGGTAAGGTGGCGCTGCTGCCACCAGCAGCGCCACGCCATTAGACCGCCACCGACCATATCATGACACATGATACAGCCTGGCGGTGTTCTGCTGGTGGACGCTGCTGCTGGCAGCAGCGCCCTGTCCCGTCTCTTGCTGGAGGACCCCTTGACAACAGGTAAGTCAGGTGCTCCGACAGGGGAGGGTGGGTGGGGGGTTTTGTGTGTGTGGGGGGTGTGTGTATGCGTGTATGCCGGTAAGTGTTGCGTGTTGTATGTGTGTGCATGTATAGATGTGTGAGTGCGTGTATGTTGTGTTGTGTGAATGCATGTGTGCTTGTATGTATGTAAGTGTGTGTGGATGTGTGTGTGAATGGATGTATGCATGCGTGGTTGAATGTGGGAATGGGTGTGTGTATGCGTGTGTGCGTGTGTGAATGAAGGTGCGTGTATGAAGGGGGTCTGGAAAAGAAGAGGGAATGGGGGAAACCTGTGGAGGGGGAGGGGGATGTTGAAGACCCCTATCAATGATCACTGATAGTGCCTACCGCCATGATTTTCAGGGTAGTAAGGTTGCCACGAAAACCATGGAGGTAGATGGGGTCATAAGCCTGCAGGCGGGCAGGTGACGGCCACCGAGCTGTACAGTGAAGTCTCCAGCCCGGCGGTCGTTACTGCTGTGGCGGTCGGTGTGGTACATTGGTACCGCCAATGTCTTGATATGGAGGAAAGTACCGCTAGCCTGTTGGCAGTACTTTCCTCCATATTAACGCCGTCCGCCGGGGTCATAATGAGGGCCTTTGTGTTTTGGATTCTGAGAGCAACAGATCTTACCTCAGGAGTGCAGACCTTTGTCTGGTGGTGGCAGATTGGTAAAAACCAGCCAGCAACCATGCCAGGATTGGGAGGTTTTGCAGGGGGCACCTCTAAGGTGCCCTCTGGGTAAATGGTATAATAGATCCACCTCTGGCATCAGAATGGGTTTACTATTCTGAGTTGTTTGATACCAAACAACCCACTATTCAGAGAGGCCATTATGTATCTGGGGAACTTGTAATGACCAGTGTTCAACACACATATTGGCTATAGATTCCCTGCACACTTACTATATCTTAAAGTTTTGTGTAGGCAAAGTAGCAGCATATTTGCACATGGAAACATACGCCCTCATATGCATTATAGTGCACACTGCCTTAGGGCTGCAAGGCCTGCCAGAGGAGTGATTTACCTATAGTGCAGGCTATGTTAGTGGACAGGGCACTCTCTGTGAGTGCCATGTTGAGTTTGCAACTTTTACGCACACCTTGGCATGAACTTGCAATGGCAGTCTGCTTGAGGCCAGTGTGGGGCCTCTCAGAGTGGCATAATGGGTGCTGCAGCTCTGGGGGGCCCTCTTCAATACCCATGCCACATGTACCAGGGGTACCATTTACTAGGGACTTACAGCTGGCTGTAGTGCCAATACATAGTGCAGTTTTGTGGAAAGATATCTTGCCCTGAGGACATGTTTAAAAGGCACTCAGGGTCATTACAGTTTGGAACCACATCATTTTCCAGGCAAAAAGCCAGGGGCTACCATGTCAATATAGGCCCTTTCTCACACTGCCCCCTCAAATGAAAGGGGATGAAACTGCCATTCCCCTGGGGAGTCTTTATCCTCTAAGTGGAAGAACCTGGAAAGTCATCTGAATTGGCATGGGCCATCCCAGGTCTGTGTTCCACTTCAAAGTCCATTCCCTGTAGGGATATGGCCCACCTAAGCAGTTTTGGATTTTCACCATCCATTGAAGCCACCCAAGAGGCCTGTGGTCTATCTGAACTATGAAGTGAGAGCCAAACCAGTATAGCCTCAGCTTCTTCATAGCCTAGACTGCAGCAAAGGAGCTCTTACTATGACACTCCATTTTGTTCTCTGGGGAGTAGGCTTCTGCTTATAAAAGCAACAGGCTGGTCATGTCCCTCATCATTGGTCTGGGCTAGGACTCCTCTTATCCCAAGTTCTAAGTCATCTGTGTGGACAATAAACTTCCTGGAGTAATCTGGAGCTGTCAGGACTGGGGCAGTGAATATTGCATCTTTCAGAGTGCCAAAAGCATTTTGACAGCTCACTGTCCAGTTGATCTTTTCGGGCATTTTCTTAGAGGTAGGTTCTGTGAGGGGGACCACTACGGTGCAATAATATTTTGCAAATCTCCTGTAGCATCCAGTCAAGCCAAGGAGTGCCGTGACTTGGGCCTGGGTGGCTGGAGCTTCCCAAGCGACCTCTACCCTCAAAAGAGAACCCACCGGACTTACCTTTAAGTCCATCTCTGCAGTGTGTTTTCAAGTGGGCCACTTCTCCATTCTGCATCAACTCCATGACTTCAGCCACTACTCCTGCCAAAACCAGGAATCGTCCAAACTTCTCCAGCTGGCCTACAGGCCACGACCTCAACCTCAACCTAGAAACAAAAGGTGACACTTGTGAGAGCATTGCCTTATTTCATATGCAATTTTAAAGTGATTCCTATTGATTCCTATAGTGCATGATTATGCACAGAAACAGAACATTTTCTAAACTTTGAAAAATCATAACGTGAAAATTACTTACCCTATTTTGATGATCTTGGTCTTAAAAATTATATAAAAATCTTAAGTATTTTTGTAAATTGGTCTCAAGTAATTCTTCTGAGCATATGTCCATATTTATTGGTGCTGTGAGTACAACAAATGCTTATCACATCTCCAATATAAGCCTAACTGCCCATCCACACTACCACACACACTAGCATTAGGTGGTCTGCTGCAAAACCAGTGAAAGTCATCAGTTACAGTTACCTCAGATAACTATATCTTGTGCCCCCCGTAATGCATTGCTTATGACCTCACATATTACATCACTCATGACATGGTCAGTGGCATCACTGTCCATACCATGAGTGACGTAATATGTGTGTGTTTAGTGTAATTTTAATTGTGTATATGTGATGGGGACTTAAGCAAATGCCTGAATATGAGAACTCATGGTATCCTGCTTGAATCCCCAATCAGCCCAATGTTTCAAAAAGGGAAAGAGGAAACAGGTTAGAGGCAAGAAGAAAAGGAAACTATGAAAAGAACAGGTGAAAGGGAAAGAGCAAAAACAAAAAGTACAAATGATGGAGGAGGGGAAAGAGTACAAAAAGTGAAGAAAGATTGCCCCCACCAAGAAGGCAAGATTTACCCTATTGCTGGAGAACCAAGGAAGATGCGCTTCACCTAAGGAAGTGAAAGACCAGAAACATGCAATGGGACAAACTGAGTACATCACCACAGCAGAGACAAACCTGAGGAATCAGATGATGCATACACATAGCCTACCACCAAACAGGAAGTATTCACACTGACACAGGAGAGCACTGCCCGTAAAAAGGAGCAAAGTGGCAACCCTAAGACAATGGATGTCCCCACTGTAACTCAGGAGGCCGTATTTTTAAATATCTATAAGAAGACCTTCTAAACCACTTTTGACCTTCGCCCTGAAGCTTTGGGTTTCTGTTTTACTACTGTAAAATCCCTGGGGCTGAACGAGGGATCTTGTACTGTGATAGACCTAGAATGAAATAAGAACTCTGAACAAAGGATATTTTATTTGTATTTTTACTATCAGAAACCAGACGAAAGGAAAGTGGGATGTAAATGAAGATAAAAGGGTAACTAAAATCAGGAATAACATCTTACGTTCCTGAAATGTAGGGTTTCGTTTTGAGGGATGATCAGGGGGCTACCTCCATCTAGGAGAGAAGAGCACAAACTGAAAAGAGGAGAACAAGCCGGAGAGAACTAGAGGTCTGGTTTAGCGTTTTGTAGACATTGAACTCTGTTGCAAATGTAACCTACCTGCTGAACCTTTGGTCTGTCTATCTCTTTTGGAGATGGGCGGATCATATGTATTCGGTCAATGGAGCCCATTATTAGCTCTGTCAAAGAAATTCTTCCTCGGATGGCCTAATGAAGTAGGCTCTGTTTGAGGAAGGACATTACACCACCCAACGTATTTAGAGTGGATGGTGTAATGCCTTAATTTTCCTGCCTATCACGAATTACCTCCCCCATCCCAACGGACACTACCTTCGCTCTTAATCTCTAACTAATGCCATATTAATCTACATACTATATTTGTAAGTACAAGGTCTTGCGTAGATACTCTGTTAATGTAAGACGTGGAAAAATACACCTATATGCAATTGTAGCCTGTTTGCACTCAGCGATACAGACAACAATATATCAATATATGTTTTGTCAAGTATTTCAGTTTCTGACACAAATATTATGTTTGATTGAACTATTCAGTTTTTCTGAACGATAAATTCTTGTCTTTGTAAATACCAGATGAGCTCTTAATGGAAGGAACTGATGCCTAACTATAGTAAATTTTACAAACATGAAGCGGCTGAAAACACATCTATGAACAACTAGTAGAAAACCGAGATCGAACTTGTTCGATACATCACTTAAAGCCAACTTGCCTGAACTGGTTTTCTACATATATTTGTATATTAACTAAGTTTGTTTCAGCTTTACACAATTGCATCTTGCATAAATGCTAGTTGCTGGAGAGAAAGGATTTTACTTTTTGATTGGATGCTTTTCTTAAAAAAACAGCTGATTTAACATTTTGGGTAGTACCCTGTAGTAGGGTTTCATAAAGGGTTAGAGGTATTTGTAAAACATTTTTACTTTTATTTCTAATAGGGTATTTTGTAGATAATGGTATGAACGGTGATTTTATGTTGAATGGAATTAACGTTTTTTATTTGAATAAATATATATGTTTTTGTAATGGTTTTAATTAACTCCATAATAAAATAATACAATACAATACATTCATCAAGACTGACCCCTTCACTTCACTATTTTGTTTCTTCATGTCCCATGTGTATTTTATGCATAAGCTTTGGTTTTCTAAGTCCATGTGTCATTTTCTACAATACATCTTGGAAATATTGTGTTTTTATGAAGATAGTAATGCCTCTTAATAACCAGCTCTAACAAACGTGTATTTCTGTATATGTGCCTGCGGTTCTATGACAGCTATAACAATGTATCTGTAGAAAGCAAAAACACGAATGAACCTTGCCTAATTGAATATATTGTTTTCCTTATGTTTTCAAATAAGACTATAACAGGTTGACCTCTTCAAAGGATGAATACCACCGGAAGGCAACTCCTTCAGAAGCAAGATTGCTGGAGCAGACCCTTGAACTCTGAATTGAAGCAGGTGAATTAGCAAGTCAGGGAGCTACTTTGAAGTCCTGGTTTGCTGACAGCAAGCACCTGTTGAGCAATGGGCACAGCTTAAACAGTTTAACCACACCCAAGATGGGTGCCATTCCTGCAAAAGCTGCTAGAGACTGTAAGATCTGGTGTTCTTACATGATTTCTCGATGCAAAGGAACCTTGCTTGACACTTGCAGAAGCAGGTCCTACATTTGTGACTCAAGCATGTGTCAGGGCAAGTATGGTATAGGTCCTTTGTGAGGCCAGTGAAGCCCTGAGTGCTGGTGTGCACAGCAACACTAGAAGGGGTTTGGGATGGAGGTAGAAACAGAGGAACCAAAACAGGAGGCTCTGATCATGACAAGGACACAGTGAATTTGTATCTCTGATGAGATACCTCAGACCCCTCCATTAAAGTTCTGAAGAACGAAACACTTGAAATGCTAATCAGGTGAGTCTTTTTGCCATTTCACACATTTTGAGACCCTTTAATGAAATCTTCCAGCATAGGTTTCCTTTTTCTCATGTGTTTGTCATTTCTGGCCTATAAACATTTTGCTTATGATCCTTGACTTTTAATCAGCGTGTATGATTCACTTGGTGTCCTTTCTTTAGGATGATTTGTAGTCAACCCCTTTCTTTTCATTAAAAAAATTCCTGTTTCCCCCCACCAATAGTGCTCGTTTCAGGAGTCAACAGCTTCATCAGTGAGCCATAAAATCCATCCAAGAGCCTGCAGCCTAGTATAGGAGCTAAGAGCTTTATCTAGTACAAGCAGGCTTATTATGGGGCCTCAGTCATCAGCAACCACCCGAAGCAGCATACAACATCCTCTCTTCCATCCACTCACCTCAAACAGTAACCCTAATTCTTCTTTACAGATGCTACTACACACCTCATTCCCCCAACAGTTATATTTTTTGTTTCCTTTTAGTCAACCCCACGGATATGGACACATCAGTCATAGCACTGTGAGCAGCACATTGATTGACAAGTAGTTGTAATCTTCACTAGGATGTACTGTTACAATGTCTATCACCATAATGAATATCATGCTCACTACAGTGACCACCTGGGTGATGATGGCCATGGCCACCACTAGTACCACAACGGTCATGAGCAACACTCCATCATGTGTTGTTCCTTCCCTCACTGCCGCTGGCAGTTTCCTGGCAAAAGTCATGGATGATTGTTTTTCTTTGCAGGTTCAGGAAAAAGCAGCACACCATGACAGCAGCAAAAAATCAATAGGTAGAGGAAGCAGAAGCAGCAAATTACCTAGACAGGACCAGAGTATAGTAGCTGCAAAAGGGATATGAGGAGATCATGTATGTATTGTTGCCTGTGCTGCTCAACCTACCTTTCCTGTCATCATTTGCTGCAATGTAATGTCAAACAGTCATCTCATCGATGAGTGATGTAACATCAAGCGCACAAGACAAGACTGACAACATCTATTTCAAAAAGAGGGAGGACTGGGAGATTAATGGTCCAGTGTATTGTCTCCCGGATATAGGTGGTCATTACAACCCTGGCGGTTGGTGTTAAAGCGGCGGTAAGACCGTCAACAGGCCGGCGGTAAAAAAAATGGAATTACGACCGTGGCGGAAACCGACAACATAGACAGCCACTTTAACACTCTGACCGCCACGGCGGTACAAACAAACACAGCGGCGGTCACCGCCAACAGACAGGTGGAGGACAATGTACCGCCCACAGAATTACAACCTACCAATGTGCCACCTTTTCCGGGGCAGATTCACCGCGAACAAAAACACGGCGGAAACAGGACTTCGAAGGGAAAACGCTCACCTCTGCACACCCCACGAAGAACCACGACGCCATGGAACCATAGCTCCACATTTTTCCAGCCTTTATCTTCCTGCTCCTCTACCAGGAGCACAAACGCCGGCGGCGAAGACCACGGTGAGTACTGCACCTACGACACATGGGAGGGGGAGGGAAAAAACAGTGCACACACACGCAACACGCAACACCCCTACCCCCACCCTCACCCATGACAACA
Source organism: Pleurodeles waltl (assembly GCF_031143425.1). Classification (NCBI taxonomy): domain Eukaryota; kingdom Metazoa; phylum Chordata; class Amphibia; order Caudata; family Salamandridae; genus Pleurodeles; species Pleurodeles waltl. The sequence goes on from NC_090443.1 coordinate 789,659,629, forward strand.
CACACACTAATGCAACATGATACATTACAGTTACACCTCCCAATCCCCCCGGAAGAATGCAAAGACAAAAGGAAATGATGTGAACGATTGTAATATATATATTAAAATTCAATATTAAAAAAATATACATACACTATTAACAAATATATACACCAATAATATTAGTCCAAGGTATTCCACTATGAAAGTCCGTGGACCACTGGGCCCAAAATGCATGGGCGAGGCCCACACAAGATACCCGAACAAGACGGAGAGAACACTGCAGGGGCATCAGATAGAAATAAAACAGGCACCTCAGGGGGAATGGAAAGGGTGGGCACCTCAGCCGGTTGAGTGTACAACGCTAAATCCACGAGGGGGCCCCATGCCCACTGTTCAATCCTGGGGAGTGCAAAGCCACAGTCTCTCAAGTCTCTACAGTGGGTGGGTTGCCCACTGTTCAATCCTGGGGAGTGAAAAGCCACAGTCTCTCAAGTCTCTACAGTGGGTGGGTTGCCCACTGTTCAATCCTGGGGAGTGCAAAGCCACAGTCTCTCAAGTCTCCCAAGTGGGTGGGTTGCCCACTGTTCAATCCTAGGGAGTGCAAAGCCACAGTCTCTCAAGTCTCTACAGTGGGTGGTTTGCCCACTGTTCAATCCTGGGGAGTGCAAAGCCGCAGTCTCTCAAGTCTCTACAGTGGGTGGGTTGCCCACTGTTCAATCCTGGGGAGTGCAAAGCCACAGTCTCTCAAGTGTATGTCAATCTCCACTGGTCCTGGAGGGGGCCTTGTGCCCAGAGTGCTTCATCCTGCCAATGACAGAGGTAGTGGATGTCTTTCTCCACTGGTTCTGGAGAGGGCATGGTGCCCAGAGTGCTTCATCCTGCCAAGGACAGAGGTAGTGGATGTCTTTCTCCACTGGTTCTGGAGGGGGCCTTGTGCCCAGAGTGCTTCATCCTGCCAAGGACAGAGGTAGTGGATGTCTTTCTCCACTGGTTGTGGAGGGGGCATGGTGCCCAGAATGCTTCATCCTGCCAAGGACAGAGGTAGTGGATGTCTTTCTCCACTGGTTCTGGAGGGGGCCTTGTGCCCAGAGTGCTTCATCCTGCCAAGGACAGAGGTAGTGGATGTCTTTCTCCACTGGTTGTGGAGGGGGCATGGTGCCCAGAGTGCTTCATCCTGCCAAGGACAGAGGTAGTGGATGTCTTTCTCCACTGGTTCTGGAGGGGGCCTTGTGCCCAGAGTGCTTCATCCTGCCAAGGACAGAGGTAGTGGATGTCTTTCTCCACTGGTTCTGGAGGGGGCCCTGTGCCCAGAGTTCTTCATCCTGCTCGTGGCCCTCAGTAGCGTCAGAGCTTTTGGCACTCATGGGCCTGCGGTGCTTGTTGCGGTGGTGTCCTTGACAGCGGTGCTTGTGGCGGCGGTGTTTTTGGCAGCGGTGCTTGTTGCAGCGGTGTCCTTGGCAGCAGTGCTTGTGGCGGCGGTGTCTTTGCCAGGGGTGCTTGTGGGGTGGTGTCTTTGGCAGCGGTTCAGCTGCTGGCGGTCTTGTCTTGGGCAGCGGGGCTCCTGGCGGTCATCTCCTGGGCAGCGGTTCAGCTGCTGGCAGTCCTGCCTTGGGTTGCGGGGCTGCTGGCGGTCACCTCCTGGGCAGAGGTTCAGCTGCTGGAGGTCCTGTCAATGGCAGTGGGGCTGCTGGCGGTCGCCTCCTGGGCAGCGGTTCAGCTGCTGGCGGTCCTGTCTTGGGCAGTGGGGCTGCTGGCGGTCCGCTCCTTGGCAGCGGGGCTGCTGGCGGTCCTGTCTTGGGCAGCGGGGCTGCTGCTGGCGGTCCTGTCTTGGGCAGTGGGGCTGCTGGTGGTCATCTCCTGGGCAGCGGTTCAGCTGCTGGCAGTCCTGCCTTGGGTTGCGGGGCTGCTGGCGGTCACCTCCTGGGCAGAGGTTCAGCTGCTGGAGGTCCTGTCAAGGGCAGTGGGGCTGCTGGCGGTCGCCTCCTGGGCAGCGGTTCAGCTGCTGGCGGTCCTGTCTTGGGCAGTGGGGCTGCTGGCGGTCCACTCCTTGGCAGCGGGGCTGCTGTTGGTCCTGTCTTGGGCAGCGGGGTTGCTGCTGGCGGTCCTGTCTTGGGCAGCGGGGCTGCTGCTGGCGGTCCTGTCTTGGGCAGTGGGGCTGCTGCTGGCGGTCCTGTCTTGGGCAACGGGGCTGCTGCCGGCGGTCCTGTCTTGGGCAGCGGGGCTGCTGGTGGTTGCCTCCTGGGCAGCGGGGCTGCTGCTGGCGGTCCTGTCTTGGGCAGCAGGGCTGCTGCTGGCGGTCCTGTCTTGGGCAGTGGGGCTGCTGGCGGTTGCCTCCTGGGCAGCGGGGCTGCTGCTGGCGGTCCTGTCTTGGGCAGTGGGGCTGCTGCTGGCAGTCCTGTCTTGGGCAACGGGGCTGCTTCTGGCGGTCCTGTCTGGGGCAGTGGGGCTGCTGGCGGTCGGCTCCTTGGCAGTAGGGCTGATGGCGGTCTTCTCCGCCGTGCTGATCTTCCCAGACTTGCCGGTTTTCTTGTGCCCCTTCCCCACCTTGGAAGGTGTCGCAGCAGACTCCACACTCCCATCTGTACCCCTGGGAGCGGCTTTGGTGGCTAGTGTCTTCCCCCTCTCCCGCCGGGCACTGGCCAACTTTTGATGCTTGACAGGTGTGGGACTGTCCGTGCTGTGGCTCCTTGCCACACTGGCTGCCCTGCTGCCTGGTGCACTCCATAATCCAGTGACTACTGGCACCACTGGTCCCGCCGATGTTGTGGCTGAGGTTCTAGGTTGGGATCTAGAGAGTCGGGCCCTAGGAGACTGACGGGGTGGGGGAGGTGAGGGAAAGAGGTCAAGGGTGGCCAGGAAAAGTTTCTTAGGAACACTGGGACAGGGAGAAGGAGGGGGTTTGGGAGTGGAGGAAGAGGTAGTGGTCGTAGGAGGTGTCCGTTTGCTGACTTTGGGTGAAGGTGCATGGGCTGGAGGCTGTCGTGAGGTGGATGGCTGTTGGGTGGGTGTGTGGCTGCGTTTGTGTACCTTGGGAGGTGGCCTCACAGACACATTGGGAGAGGACACAGGGGATGTGTGAATGGTAGTGGGGGTGGTGAGTGCACGTGAGCGGGGTGTGGTGGTGGGTGTGTTGGTGATGGACGTAGTGGCTGAAGATGTAGTGCATGCAGGTGTGAGTGGAGATGAGACTGGGAGGGATGAGGGAGATGAGGAGGAGGGGGACACAGTGGAGGCAGTTGATGTTGATATGTCTGCATGTGTGTGATGCTTGCGTGAGTGCCTGTGGGATGTGTGGTGCTTATGTTTTCCAGAGCTTCCTTTTTGTGTTGAGGTGTGTGCATGCTGGTCTGATGGTGTGCTTGGCATAGGCTGAGGTACAGGGGTGTGGGTCTGGGTGGAGGAAGTTGGAGGGGGGAGGCTAGAGACAGGGACAATGGCTGCCATCAGTGCTGTGGCCAGAGTCTGAAAAGCTCGCTGAAGGGCTGCCTGACCAGAATGAATGCCCTCCAGGAATGCATTGGTTTGTTGCAACTGCCTTTCTACTTCCTGTATCACATTCAAAATGGTTGACTGCCCAACAGTGAGGGACCTGAGGAGGTCAATGGCCTCCTCACTGAGGGCAGCAGGGGTGACTGGGGCAGGGCCTGAGGTGCCTGGGGCGAAGGTGATGCCAACCCTCCTGGGTGAGTGGGCACGGGGCAAAGGCTGAGGGGCTGCTGCAAGGGTGGTGCTGGAGGGGTGGTGGCGGCTGTACCTGTAGATGCGGGGGGCACAGATGGGCCCGCCACCGCAAGGGAGCTCCCATCAGAGGACGAGTCTGTATCACTGGTGTAAGCTCCTTTCCCCGCCGTGGAGCTCCCCTCACCCTCCGTCCCACTGGTGAATTCGGAGTCCATAGTCTCGCCCTTCAGGGCCATGTAGGATGCAGCTCCCTCCTGCTCTGGTGCCACTGCTCCTCCGCCTGATGATGTTAATGCACACAAGTACAGGGAGACCACTAAAAGTGGGGGGGGGGAGACAGAAGAAAGACATGTTGAGTGCATGCATTACCGCTACCGTTGGCGGACAAGACAGACACAGAAGCCCCCTGCACTACGCTGCGCACTTGGGGTCCACTATTCAATCCCTGGGACCTGGCCTACAAGGCTATGGCCGACATCTGCACACATGGATGTCACAGGAGCCTGACTAGGTGTAGTTGGCACTGTACCCAGGTGGGGTGGGGTGCCACAGGGTCTGCCTGAAAAAGTGGACTTAAGTAGAACACTCGCCCTGGCTTAGGGGAACCCACAGCCCACCTCCCCCACCCTGACTCCTCCACTGCGCACTGAATCAGAAGAATGAGAGTGTACTCATCCCCTTGTTGCTGCTGTGATGCCCTCAAGCGCCCATCAAACTCCAGATACGCCACCAACAGGATCCTGAACATCAGGGGGATCATGGTGCGGCGGGCACCCCTCCCACATTTGGAGGCCATCCCCAGCTAGTCCTCCGCTGTCTTCTTGCTCCAGCGGCGAATGTCCTCCCATCATTTACGGCAGTGGGTGCTCTGTCTGCGGTAAACCCGCAGGGTCCGGACGTCCTTGCCGATGGCACGCCAAATATCCTTCTTCTGGTGGGCGCTGACCTACAGGAATTGTACAGGGGAAAAAGAGTAGTTATTACCAACTGCACTGTCACAGTAATTGGCCTGCATCCCTACCCTTGCCATGTGGCACATGTACTCACCGTCGTTGCATGCACGCCTCATTCTCCCCCCCCTATCTTTCATCCACACCACTCCACACAGGCATTGCCCATACAGCATGCTCACAGTGTACTTACCTGTTTGTCTGGAGGACCGTAGAGTAGCGTTTACTGGGGGAGGACCCCAGCCACGATTTTTTCAAACTCCTCCGTGCTGAAGGCAGGGGCCCTTTCCCCAGACGCACGAGCCATTGTCTCTCCCAGACTGAGGTCACAGCAGCACTTGCAGTGTAGGTCCTCTCCTGTCAAAGATCAGGTATCGAGTGATTGAACAGATAGAAAATGGCGGTCACGTCCGCGGCGGTGCGTACCGCCACCGCCAGCGTACATCGTCATTGGCTCCTCGGACCCATAGGGTCCAATGTTAACCAATGCAGAATTGCGCTGCGGTCTTCGACCGCCTACCGCGACGGTGCACAACGCCAGCACAGTTACCTCATATCCCATTGTCCCACTTTACAGGTCAGGCAGCCACCATTTCAGGGGCCCACATGGCTTTATTTTTGACTGCATCACACATACCGAGGCCTTGGCTCAACACTCATGCAGGCAAATTTTGGGGTATGAATAGTTTTCTGAGTAAGCTGTGTTTACGTACCTGTGAGTTGGTTGACTCTGTGCTCGCTGTTGTCCTCCATAGGCACCGTCCGCTGGGACATGTGAGGAGATGGCGGCATCCTCCTGTGTACAGACTGCTGGTGGACCTATCGACAATGGAGGAAAGACATGTAATCATCACCTACAGGCTTGATCGTGCCACAATCCTGGAACTGTGTGCCCAGTTGGAGCCAGACCTGATGTCAGCTATCCGCCATCCCACAGTAATCCCCCCTCAAGTGCAGGTGCTGCCAGTACTCCATTTCCTTGCAAGTGGGTCATTTCAAACAACAGTGGCCACAGCATCAGGGATGTCCCAGCCTATGTTTTCCAACGTGTTATCCAGAGTGTTGTCTGCCCTGCTGAAACACATGCGGAGCTACATCGTTTTCCCTCAGGTGGAGGATTTGCCAACAGTGAAAGGTGACTTCTATGCCCTGGGACATATCCGCAACATCATAGGTGCCATTGATGGGACACATGTGGCCGTGGTCCCCCCGCAGGAGTGAACATGTGTGCAGAAACCAGAAGAGTTACCATTCGATGAATGTGCAGATGGTGTGTTTGGCAGACCAGTACATCTCCCATGTTAATGCCAAATTCCCTGGCTCAGTGCATGACGCTTACATCCTGCAGAATAGCAGCATCCCTTATGTGATGGGGAAACTACAGAGGCACAATGTGTGGCTACTAGGTGAGCACCTGGAACCAAATCAGTGGGAATAGTTGTCTGGGTCTGGGGATATCCCTAAGAGTTAGTGTGTGTCTAACAGTTGTACCTCGCCATTTGCAGGTGACTCTGGTTACCCCAACCTGTCATGGCTACTGACCCCAGTGAGGAATCCCAGGACAAGGGCAGAGGAACGCTAGAATGAGGCCCATGGGTGAACTAGGAGTATTATAGAGTGGACCTTCAGCCTCCTGAAGGCCAGGTTCCGGTGCCTACATATGACAGGTGGTTCCCTATTCTACTCACCAAAGAAGGTGTGCAAGATCATCGTGGCCTGCTGTATGCTTCACAACTTGGCTTTGCCACAACAGGTGCCTTTTCTGCAGGAGGATGGTCCAGATGGAGGTGTTGTGGCAGCTGTGGAGCCTGTGGACAGTGAAGACGAGGAAGCAGAAGAAGAGGACATCAACAACAGGAACTCTGTGTTCCTGCAATACTTCCAGTGAGACACAGGTAAGAAGACAAACCTGCCTACTACATGTACTTTAACACTACTACCTCTCTACTGTCTGTCCTTTTCACCCAGTGCATGGTCACTGAGTTTTCACTTTCTCTTACGATTTCACAGATGTGGGTCCCACTGTGTGACATCTGCTTTGTTTCCTCATGGACTAGAGCTGTGTGACATAGGTATGTTGACATTACAATTGAAAGAGCATTTTGTCACTGTAATTGCTAATACACTAATTCGAAATCACAGACAGACTCCAGATTGTTTTGTGCTTTGAGGGTGTTTATTTAAGTGCTCAATATTAGAGGGGGTTGTTAAATGGTGAGGGGTGATGGTGGAGGAATGTCCATGGCAGAGTCCAAGCTATTAGTCTCACAGGTGCATTGTCCAAATGGGCATAGGAAGTGGAGCTGGGGCAGTTTGAGGATGGACAGGGTGACAAGGTGTGACAAAAGGATGACAATCAGGGTGGTCTCATTTCTTGTTGGGGGTCTTGGCATCGTTCTCCGTCTATGTCCTGGATCTCAGGGACCGTTTGCGCGATGGCTCTCCATCTGCAGGGGTGGGGTGCTGGTGTGGTGGTCCTGTGGCGGTGCCTCCTGTCCACTGGCGCCAGCAGAGGTGGTGGGCAGTTCATCGTCCAGGCTATTGTCAGGGGCCCCTTGTTGTGCCACAGTGTCCCTCCTGGTGTTGAGGACTTCCTTCAGCACCCCTACGATGGTGCCCAGGGTGGAATTGATGGATCTGAGTTCATCCCTGAAGCCCAAATACTGTTCCTCCTGCAGCCCCTGGGTCTCCTGAAACTTGGCCAGAACCTTTCCCATCGTCTCCTGGGAATGATGGTAGGCTCCCATGATGATGGAGAGTGCCTCATGGAGAGTGGGTTCCCTGGGCTTGTCCTTCCCCTGTCACACAGCAGACCTCCCAGTTCCCCTGTTTCCTTGGGCCTCTGTCCCCTGAACCGTGTGCCCACTGCCACTTCCCCCGGGTCCCTTTTGTTGTTGGGTGGTGGGTTAGCCTGGGTTCCCTGTAGCGGTGGACACACTGCTGATTGACGTGTCCTGGGGACAGAGGTATGGGCCCGCTGGGTGGGTGCTGTGCTGGTGTTTCCAGAGGGGTGAAGCTCTGTGGTGGCCTGTGACTGTGTGAGGGGAACCGATTGTCCTGAGGTCCCAGATGGGCCGGGCTGGTCGTCTAGATCCAGTTGGACAGAGCTGCTGTCATCACTGTGAGTGATGGGGGTGAGGGCGAGGGTGAGGGTATGTGATGGCATGCAGGTAGGGTGGGGGATATGGTATTTAAGATTTGACTTACCAGAGTGCATTCCTCCAGCTACTCCTGAGAGGCCCTCAGGATGCAGAATAGCCAAGACCTGCTCCTCCCATATTGTTAGTTGTGGGGGAGGAGGTGGGGGTCCGCCGCCAGTCCTCTGAACCGCAAGGTGGTGTCTTGAGACCACGGAACGCACCTTCCCCGTAGGTCATTCCACCTCTTCCTGATGTCATCCCTATTTCTTGGGTGCTGTCCCACTGCGTTGACCCTGTCCACTATTCTTCGCCATAGCTCCATCTTCCTTGATATGGATGTGTGCTGCACCTCCACCTCCACCATGACCCTGAGCTCCTACTCAGAGAACCTCGGGTGTCTTTGCCGTGCCATGGGGTGGTGTGGGTGATGTGTGGGTTGGTGTGTGTTGTGATGTGTGGGGTGATATTTAGTGGTGTGTTGTGTGAGGTGTGTGGATGTTATGTGGGTGATGGTGTTGAGTGCCTGTGGATGCTTGTCTGTAGAATGTGGTGTCTCTGTCTGGCCTTCTTTTGGAATTTTTGGCGGTAGGGGTTTGTGGGTGATGTGGGTGTGCGTTTTATATTGTATTGGGTGTGTGGGAGTGGTGTGTGTATGTGTATCAGGTGTGTGTATTTGGAATTGTCCAATGTGGTAGTGTTTTGTAAGTGTGTATTTTGAGCGCGGCGGTGTGTACCGGCAATGGACTACCGCGGTTGAAAGACTGCCGCATGGATTCGTGGGTCGTGATACTGTGGGAGTATTCCTGTTGGCGTGATGGTGGAGGTTTTGTTATCGCCACTTTATCACTGACGTTTGGTGTGGCGGACTTGTGTGGGTGTCTACATTTTGGCGGATTCCGGGCTTTGGGTCATAATGACCGTGGTGGAATTGCGCTGCCGCGGCGGTGTGATGGCGGTCTTCTGCACGGCGGTAAGCGGCTTTTGCCGCCAATGTTGTAATGACCCCCATAGTCTAATCAAACAAAAGGTACGCTATTCCAAACAGAAGAAAGAAAGAACACAGGACAACCCTAAGGGTAGAAGCACAAACCCTCACACATCCAATTGGATGTCATGCTTCATCATTGGGTGTGCTCCTCGTCAGACCGGCACTGCAATGTCTGACGGGCCCCCCATGTAGGGGGCACTTTACCGGAGATCTTTAACAATACTGATGTGCCGTTGGAAAATAACTGCGCGGATTATGCCACCAAGTAAGATCACCAAAGAAAGGACAGTAAGTAAGAGTAAAATTGGCTCAGAACCCTTCTATTCCTCATTAATTATTTATTGGTCTAAGAAAAGGTTCAGGCCAAGGTTAAAAAACAAGTGGAGTGTATTGATATAATGCTCAACCACTCTCTCAAAATTCAGTAGGTGGGGAATAAGATAATTCTTACCCCCTCTCAAATGGGTCTACATGTTTCACATCTCTAGGGTCCACAAGGATCTAACGATGGTTCTTCAGGACCAAAAGAAAAGGAACTTCTCCTTAAGAACGAATGTCAATTCTCACTGTGCCTGTGAATGTCAGTCTACTCGGCTATGGTCACTTACTTTATGAAAAATACACAACTGGCTAATCTAACAAGTCCGGGTTGCCCTGTGAACAATAAAACACACATTAATAAACGTTACTTCAATGAAGTTGCATTAAATCATGCACACACACATGTGAGTGACGTACAGTGAGCAAAAATGTGAACAGTGAAAGGTGGTAGTGTGGCAAGATGATAGGACTGGCTTACCATCCCAAATTATGGAAACGGCTCTCTAGGAATCTCCTGCCGGGAGATGGGTGCATGGGCTAAAGAAAATGAAACACAGTCCAAATATAATTAATACAAATGCTGAAAACACCGGTATAGCGTCTGTCTAGTTGATGTATCATCCGAGTCCTATTAATAAACCTCGAACCAGCCTATAAAAGTGGGTCAACAATCTTGACCTCATAAACAATCCTCTGTCTCACCTACTCTAGTTAGTCAGTGGTCAATTTTAAAGAAACGGGCGAGTGACTAGAGGACTACCAATAAAGGGGATAGACAGCCACTTGGTTATGATGTAAGGTGGACTATAAGTGGTGTCAGAGTATTAGAGTCAGCACTGAAAAATTCAATATAGTTTAAAAAAAAACAATTTTTAAAGTGTCTCTGCAAATAACCTGGACAAAAGTATTCTACAAGCATGTACTAGCTCCTAATCAATAAAATAGTAATAACTTGTGTCGAACTTGACAATCAGGCTGTTACCAGAACTTCGCAAATGGCAAGAAATTGGGTATTTCTGTGCCCCACAGTTTATTGTTATCCACAGGTTGTGTACATACTTAGTAGCAGCCGATCCTCCATTAAGGACCTACCCCGCGGCAGCATTCCTGCAGATGGCTGCCCAACGTGGGAGGTCCCGTTAAGAATACTTTGAAACCTGGAAGTCAGGTTCATCCCGGAGGTGGCGATAGGTCTCCGCAAGTCATGTGGACATAGAGCATGGAAACAGAAGGAGGACTATGGCAGGCTGACTCCTGTGAAGGGTCAAAGAGAGTAAAAACAGACTAACCCTCACCCTCAATACGGGTAAATATTAAAATCTTATAAGTGCTGTGTCGCGGAAATAAGGGCTACGGTAAAAGGTAAGTCAAGGAGAACCCTTATTGGTTAATTACCAAAGATAAAAAGAAAAAGAAAAATGGAGAATTGATTGGCCTAATAATCATAGGACAGTGGTGGTTAAACTATCAGACACCGCCAATATACCAGAGTCTCAGAAACAAAGAAGAGGTGGAACCAAAGTCAAAACACAATGGAATAAATGGTATGAAAAGCCAAACAAGCTCATAGGGGTAGGGGAAAGCCCAAGGAAAAAATGTCACTGTGCTTATTTTAAAATGGACATAACCATCCATGACACTCCTGTAGGGTATTCGTCACTGTGGCTATATATTGAGAAGCCATGTCCATAAGGAGAGAAGGTCTAATCCAAGGGATATATGAAATGCAAGTCAAGGTTGAGATAACAAAATGGTGGTTACAGAAGGACAGAGTTATCGGAAGTCCGGCTATCACCTCTGGCATCCTAGTGGTTAATTAACGCTGGAGTAGTGACCAAGGGACGTCATCATTAAGTCCTCGGATCTGAGTCCCTAATTTGAACACCCGGCGTTGCTCACTCTCAAATGAGGCTTTCGGGTTATTAGCTGAGTGTACAGGGGAGTCCAACACTACCGACCACAAGTCATCAGGGCCATGGTGTTTATCAATGAAATGCACACTGAGTTTAGTCTTGGCACAACTGCACCTGATGTTGCTGCAGTGCTCATTGATTCTGATTTTTACTGGTCTGGTTGTCATCCCAATATAATCAATCAATCAATCAATCATAGTATTTATAAAGCGCGCTATGTACCCGTCAGGGTTTTGAGGTGCTGAGAGGGGGGGGGGGGGGGGGGAGCGCTGCTGATTTAGCGGTCGAAGAGCCAGGTCTTGAGGAGCCTTCTGAATGCGAGGAGGTCCTGGGTCTGGCGAAGAGATGTGGGGAGAGAGTTCCAGGTCTTGGCGGCGAGGAAGGAGAAGGATCTGCCGCCGGATGTCTTGCGCTGGATTCGGGGTACGATGGCGAGGGCGAGGTTGGCGGATCGAAGTTGACGTGTTGGAGTGTAGAAGTTAAGTCTGGTGTTGAGGTAGGAGGGTCCGGTGTTGTGAAGTGCCTTGTGAGCGTGGGTCAGGAGTTTAAAGGTGATCCTGTTGTCTACCGGGAGCCAGTGGAGTTCCTTTAGGTGAGGGGAGATGTGACTTCGGCGGGGTATGTCGAGGATCAGTCGGGCGGAGGCATTTTGGATGCGTTGGAGTCGTTTGATGTCTTTGGTTGGGATGCCTGTGTAGAGTGCGTTGCCGTAGTCAAGTCTGCTGCTGACGAGGGCCTGGGTCACCGTCTTTCTGGTTTCTGTTGGGATCCACTTGAAGATTCTCCGGAGCATTCGAAGGGTGTTGAAACAGGAGGAGGAGACGGCGCTGACCTGTTTGGACATGGTGAGGGCGGAGTCCAGGATGAAGCCGAGGTTTCTTGCGTGGCTGGCAGGGGTGGGCGGGGGTCCGAGGACGGAGGGCCACCATGAGTCGTTCCAGGCCGAGGGAGTGCGCCCGAGGATGAGGACTTCCGTCTTGTCGGAGTTGAGTTTCAGGCGACTGTTGTTCATCCAATCGGCGATGGATTTTAGCCCCTCGTGGAGGTTTGTTTTGGCGGTGAGCGGGTCTTTGGTCAGGGAGAGGACGAGCTGGGTGTCGTCGGCGTAGGAGATGATGCTGAGATGATGTTGGTGGGCCAGTTGAGTGAGGGGGGCCATGTAGACGTTGAACAACGTAGGGCTGAGGGAGGATCCTTGGGGACGCCACAGATGAGGTTGGTGGCTTTGGAGCGGAAAGGGGAGAGACGGACTCTCTGCGTTCTGTCGGAGAGGAAGGATGAGATCCAGTGGAGGGCTTTGTCTTGGATGCCGGCTTCCTGGAGGCGGGTCAGTAGGGTGCGGTGGCAGACGGTGTCAAAGGCGGCTGATAGGTCGAGGAGGATGAGGGCTGAGGTTTCGCCGTTGTCCATTTGATGTCTGATGTCTGATGTCATCTGTGGCGGCAAGGAGAGCAGTCTCAGTGCTGTGGTTTCGTCTGAATCTGGATTGTGAGGGGTCCAGGATGGAATTGTCTTCGAGGAAGTGGGCGAGCTGAGTGTTGACGATCTTCTCGATGACTTTCGCTGGAAAAGGGAGGAGAGAGATCGGACGGAAGTTTTTGAGATCGTTGGGGTCGGCCTTGGGTTTTTTGAGGAGGGGTTGGATTTCTGCGTGTTTCCAGCTGTCCGGGAAGGTGGCAGAAGTGAAGGAGAGGTTGATGATCTTGCGGAGTTCGGGGGCGATGGTGGCGTTGGCTGAGTTGAAAACATGATGGGGCCAGGGGTCCGTGGGGGAGCCTGAGTGGATGGTGTTCATGGTTGTTATGGTTTCTGCCTCGTCCACGTGGGTCCAGGCGGTGAGGCGGCAGTCGCGGGAGGAGACGTCGGGGGTGGGGTCTGGCGGTGGACCGGTGTTGAAGCTGTCGTGGATGGTAGCGATTTTCTGGTGGAAGAAGGTGGAGAGGTCGTCGCAGAGTTTCTGGGAGGGCGGGAAGTCGTTGGAGTTGGCTTTTGGATTGGAGAGTTCCTTCACGATGCCGAAGAGTTCTTTGCAGTCGTGGGCGTTGTTGTTGATGCGTTCGGTGAAGTGGGCGCGCTTGGCGATGCGGATCCGTTGGTGGTGTTCGCGGTTGGCGTTTTTGAGGGCGACGAGGTTGTCGGGTGTGCGTTCTTGGATCCATTTCTTTTTGAGCTTCTGGCAGATGCTTTTGGAGGTGGTTAGATCGTCTGTGAACCAGGCTGTTTTTTTCTTTCCTTGGGTGGCGGTGGGTTTCTTGAGAGGGGCAAGGGTGTTGGCGCAGTCGAGGATCCATTGATGGAGGTTGATGGCGGCTGTGCTCGGGTCGGTTGCGTCGGGTGGAAGGTTGTTGATGAGGGTGCTGGTCAGTTGGTCTTGGGTGACTTTGCCCCAGCGGCGGTGGGGAGGTAGCTGGAAGCGGTGTTGCTCTGTGGTTTTCTTATAGGTGAAATGGACGCAGTGATGGTCGGACCAGTGGAGTTCGGAGGTGTGGCTGAAGGAAACGTGGTTGCTTGAGGTGAAGAGGGGGTCAAGGGTGTGTCCGGCGATGTGGGTGGGCGTGTTGACTAGCTGGCGGAGTCCGAGGTTGAGGAGGTTGGAGGTCAGTGATGCGGTGTTGACGTCGTTGGCATTTTCCAGATGGTAGTTCAGATCTCCCAGGAGGATGTAATCCGGGGAAGCGAGGGCGTGGGTGCTTGCAAGGTCGGCGATGGTGTCGCTGAAGGGGGCTCTTGGTCCTGGAGGGCGGTATATGAGGGTTCCTCTGAGGGTCGTGTTGGGGTCCGTGTGGATCTGGAAGTGGAGGTGTTCGGCTGTCCTGAGGGTGTCGTCCGAGTGGGTGTGGATTTTGAGGGTAGCTTTGTGAGCGATGGCTATTCCGCCGCCGATTCCGTTGGTTCGATCTCTTCTGGTGATTTTGTAGCCGTCCGGTATGGCGATGGCGATGTCCGGAGACGAGGAGTCGTTCCACCAGGTTTCGGTCAGGAAAGCCACGGCAGGATCAGTGGTGTCGAGCAAATCCCAGAGCTCGATGGCGTGTTTTCGTGCGGAGCGGGTGTTGATGAGAATGCAGTTCAGGTGGTTGGGGTTGAATGTTTCAGTAGTTGGATTGGTCGTTCTGATGCAGGAGAAGTTGCAGGTACGGCAGGAAAAAGGTCCTTTAGTGTGCTTCGGGGATGCCCGGCAGCATTCAGTGGAGGGGCCGGGGTTGAAGGCGCGGAGTTCGTTGATCGAGTAGCGGATGCGGGGGCGCGAGGGCCAGGGGGTGTGGCGCTGGGCGCGGTCCAGGCGCGGACGGGCGCAGACGGGCTTGCCTCTGGCGCGCCTCCGGCGCGCCAGCAGCGCGGACGCGCAGCGCCAGCCATTAAGAAGGGAGGGGGGAGGGAGGAGCAGCTGGGAGGCGGGAGGGAGCGGCAAATGGGGGCGCGAGGGGGGCGGGGCCGCAGGGAGGCAGCGGCAGGGAACGGGGAGCGCACAAGGGGCAAAAAACACTGAAAATGAGCAAAACTACAAGCAGTTACAATGAGAAAATACAATCAGAAATACAATCAGAAATACAATAATGGCACAATACACGATCGGGGAGACAGCAATCAGGGGGGCACAAAGGGGGCAGAAGCGCCGGCGGCGAGGAGCTGAAAAAACGAAAAAGCCAAAAAACACTTACAGGACGGCGGAAGCGGCACACGGGTCAAGTGAGCCCACTAGCCACCAGGGATGAGGCGCAGGAGGATGCCTGCGGGTGGAGGAGGGCCTCGAACACGCAATCGGCAGCGTGCTCGTGGGACAGAGGCAGAAGGCAGCAGGTTGGTGCTGCGGTCGTGGGGGGCGAGCTCAGGACCTGAAACAGGTCAGAGTTCGCTCACTCGCGACGCGCAGCGCCAGCCATTAAGAAGGGAGGGGGGAGGGAGGAGCAGCTGGGAGGCGGGAGGCGGGAGGGAGCGGCAAATGGGGGCGCGAGGGGGGCGGGGCCGCAGGGAGGCAGCGGCAGGGAACGGGGAGCGCACAAGGGGCAAAAAACACTGAAAACGAGCAAAACTACAAGCAGTTACAATGAGAAAATACAATCAGAAATACAATAATGGCACAATACACGATCGGGGAGACAGCAATCAGGGGGGCACAAAGGGGGCAGAAGCGCCGGCGGCGAGGCGCTGAAAAAACGAAAAAGCCAAAAAACACTTACAGGACGGCGGAAGCGGCACACGGGTCAAGTGAGCCCACTAGCCACCAGGGATGAGGCGCAGGAGGATGCCTGCGGGTGGAGGAGGGCCTCGAACACACAAACGGCAGCGTGCTCGTGGGACAGAGGCAGAAGGCAGCAGGTTGGTGCTGCGGTCGTGGGGGGCGAGCTCAGGACCTGAAACAGGTCAGAGTTCGCTCACTCGCGACGCGCAGCGCCAGCCATTAAGAAGGGAGGGGGGAGGGAGGAGCAGCTGGGAGGCGGGAGGCGGGAGGGAGCGGCAAATGGGGGCACGAGGGGGGCGGGGCTGCAGGGAGGCAGCGGCAGGGAACGGGGAGCGCACAAGGGGCAAAAAACACTGAAAACGAGCAAAACTACAAGCAGTTACAATGAGAAAATACAATCAGAAATACAATCAGAAATACAATAATGGCACAATACACGATCGGGGAGACAGCAATCAGGGGGGCACAAAGGGGGCAGGAGCGCCGGCGGCGAGGCGCTGAAAAAACGAAAAAGCCAAAAAACACTTACAGGACGGCGGAAGCGGCACACGGGTCAAGTGAGCCCACTACCCACCAGGGATGAGGCGCAGGAGGATGCCTGCGGGTGGAGGAGGGCCTCGAACACGCAAACTGCAGCGTGCTCGTGGGACAGAGGCAGAAGGCAGCAGGTTGGTGCTGCGGTCGTGGGGGGCGAGCTCAGGACCTGAAACAGGTCAGAGTTCGCTCACTCGCGACGCGCAGCGCCAGCCATTAAGAAGGGAGGGGGGAGGGAGGAGCAGCTGGGAGGCGGGAGGCGGGAGGGAGCGGCAAATGGGGGCGCGAGGGGGGCGATGGCGATGTCCGGAGACGAGGAGTCGTTCCACCAGGTTTCGGTCAGGAAAGCCACGTCAGGATCAGTGGTGTCGAGCAAATCCCAGAGCTCGATGGCGTGTTTTCGTGCGGAGCGGGTGTTGATGAGAATGCAGTTCAGGTGGTTGGGGTTGAATGTTTCAGTAGTTGGATTGGTCGTTCTGATGCAGGAGAAGTTGCAGGTACGGCAGGAAAAAGGTCCTTTAGTGTGCTTCGGGGATGCCCGGCAGCATTCAGTGGAGGGGCCGGGGTTGAAGGCGCGGAGTTCGTTGATCGAGTAGCGGATGTGGGGGCGCGAGGGCCAGGGGGTGTGGCGCTGGGCGCGGTCCAGGCGCGGACGGGCTTGCCTCTGGCGCGCCAGCGGCGCGGACGCGCAGCGCCAGCCATTAAGAAGGGAGGGGGGAGGGAGGAGCAGCTGGGAGGCGGGAGGGAGCGGCAAATGGGGGGCGCGAGGGGGGCGGGGCCGCAGGGAGGCAGCGGCAGGGAACGGGGAGCGCACAAGGGGCAAAAAACACTGAAAACGAGCAAAACTACAAGCAGTTACAATGAGAAAATACAATCAGAAATACAATCAGAAATACAATAATGGCACAATACACGATCGGGGAGACAGCAATCAGGGGGGCACAAAGGGGGCAGAAGCGCCGGCGGCGAGGCGCTGAAAAAACGAAAAAGCCAAAAAACACTTACAGGACGGCGGGAGCGGCACACGGGTCAAGTGAGCCCACTAGCCACCAGGGATGAGGCGCAGGAGGATGCCTGCGGGTGGAGGAGGGCCTCGAACACACAAACGGCAGCGTGCTCGTGGGACAGAGGCAGAAGGCAGCAGGTTGGTGCTGCGGTCGTGGGGGGCGAGCTCAGGACCTGAAACAGGTCAGAGTTCGCTCACTCGCGACGCGCAGCGCCAGCCATTAAGAAGGGAGGGGGGAGGGAGTAGCAGCTGGGAGGCGGGAGGCGGGAGGGAGCGGCAAATGGGGGCGCCAGGGGGGCGGGGCCGCAGGGAGGCAGTGGCAGGGAACGGTGAGCGCACAAGGGGCAAAAAACACTGAAAACGAGCAAAACTACAAGCAGTTACAATGAGAAAATACAATCAGAAATACAATAATGGCACAATACACGATCGGGGAGACAGCCATCAGGGGGGCACAAAGGGGGCAGGAGCGCCGGCGGCGAGGCGCTGAAGAAACGAAAAAGCCAAAAAACACTTACAGGACGGCGGAAGCGGCACACGGGTCAAGTGAGCCCACTAGCCACCAGGGATGAGGCGCAGGAGGATGCCTGCGGGTGGAGGAGGGCCTCGAACACGCAAACGGCAGCGTGCTCGTGGGACAGAGGCAGAAGGCAGCAGGTTGGTGCTGCGGTCGTGGGGGGCGAGCTCAGGACCTGAAACAGGTCAGAGTTCGCTCACTCGCGACGCGCAGCGCCAGCCATTAAGAAGGGAGGGGGGAGGGAGGAGCAGCTGGGAGGCGGGAGGCGGGAGGGAGCGGCAAATGGGGGCGCGAGGGGGGCGATGGCGATGTCCGGAGACGAGGAGTCGTTCCACCAGGTTTCGGTCAGGAAAGCCACGTCAGGATCAGTGGTGTCGAGCAAATCCCAGAGCTCGATGGCGTGTTTTCGTGCGGAGCGGGTGTTGATGAGAATGCAGTTCAGGTGGTTGGGGTTGAATGTTTCAGTAGTTGGATTGGTCGTTCTGATGCAGGAGAAGTTGCAGGTACGGCAGGAAAAAGGTCATTTAGTGTGCTTCGGGGATGCCCGGCAGCATTCAGTGGAGGGGCCGGGGTTGAAGGCGCGGAGTTCGTTGATCGAGTAGCGGATGCGGGGGGCGCGAGGGCCAGGGGGTGTGGCGCTGGGCGCGGTCCAGGCGCGGACGGGCGCAGACGGGCTTGCCTCTGGCGCGCCTACGGCGCGCCAGCGGCGCTGACGCGCAGCGCCAGCCATTAAGAAGGGAGGGGGGAGGGAGGAGCAGCTGGGAGGCGGGAGGCGGGAGGCGGGAGGCGGGAGGCGGGAGGGAGCGGCAAATGGGGGCGCGAGGGGGGCGGGGCCGCAGGGAGGC
This sequence comes from Pleurodeles waltl, assembly GCF_031143425.1. NCBI lineage: Eukaryota > Metazoa > Chordata > Amphibia > Caudata > Salamandridae > Pleurodeles > Pleurodeles waltl. Next base: position 789,677,689 of record NC_090443.1, read on the forward strand.
AGCGGCAGGGAACGGGGAGCGCACAAGGGGCAAAAAACACTGAAAACGAGCAAAACTACAAGCAGTTACAATGAGAAAATACAATCAGAAATACAATCAGAAATACAATAATGGCACAATACACGATCGGGGAGACAGCAATCAGGGGGGCACAAAGGGGGCAGAAGCGCCGGCGGCGAGGCGCTGAAAATACGAAAAAGCCAAAAAACACTTACAGGACGGCGGAAGCGGCACACGGGTCAAGTGAGCCCACTAGCCACCAGGGATGAGGCGCAGGAGGATGCCTGCGGGTGGAGGAGGGCCTCGAACACACAAACGGCAGCGTGCTCGTGGGACAGAGGCAGAAGGCAGCAGGTTGGTGCTGCGGTCGTGGGGGGCGAGCTCAGGACCTGAAACAGGTCAGAGTTCGCTCACTCGCGACGCGCAGCGCCAGCCATTAAGAAGGGAGGGGGGAGGGAGTAGCAGCTGGGAGGCGGGAGGCGGGAGGGAGCGGCAAATGGGGGCGCGAGGGGGGCGGGGCCGCAGGGAGGCAGCGGCAGGGAACGGTGAGCGCACAAGGGGCAAAAAACACTGAAAACGAGCAAAACTACAAGCAGTTACAATGAGAAAATACAATCAGAAATACAATAATGGCACAATACACGATCGGGGAGACAGCAATCAGGGGGGCACAAAGGGGGCAGGAGCGCCGGCGGCGAGGCGCTGAAAAAACGAAAAAGCCAAAAAACACTTACAGGACGGCGGAAGCGGCACACGGGTCAAGTGAGCCCACTAGCCACCAGGGATGAGGCGCAGGAGGATGCCTGCGGGTGGAGGAGGGCCTCGAACACGCAAACGGCAGCGTGCTCGTGGGACAGAGGCAGAAGGCAGCAGGTTGGTGCTGCGGTCGTGGGGGGCGAGCTCAGGACCTGAAACAGGTCAGAGTTCGCTTACTCGCGACGCGCAGCGCCAGCCATTAAGAAGGGAGGGGGGAGGGAGGAGCAGCTGGGAGGCGGGAGGCGGGAGGGAGCGGAAAATGGGGGCGCGAGGGGGACAGAGGCGGAAGGCAGCAGGTTGGTGCTGCGGTCGTGGGGGGCGAGCTCAGGACCTGAAACAGAGTCCACAGGGGCAAGTAATCATGTAAACAAAATTCCGTGAATTAAAGTTGGTGTGTTTAACGAGGCGCCATACGCCTACTGGATCAAGGTCCAGAGCCAACAAATATTTGATAAGGGGACACGTGTTACACATCCCACACGGGTGATGGCCTGAAACTGGGGGAAGATTCCAAAGCGTAGTCTGTCTGGCAGTCTCTTTTACCATTGCTGGTCAGGTGTGGACCACCATGTCTTTAATATTAGATGTCCTCTTGAATGCGAAGAAAGGTTTAGGGATGGATGTGCCTCTACTTGTCAAGATAGACAATCTCTTGTTAATACGTTTTTTAATGGTATTCGATATTGGAGTGGAAGTAGATACACAGGTCAAACGCGGGTCTGGTTCCTTGGCGACAGTAAGAAGTAATGCCTCTCTATTGTTGTTCTTAGCCCTTTTGTGTGCAGAATTCACAACAGAGGGTGGGTAGTGTCTGTCACACAATTTGGTATGTAGGTCACTAGCTTGGGTGTCAAACAAGTGGGTCGTACTGCAGTTACTGCGGAGCTGCAGGAATTGACCAAAGGGTAAATTCTCCCGTAGAGCTCTCGGATGGTGGCTCTCATAGAGTAACAGGCTATTGCGATCTGTGGGTTTGTGGTAAATACTTGTGGTCAATTTGCAATAGTAATCATGAGATCTAAAAAAGATATATGGGTGGTAGAAACCGAGGATGTAAATCTCAGGAAAGGGTCTAAAGAGATAATCCAAGATATAAAGGGAGCGACATCCCCTAGTGGTCCTTGTCATATATTCAGAATATTATCAATGAATCGACGCCACAGTTTAATGTTCTCATGGAAAGGATTAGTAATGGGAAGAATGTGTTGTTTCTCAAAGTCGTACATATATAAGCATGCCAGACTAGACGCAAAGGTACTTCCCATAGAGGTACCCCGGATCTGATGGAAAAATAGATCTTCTACTTAAAAAAAAATGTCAGTCATGGCCAAGATCGTGCACTGCATAATGAACTGAACTGGGGTTGGTAAAATCCAGGTACCTTCAAGGAGGGATGTTTCTACTACTTGCAGGGTAGCCTCCTGAGGAATATTGGTATACAGCGCTTCTACGTCAAGAGTAATGAGTGCATGAACAAATACCGTAGAGTTAATTGTCTCAATTAAATTTAAGACATCCTTAGTGTCTTGTAGGTAAGTGCTAGAACCCTTCACTAAAGGCTGTAGATAGTGATCACAGAAAGTGGATAGGGGTTCTAACACAGAGCCAATCCCAGATACTATGGGGCGGCCAGGGGGAGGTGAGGTTCCCTTATGTATCTTAGGAAGACAATAAAAATAAGGCGTTCGAGGATGACTGGTGTCTAAGAAATCTGCCTTTTTTTGAGAGATCCATTGGTTGTTTCGAGCTTCCTCGATCATACTCTGTGTATGAATCTGTAATCTCTGTGTTGGGTCTTGTGGGATGGGAGCATAATAAGTGGAATCACTTAAGAGACGAACACACTCTTTTTTATAGTCATCTGAATTCATGATAACTATGGCTCCACCTTTATCGGCTTGTTTGATCACAATCGTCTGGTCATTTGCCAATGTTTTCAAGGCATTCCTCTCTGTAGTGGGAATGTTGTTAAAAGGATGTCTGAGGCGGAGTTTGTCTAGATCAGACATAACTGCGTTTTCAAAAGCTAGGACTTCATATGGCATAGTGGGTGTAGGGGGAACAAAAGTGGATGGTTTCATTAAACCCGAGTCCTCAGTCTGGAGCTGCATAGGATGGTCTTTAAAGAAAAAGTGTAAACAACTCTTTCTAAAAAATTGGGAAAGTTTGCAGTTGAGTCGGAAGAAATCTTCCTTGGGTGTGGACACAAAACCTAAGCCTCTGTTGAGCGCATTGGTTTCATCAGAGGAAAGAAACCTGGTGGATAGATTAACTACTAAGTTCTGAATGGCTGGTTTTAACCCTGGCTCTGAGTCACCATCTGGGGTTCCTCTCTGGCCCAATGTACGTGTCTTCCTGTTCCTCTCCTTCTGTCTCCTGTTTGTTTAAGAATGACAACATGCCATGCACAGCCTAGTGGGTAGGTACACCCATTGAGCTATTGGTGCCATAGTGAATCATGTTTAAGTTGTACTCTTACTTTGTTGATGTTTACAATGTCCATGCCACTACAGTTAGGGCTATTCCTTCGTTTGATTTGCAATAACACCATCATCATCCTAGGAGAGAGTCCTCCAGTGTAGTCTCTTTTTCTTTTCTTTGTTCCTATATGTCTGTCTTTTGTTTAATCTTTCAGGATGGACTGGCAGAGTGTGTAGGTGAAATGGCTGGAAATCTGTCTACCTGACTCAGTCCGTCTCTCTTCAGAACAAATAGATGGTTGTGAGGTGGAGCTAGGCGGAGTGGACCAAGTGGAGGTGTTGTGTCTCCCTAGGTCCCTCTTTCATTATTTGTGCCTTGGTTTGCAGGTGGATAAATGAAAAGAGGAAGCAATGGGAAGTGGACAACTGACTTTAAAGACTTTTCAGCGGTGTGCAAGAAAAATAAGTGTCACTAGATGTGAGGTTAATGTCTCTTTTCTCCTATGTTTGTTGAACATATGGGCAAGAAGAGACTTCTGTGGGAGTGGACAACTAAGTGTAGTAACAACCCAGCGGAGTGAAGTTAATGTGTTTCTCACTCCATTAATCTTTGTCTCTGTTGCCTACTGTGTTCATAGACAAAGATACTGCTGCTCCAGATGCTCTCAACCAGCATGGTTCTACACATATGTCAACCACTGAATGTGAAAAAAATATAAATTAAGAGATCTATACCAGAGATGACCACAGGCCTTCAATCGTGACTGAAAGTCTGAAGTGAAATTGCACTACTAATTTACTTTAGTTAGATTTGTGCAGCACATTTTATCAGGACTCCAGGTGAAAACAGTACTGGGGATTTGAAACATATTCAGATTAGCCAAAGCATTATTTAGCATTCTATACCACCAGTCGTTATTGTGCACATTTTATTAATGTGTACAGTGTGCCAACGTATTGATGAATTTTAATGTGGGCACTTTACCTAAATGTCCATCTAATGTGCCCCTGCTGACACTCTTGAGACAAAATGAGCCAAGTTTTATATCTTTTTTTTTGTCAGTGAAGTAGTTCCACACCAGGGATATGCCAGGATATTGGGCAACTGTGACCAATCCTTGCCTTGGGTAAGACTTGGAGTACTATGGATTTCCAGAGATAAAAGGACACATCAAAAGATGCCATAAATAACATGCAATGCCATGTGTGTATTATACTGAGTTGATACCTCAACGTGCACTCTCACAAGAAAACCAAGCAAACAAGAAAAACAGAAGCTGACCAATCATGCATAATTTGAGAGTGGCACAAAACTTGCCACAGCCCTAAAGGCACATCCAGAGTGCACATCCGGTTCAGACACTGGCATGCACTCACACAGCTGAATTTAACAAGCTACGTAAGACCCTATACAAAAGCATACTACATAGCAACTAAATTAAAAAAACATTAATCTGTTGTTCATTATGGTTTCCACACATACCTACCCAACCAGAAAACCACTCACCTACCTAATCAGACCAAAGAAGCTGCACAATAGCATCCTATGTCCTACAAGCCAGGTAGTTTCTTTCCTCTCTCTCCAAGGCTGCTCTGTTCAATGCTGACCTTCAGAGCCACAAACTGTGACCTTGCTTACCTAAAATTAGCTCTTGAAGGGCAGCAATTAAGCAAAGCTGGCACCAAGGCTGGCCAAGACTGGCCAATGTTTACTCACATATTGCCAGCAATCCAAGAATCAAGCAAAAAATGTGGTTAAACCCAACAAGTGTGGAAAGTTCGATTGGCTGAAACATTCACCTGAATTTTCCAGGGCAGACTCTAACAGCAGAAACCAGGGAAATCTAAATTGAATATGGACACCTTTGAAAGGTGGATTTTTCATATACTGCTTTCCTGCAAAATAGTTCAGCCACGTCTGTTCTAAAGGACACCTTAACAGAAATAAATATACTACCGACCCCTATTTACAGCAGTACAGAATCCTCTTTTGGGACCTCCTCTAAAACTGCAGATTATCAGTAATTAATAGAATGCAGGCAGCTGATTTAATTACTTCAAGCAACATCAACAGAATGTTCCTAACCTGAACCTGATTGAATCAATTCTCGCAACAAATACACATAAAGTGCAAAAATTAAAAAATAACCAAAAGGCTTCATAGGAATGTATTTCAATCTACATACAAATGATTGAGTCTGCTTTCTTTAAATGCTACTTGTCCAATATATAATATATGTGTTTCCAAAAGGTGGTTGCAATTTGCATACTGACTTTTTATGATCACTGAATTACTTTTGAACTGACGTATGCACAAATAACAGTTCACAAAGTAAGGATTGTAGGGTGTCACAACCTGACCTATCTCATTAATATTAATGAGGTAGGTTGCAAATTGGAACTCATACTGGGTAGTGGCCAACATTTGGATGGAGTCCAACTGGGGTCAGCACACCACCACATCTTTGATCACTTTTAAATAAAGTAACCTTTTTTAAAAGCAGGCTACGTTTCCATAAAGAAAACTGTGCTAAGTTGAAAAAGACACAAAGCAGGTACCCGTGCACCATGATGCACCAGAGCAGGGGACAAGGACAAGAATACACCATATCTTGTAGATACAACACATTACTGCCGTTTTCTTTTGACATAAGGCAGTGCAGCAAGACGCTGCTTTGCGTCAAAAGTTTGTAAACATGGCGCTGGGTTTCTGGTTGGCAGAGGTATTCACCTTGTCCAAACAGGAACCACCATCGTTGTAAGGGTAAGTCAGATTCACACCAGAAATTAACCTGTGCTTACCTTCTGGGAGCTTGGCACAGAGCAGGCAGGCTTAACTTAAAAAGGAACGCGAAAAGTATTTGTTTAACACTTAGAACAGTAAAACTGTGAAAACACCACATGAAAATAGTCCACATCAGGTTAATGAAATAAAGTTTATTTTAATGACCAAAACAAAACCAAAATGGCAACAATCCAATCATTAGAATTTTAGATATGATTTTTTTAAATATCTGAGAATCTAGTGCTCGTAAGCATAAAGCACCAACCGGGGCCATCTGGTCTGGGTGAAATCTAAAAAGACAGGCCAACCACGGTGGAACGCAGGCAGATATAGGGACTCACCTTGTCACGCTGTAATCAACACCTCAGGTTCAGGTTGCATAAACGTTGAGGAGCGCTGCAAGGAGTAGCGGTCTTGATGTTTATCGTCAATGTGGCGGTGTAGGCGATGTATCGGTTCCAATACACACAATTAGTAAGGCATCAATGCCAAACCCTTTCAATGCTGGTGAGGCTGCAGTGTTGAGCCACACATCTGACGATGCAATGTCTCCTGCAGCGGCAATGTCGCAGCATCGAAGGCGATGCGTCGGTCCCAACAGGCTTAACAATGACAATGTGTCGATTCTGGTAGGAATCGGCTAGCAATCCCACTTCCAAGATCCAAGGACTGGATTGGCACCACTTGGCAGGGCAGGACTCACAGATGACAGAGTCCAGAAGCTGTGGCAGTGTTGTCAGCAGCACAACAATCCTTCTTCCTGGCAGAATGTCCTCAAGTTCAGAGGTGTTCTGAAGAGGTGGTGTCTTGGGTCCAATTGTACCTTTGAAGTGGGGGAGACTTCGGAGATAGGCCTTTGAAGTGCACAGAGGTCCTGCCTTCCTGCCAGGGCTCCAGATTCACTGCAGGGGGGGTATGCAGCTCTTTGCGGCACAGCTCATTCAGGTGCAAGTGTCAGCTCCTCCTTACTATTCTGCCCAGGATAACCCATCAAGATGTTAATGGCCCATCAAGATGTAGATGGTCTATCAGAAACACCTTAACTCTCTTTGTGCGTGGCTCTCTAGAGAGAAAGCACAGCTGTCACCTACCCCAGACGTATATACAGAGACAGGCAGAGGCACTTGAAGATTTAAGGTACGAAAATGGCAACTTTCTAAACAGGACATTTTCAGAATTACAATTTAAAATCTGATTTCTCCATAAATTGTGATTTTAAATTGCAATTTTAAAGACACCAAACTTGAGGGTCCTATCTAGAAATTACACTTATCAAATGCAATAAGGCCTTCCCAATGTTAATCTATGGCAGAGATTGGCCTTGCAGTAGTGAAAAACACATTTAAGAGTTTTTCACTACCTGGACATGTAAAACTTAAAAGTACATGTCCAACTTTTTAAATACACTGCACCCTGCCCTTGGGGCTGTCTAGGGCCTACCATAGGTGTGACATATGTATTAAAAAAGAGGATTTGGGCTTTGCAAGAGGGTTAACTTGCCAGGTCGATATGGAGGTTTAACACTGAACACACAGTCTGAACAATGTTTGAAGGGCCACTGCTGTGGGTGGCACAATCGGTGCGCAAGCCCACTAGTAGCATTTAATTGACATGCCTGGGCACAGGTAGTGCACTTTACTAGTGACTTATAAGTACATTAAATAGGCCAATTGTGGATCAGCCAATGTTACCATATTTTAGGGAAAGTGCACATGCACTTTAACACTAGTAAAGTGCCCAGAGTCCTAAAGTCACCAAAAATGAATTCAGCAAAACAGGAGGCTAGAGGGGAATGTGCAATGGAACAACAAATGCTGGAACCACGCATGCTTGAATAACGCGGTCAAAACAATGACCACTTTGTTACCAAAAATGCCTTAACCACAAATGCCTTAATGATTTTTAGTTGTAAAGGCATGCCTGGGAAAGGCATCTGTGGAACGGCATGTGTGGTTCCAGCATGCGACCCGCCTCACCCCCCACCCGCCCCTAAAACAATCCTACCCCTCACTCCACCCCTAAAACAATCCTACCTGGACCCCCTACCCCTGCTTCCAAAAGCAATCCTACCCGACCCCCCACCCTGCCCCTAAATACAATCCTACCCTGACCCCCACCCCTTCCCCTAAAAACTAAAACTACCCTGATCTCCCACCCCACCCCTAAAAACTGAAACTACTCTGACCCCCACCCAGCACCCTAAAAACTAAAACTACCCTGACCCCCACCCCTGAAAACGAAACTACCCCAACCCCCACAACCCTACCCCTAAAACAATCTTACCCGGACCCCCTACCCCTGCTCCTAAAAGCAATCCTACTCCGACCCATACCCTGCCCCTAAAAACAATCCTACCCCGACCACCCACCCATCCCCCTGAAAACTGAAACTACCCTGACCCCCCACTCTACCTCCAAAAACTGACATTACTCCAACCCCCACCCCACCACTAAAAACTAAAACTAACCCCACACAAACCCCTGCTCCTAAAAATTCAAACTACACCCTACCATCACCCTGCCCCTAAAACCTAAACTACCCTGTATCCCCCGACCCACCCCTAAAACTAAAACTACCTCAACCCTTGCCCCTAAAAACGAAAACTACCCCTAGCCCCACCCCACACCTAAAACCTAAACTACCCGACCCCTCACCCATAAAACTAAACCTACACCACCCCTAAAAGCTAAAACTACCCTGACCCCCACCCGCGCCCTTAAAAATACCACAACCCCCAACCCTGCCCCTAAAATGTAAACTACCCAACCCCACCCGCCCCTAAAAACTAAAACTACCGCAACTCCCCACCCCGCCCCTAAAAACTAAAATTACTCTGACCGCCCACTCCCGCCCCTAAAAACTAAAACTCCCCACCCCACCCCTAAAAGTACCGTGACCCCCACTCCACCCCTAGAACTTTAACTGCCCTGACCTCCCACCCGCCCCTACAAACTGAAATTACCCAGACCCCCCCACCAGGCCCTAAAACACTAAAACCACCCTGACCCTGTCCCTAAAAACTAAAACTACCCCGACTCCCCACCCCACCCCTAAAAGTACAGTGACCCCCACTCCACCCCTAGAACTTTAACTGCCCTGACCTCCCACCCGCCCCTACAAACTGAAATTACCCAGACCCCCCCACCAGGCCCTAAAACACTAAAACCACCCTGACCCTGTCCCTAAAAACGAAAACTACCCCCACCTCCACCCCTAAAACTACCCCCAACCCTGCCCCAGCCCCAATTACTTGACAGCATCTTCTCCCGATCATGAGTCTGTATTCCTCTGCCTTAACCACGCATGTTCATTGTTCAAGGCATGCAGGTTAAGGCAGAGAAAAACAAAGTCGCTGTTCATGAAAGCGGTGTTCCGCTTTCGTGGACAAAGCAACTCGTTGTTCAGCAATCGTTGTTTAGGCTTTTTCCCATAGAGGGCAATAAGATTAGGGGAAACCATGCCAAAGATGCTTGGTTTAACACCTGTTAACTTTTCATTGATGTTTGATGGTCTGAATGAAATGTGGATATTTAGTTGGTAACTGATCTTTTAGACAACAGAGGAAGTACCATGCCTACATCAGAGCAGTCAGGATTTGAAGGTAACATGGAAAAGGGCAGAGATATTCACAAGAAAGTCTCAACATGCATTCAGTGGGCCAAAGTCCCTATTCATTTATCTTCTATTGAGGTCTCGTCTTAGGTTACTGTGTTAGTGGCACTTCTGATATGTGCAGGTTTTTCAGAGTGTGGACTGGGTGAAAGGCATCTCAGAAGTGTAATTTGTCAGGGAGTTGCGTACTTTGAGATCTTTAGTATTCTGTCATTAGGAATGGCCATCTTGACATGATACAGAGCCCACTAATCTAATCTAGAAATCAAATCAAAGTATCACTGGTCGTTTGTGAGCAAACAGAAAAAATGGAAGGTGGCCTATTTCATCAAGCATGGTGATGACAGAGCCCAAAGAACAACAAACTGTGACAACTATAATCTTTCCAGACCTTTTTCTGAGCCTAATTTCTCAGAGTCGCTAAGAATGCTGAAGTCACAGCATAAATGATGAAAAGCCTGAAATATCACAACACAAAGTAACTGATTCAAAATTGCATACACCATCTTCAAGGATCGGCTGTTCCACTGATTCTCTTAAATACTTATATAGGTTCCTGGCCTGTATCGTTGTGAAAAAGTAACCTCTTTCTAGCATGGTTACCCCCCTTTTGGCCTGTTTGTGAGTGTGTGTCAGTGTGTTTTTACTGTCTCACTGGGATCCTGCTAGCCAGGACCCCAGTGCTCATAGTTAAAACCCTATTTGTCAGTGTTTTTTTGCCTGTCTCACTGGGATCCTGATAGCCAGGACCCCAGTGCTCATAGTTTGTGGCCTAATGTGTTTGTTGTCAGTAGTGCTTAACTGTGTCACTGAAGTTCTGCTAACCAGAACTTCAGTGCTTATGCTCTCTCTGCTTCCAAGTTAGTCACTATAGTTTAGTGACTTCATATTCCAATTCCATTTGGCACACTGGACCCCCCTTATAAGTCCATAGTATATTGTACCTAGGTACCCAGGACATTAGGGTTCCAGGAGATCCTTATGAGCTGCAGCATTTCTTTTGCCACCCATAAGGAGCTCAGACAAACCCTTCTTCAGGACTGCCACTGCAGCCTATGTGAAATAGTGCACACACTATTTCACAGCCATTTTCACTGCACTTAAGTAACTTATAAGTCACCTATATGCCTAACCTTCATTTACTGAAGGCTAGGTGCATTGTTACTAAGTGTGAGGTCACCCTTGCACTATCAAAGGTGCCCCCAAACTGTCCAGGGCCAATTCCCTTGACTTCGTGAGTGCAGGGATACCATCACATGCGTGCACTTCATATAGGTCAATACCTATATGTAGCTTCAAAATGGTGACTCCAAATATAGCCATGTAAGGTGTCTAAGATCATGGAATTGTTACCCATTCCAAATCTGGTAATGGGGGGGCCAATCGCATGCATTCTGGGGGCTCCACCACGGACCCCAAGTACTGCCGAACCAGCTCTCTAAGGCTTGTACTGCAGCTACAGATGCTGCCACCTCACAGACAGGGTTCTACCCTAACGGGGTCTGAGCAGCTCAGTCCCAGGAAGGTAGAACAATGCATTTCCTTTGGGAGGAGGGTGTTACACCCTCTCCCTTTGGAAGTAGGTGTTACAGGCTTGGGAGGGGTAGCCTCCCAGAGCCTCTGGAAATGCTTTGAAGGGCACAGATGGTGCCCTCCTTGCATTAGCCAGTCTGCACCGGTTCAGGGATCCACACTACTCACTCTGGCACGACACTGGACAAAGGAAAGGGGTGTGACCACTCCCCTGTCCATCACCATGTCCCTCCCATGTCCCATGTTCCTCCTGGGTACAGGCAGTGCCATTTTGATGCAAAACATCACCTTCCTTGAACCAAGGCTTGTTGGACAAATCTAGCGACGCAAACAGCCTGCATCTAACATCTCGACTTGGACATCTCCTGCATCATGCAGAAACTTGCAGCCATTTTCTGTGGTGCTCTTCTGCAGACTTCTTCTAACCAGAGAATTATCTTTTCCACCATCTTCTAGGTTGGCTGGGGCTTCTATCCTTCCTGAAATCTTCTGCGACATCTGGACTCGGTCTCCTCTCTTCACAGGTCTTCCTATCCAGGAATCCACCATTTGTTGCTTGCAGTCTTGCTTGGTTCTTGAAATAACGTTTATTACGACTTGTAGTGTGTCTTGGGAAAACTTGCAGTACTTTACTTCTACTTTCCTGGGCTCTTTGGTGTTTGGTGTTTTCGTACACTCCCAGTGCCCCTCTACACACTGCACTTGCCTAGGGGGGAATTTGTGATTCGCATTCCACTTTCTTAGTATATGGTTTGTGCTGCCCCTAGGCCTATTGCATTCTATTGTATTTTCTACTGTTTGCACTATTCTATGACTATTTACTTACCTGGTTTTGGTCTCTAGTGTGTATGTTGTGTATAATACTTACCTCCAGAAGGAGTATTGCCTCTAAGATAATTTTGGCCTTGTGTCACTAAATTAAAGTACCTTTATTTTTGGTAACACTGAGTATTGTCTTTTAGTGTGTATAAGTACTGTGTAACTATAGTGGTATTGCAGGAGCTTTGCATGTCTCCTAGTTCAGCTTAAGCTGCTCTGCTACAGCTACCTCTAGACAGCCTAAGCTGCTAGAACACTGCCTACATTTCACTAATAAGGGATAACTGGACCTTGTATAAGGTGTAAGTACCTTAGGTACCCACTACAAACCAGGCCAGCCTCCTACATTGGTGGTGCAGTGGTGGGAGAAGTACTTGCAATAGCTTTACCACTTTGTTACTAGTGCTTTTCACGAGAAAATTTTACTCCAATACTTAGAGCTATACATAATTGTACCTAGAAGTCATTATTAACTTTCTAAAAAGTTCTTTAAACCTTTCTAAAAGTTTTAAAAGTTTCTGAAAAGTGTTTTTCTTTTCTCTAAACAGTTAGGCCTAATAGTTAATTAACTTTTTACTCTTTTCCCTAACGTCTTTCTGTCACTATGTCTGGTGCACAGGCTACCCCAGAGTTGTAAAGAAAACTTATGAAAGTTTGAATTTTGAAAGTTTGAGGGGTCTCTGCATTGAAAGAAGTTTAGGGGATTGGGAAGAACCCCAATAAGGAATTCCTCTTAAATCTCCTTCTGCAAGATGACCAGGGACTTACCACTGGTCAGGTATAGTCAGAGGGGGAGGTAGAGGGAGATTCCAACCAGGCAGACTCAGGAGGGCATTCTGAAGATCCTGGGGAGGGTTAGGTACCCACTACAAACCAGGCCAGCCTCCTACAATCATTAAAGCCCATAATACTGGTTTCCACATATATTTAGATGGCACCTAAATCAGTTTCAAATTGGCAGACTGATCTGGCGATATCAGTACACCACAAGGCTTGGCCACCTGTGCCTCCTAGACAGAGGAACACTCGGCTACCCCTTCCATGATCGACTAGATAATATCATTGTGCACAAGGATTCCTACCAGAGTTCTTTTGCCCATCACCGATAAAGCACTCTACGGTGGCTGACACATAGGATTCTGTATGTTATATGCATCTAAATGCAAATAAACTTTACTTTTGCATTTTAATTGTTCATTATATCGTACAAAACATAAAAGAGACCTTTATAAACTAGAGCACCTCCAATCCATAGTAAAAGAGGAGGAGATGCCCACTATTCAATATTATTGAACATTACCATATCAGACAGGTATTCTAACATTAAATAATAAGACGTCAACAGATTTAGTTAAACTAAATCAAATTTGGTAATGATTTCTCATTCGGAATGCCTATTTCCTATACTGAAAATTAAAACATGTGCTGAAATCATGTACCCTACTTGAAAAGTATCTAAGGGCGGGAATTTCAATGTTATAGCTTTTTCAGAAATTTAGGAAATTAAGAATAATGCATCATTCTAAATAAGTACATGACACCAAAACACTTTAGAAAGGCATGCTAAAAAAGATTCATGTAAGATGTTTACACTCAGTAGGAGGTGGCCTAATTGTCCACTTGATGATGATCCAAAACTTCCGGTTCCAGGTATTTCTTAATACCACAACCGGATAAACATAGGTCAGAATTACCCGAGTGATCGGTTACAATAAATGTTAGTATTTCATGTTCAGTGCTAAAGAATAAGTAGTGTGATGTCTAAATGAGCATTTCAATAACCTATTAGGCAGGTTTTCTCATGTTGGAAAAAAATTAAAGAAGCCCTCGGGAATTTTTCGACAGACATTGACTACATTCTACAGCAGGGATGCCTGGGTTTTGATGCCAGGAAATTAAGTAATTCCACAGCAGTTTTCACATTAATTTAGTATTGCATTGTCAGTGACGGTGAGTCCTTCATTCATGCAAATAATACTGCAGGCATTATTTAAAAGGATTCATAAATTGAAAATTTCAAATATACTTAACAAAACATGTTGAGATGTCAATTAAAAGAAATTAAACCATACACCTCAAATAGAACTACAACAAATGATTCACCATAAAATAACTGCATTGTATATGAAAACATAGAAGTAGCAGCATTTTGATATTCAGTTTAACATATGGCAGTGTGCCCTAAGGCTACCATGTACCACCTGTCTGCGTATTCTGGTAAGGTATTTACATTGACAAATATGATTGGCTATTCTCCTTTAGTGCTTCAAGGCCCATATTTATACTCTGCTTGCGCCAGATTTGCGTAATTTTTTTAATGCAAATTTGGCGCAAAACTAACACCATATTTATACTTTGATTCTAGACCCGCTAATGTCCAAATATCTCAGTGTGCATCATTTTCGGGATGCGTGAAACCGCCATGCATTCATGACATGCAAGGTAGGCGTTTCCGTCCAAAAAATGACTTAAACACCCGTGCGCCATATTTATCCAACCGCCCAAAAATCCTGCACGGCTGGGAGGCGGGGGCTGAAAATGGCGCACATTCCGATTTGCATCAAAAATTAACACCTGGGTCAGCGCAGGCATTAACATGGGGCACACACACGTGTACTTAAGGAAAACACACAGAAGCAACATCAGAGCTCCAAAAGGAAGACATGGAGGTGATATTCATCCAGCATGCACGAAGACGCAGAGCACAGGAGCAAAAGGGGCAGCTTCCACCACACCAGCAGGGACCCCAAAGGCAACACCAAAGGCAGGAGAGGATATTCCAGACCAGGACAACCCTTCAAGGCCTCAGGGAACATGACATCATCCAGAGGTACAGACTAAACTGGCAAGCCATACAGCAGCTGTTGCGCCACATTGAGCCATAGTTGGCACCCAGCTTGCAGACACCCCACATCATTCCACCAGAGACCAAGCTGCTAGCTGTCCTGCACATGTTGGCAAGTGGCTCTTTTCAAACCACTGGTGCCCTGGTTGCCGAGATCTCACAGCCCTCATTCTCTGCCTTCCTACCCAAGGTACTGGATGCCATCATCTCCCCCACACCCTGCCACATCAGCTTCCCCAACACACAGCAGAAGCAGCAGGAGACCAAACAGGGGTTCTATCAAATCAATGGCTTTTCCACATGTGCATGGTGCCATTGACTGCACACATGTACGGATTATGCCACCTGCTGCAACTGAGCATCTATACCGCAACAGGAAGCACACACACTCCATCAATTTGCAGGCCATTGTGGATCACCAGGGATTGATCACCAACATCGTGGCAAAGTATCCTGGGAGTGTACATGATTCATTCATCTTCCGCCACAGCACCCTCAATCAACACTTCCAGGATAGACGATATGGCAATGGCCTACTTGTTGATAAGTACAGAAACCTAGTTATGTATACACAGCACAGCAACCCTGTAGGAGATACAACACATACACCACTACATTGACACATGGCCAGGAAGACACTGAGGTTGTGACACTACTAGTCATGTTTGATATCCTGACCCAATGGGATACACACCTATGGAAAAATGACAGATGCAAATAACAACAGATGCCACTCCAGGGCCACAAGAGACCAATTTAAAACCACAAAGTGACAATGACATGGCCTTAACTGGCAATACAACTTGGAAGATGCATCTTCCAATATCACATCAATAACACTCAATCACACACCCTTCCAAGCAATACGTACTATGTAAGGGGTGTGTAATGTGTTTCGCTGCAGGTCAAACACCATGAGACACATAGCATGATGATGCTGACTCACTGTTGTTTTTCACATGCTATTACAAATGTTGAATTGGATGGGATGTTCAGGCCATATAGTGCAACCGTGTTACCACCACAGTACAATCAATTCAGTTTTGATGAATAAACAACCCAATGCTGAAAGAACATCCTAGAAGCCTAGAGTCCCACACAATACCACAAATACAGGTGAGTCACAGGTGACACAAGATAACAACTGCCATGCAAAGTGATAATCAAGGTGCAACCAACATCAAGATATTTACACTCATTTTCTCTTTCAGCTGATCAGTGTTATGGGATCCAGCCATGGATCATGACCCTATTTGCCAACCAAAGCACAGTATCAGAGCATGCCTATAATGAGGCACATCGGAGGACATGCACCATTGTAGAGAAGACTTTTGGCATCCTGAAGTCCAGATTCCGGTGCCTCGACATCACAGAGGCAGCCTCCTATATTTACCTGAAATGGTCTGCAAGATCATTTTGACCTATGCCATCCTGCTTTCCATTTGTGTAAGGAGGAACATTCCCCTCTAAGAACCAGACCCACAAATGCCTGAAGAGGAGGAAGAGGAAGATGCTGTTCGTGAACATGAGGAGGACCATCCAAACACTGCAGCAGGATTGCGTCGGAGACAACACATTGTACAAAACTTGTTCTATCTATAGTCACCATCATCACTTTGTTAGTATATGTCATTTAACACCTTCCTTCATCACTCAAACATGCTCTGTATAATTATTTATGCATCACATGATCCCTAGAAATCATAATCAGAGTTTAGCCTCATGGAGCATTGCTGAAATACAGAATGGACACTGAAAAAGCGACATCACATTTGATGGGTATGAATGTACAGCGAACATCACACACAGTGTAAATGACATATGTCCTGTCTATTTCACATGTCAAGGCCAATATCAGAGGACCACAGCTATGACACAGATCCATGTTGCCAACATGGTTCATTGCAGCACATAACACACAACAAAGACACCATCAATCATAAGGGAAAAAAGTGTTTCATACATGAGGCAGTGGATGTGCTATTGCATTGGTAACAGGATTGTATGACCAGACCCTTGACAGCAATAGGTGTGACATCAGCTATCTTTGCAAGGAGCATGTGTGACAAGGAGTCCATCAAAGCTGAAAATGGATAGCATGAGTGCCCCACGTATGACAAGCATTGCTCACAAGACATGCCCTGCACAGTCCATCCCAGGTAATAAGTCCTGCCACTGCCATGTTTTCAGTCTTTGCCCACCCTCCTCTAGGGGGCCCTGTAAGTGGACTATCTGTACCCTGATAACCTTCATCCACACACACCCAGACTCCCATTCTTACTTCTGTGTTCTTCCCTCATCAGTATGGCATGCCATAGTCATAGTTCATCAGTCTGCATGGACTTCAGGTTCGATAATGCACTGCCTGGTAGTCGGTAGGACCTGTAAACAGCTGTCCATTGCTTCCCATGTGAAAGGTCCACTTGGCCCTTTGAACTTGATTCTCAACTCCAGGACGTGTGAGAGACTGAAGCTGAACACAGCTGTGAGCACTTCCATGCAGACCAGCCATTTGAACCTGCCCTGCCCTTGCTTCTGCCTGGAACTGCTTAGAAGCTGCCATTTTCTGAATCTCCTTGGTGATTGGTGATTGGTGTCCAAATCACTTGTGTAACAGAGCCCTTGTGGGATTGTGTAACGTTGCAGACCACAGCACAAATGCAGCTTTTAGTTCCCACAGAGTTGTTCCAGCTTTTCCCAGTCAGAGTCTGCTCACTGTGTATTTGCCTTGTTCATGTTTGTTCCTGAGAGAGCCTGCATCCTGTTAGCCTGACTGGTTCCTGTCTTTGCGTTAACCATAGAGGTTTCCTGTGGCTACATTTGTCTCATTTGTCTACATTTTCCATGCCTCTCTTTCCTCATGGGGTATTGTGTCTGACAGGTCTAATCCTCAAATATATAGTATAGTTTACTCAGTTTCCTTATAGCATTCTGTTCTGGGACATGTATTCATATAGCCTAATCTAACCCCCATCCCTTGTCTGGTTTTGCATGTATTAGTGCCAAACAGTGACAGTGTGCCATGGCTGTATGCATGGATTCGGCACGGTGCCTCCAGCACAACAAACAAGGGTTGCCAATGTGTATGTAAGGACTAAACATGTTTGTGCCCTGACGGTCAATACACAGATTCACTTCTGCCGCCACCTTTTGATGGGGCTTGCATGATGACTAGCTGTGACATTAATCAGCACAGAGGCACTGATGTCCCCTGTTGCAGTGGGAATTTTAGAGGCAACCCTGTGTACAAATGTTGTGATGAAACCTGCCTGTTTCCTATTACTGATCCAAAATGTTTGTAAGCACACCAAGGTTGCCCAGTCGTCTGCCTTATTAAAGGTCTGCAGTGCCATAGCTGGACTATCATCATGTGTGTCGTTGGTTGTTCTTTGGCTTTAGGTCAAATCTGCTTTAATGGATACTCTGTTAATGCAGGGAATGGCTCCACATAATCATGACTAGACCTGCACGTAACCGTGACAACATGGAGGCCAATACTGACACAGGGTACACATGGCCACACACTTGAATTGGACACCTTTGTGCAATGAACCATTGGAAATATGTGAACACATGCAGCATGGTCTGCTGGTCCTCCACAGCCACAGGAGAAACATAGGTCATTTACATGACTCAAACTGTGGTGTACCATAACTTTTTTGGATTGGAGTTGGGACTCCATGTCATAAACACTGTACCTACCTAGCATGTTCAAATGCCTGACTCTTGGGTAGTATACACACAAGTGACCATGAAGTTGTGTCCAACATTCCAGTACATGTGATGACTTACCTTTGTAACAATTGCCATTATCAACCATCCTCTTTCTATCCTGTATATGGTGTGTCATGGGAGATGTTTTGTCCCCAAAGTCAGGGAAGTTCAAACAGCATAAGACACTACTGGTATGACAAGCACATATCCTGACTGATGTACCTCAATCAATGGCATCTGATGGTTATCCACAATTACAACACATGCATACAAGCACATTATGCAAAACATGTCTTGTGACGTTCACACAGAGGCACAACAACAATTGAAATAGCCAATTCACAGACATAAACACACAGGCCATGAGGGATTTTTTTAAAGTTGCGTAGCCTTGCTATCCTCTATTGAGGCGCCACCAGCATTTTAATTCCTAATGTTTGGGTTGCTGTTGCATCAGTTAAGAGTGCTAATCTGGCACAACAACATGAGTATTATGGTCCACAGTAGTGTGGTCTGCCACATGTGCCCAAACACTGGAACACACACATCAGGCCCTAACAGCCTATCTTTGTATAGTTATAGCTTTCATGTATGTTAAAAATGAGAAAAATGACAGAAACACAGTAAAAGATATTTTGATGCAAACGCGTAAAAAAAGACACTTAGGCGTAAAAATATGCTGCATATGTGTAAAAAAATGACGCTCACAGCCATTAAACATCGATTGGTCCCTAGCATTATTTCCAACACTGCACCCCATGAAATTGGTTATCCATTAAAAATATATTGATCCTTAAATGCGGCCTAATTTTTAGGCCAATGCGTCAATAAATATTGACGCAAAGCCCATAAGCGTCATGAAATTTCACGCATCATAATAAAAACGCACCGCATTTGAGACAGGAATAGGATATCCTGTTTACAGAAATGGAACAGTGGGTGTTCCTACACTTTCACTTTGCAGTCTGTGATTTTTCTAGACTGTGTGGCTGTGTCGAGAGTTGTGCCTGTCCAAATTGTGCTTTTGTCTCCTGTGTGCCATTCCAATTGTCATCTGTTGTTTTTGTAAGTGTCTCAGTAATTCAGTGTAAGTGTGTTTTTGTAATTTTTTGTGTCTAATTTTGTCTTTGTACTGATGGAAGTGTGTAGTGGGTATTGTTAGTTGAGGTATTGTTGGGCTGTTTGTGGGTTCTTTAAGTTACATTTTCCTACCTACTTTCCCTGTATTTCCCTCCTTTCCCTTTCCTATCCCTATTTTGTTTTGTGATGTTGGGCAGGCCACGTCTGGGGAGAATGGGTGAGGAGGATCTGGGGGCTTTCATTTGGCTGGTGTGCCACTTCCTCCCCCTGATGTTAGAGGCTGGTGGAGGGTGATACAGGGGTATCACACCGAGGCGAGGAGGCTCAGGTGGTCCAAGGTGCTGTTCCACCTAAAGAGAGTATTCAACAGCCTTTGTGGCGAGAGAACAAGACCTGCTGGACCACCTGGGTGTGGTGACTGGTGGCCCTGTTGGTGAGTACAAATCAGACTGATGTGTACAGTAAAATGCTCTGTAGTGACAGTAGCAGATTTGGTGACATGCTGCATGCAATGTTTGTGGACATGTGGAATGCAAGTTGAACATACAGTGGCCCTGATTTATACAATATTTGCTACGCATTACCGTCATTTGTTGACGCAAAAGCTGCACAAACTTACAAAACACAACTTGATCTTGTAAATTAGTGCCGATTTGACGTCAATAGATGGTGGTAATGTGACACAAACAAATGTTTTATTCATGGTCTGTGAGGAATGAGATGTATTTAACATGCTAAAGCATAGAATGAATGTAGTCCCCAACTATTTGGAATATTTGTCTGAACTGTATTCATGGCCGTACAGACAAAGATCTTCCTACCCTCTGGTAATATCTTAGGCTGATATTTTGACTTGGTTTGTGCAGCATTTAAATTAATCATGGATGCCAAAGTAATGCACACTGGATAATATCTAAATGTTTGGTGTTACTTTCCATAGCTGTAGCGTAAAAACAGGAAGCAAATGCTACACATAAAAAATTTAAAACATCAGGCCCTGTGTCCATTGTTCCTGAGTGTTTTAATTTGCCTTGGACACAATTGCTGGTACAGAGCTGATGCATTTGCCATCTGTGTCACTTTATAGCCAAGCAATTTTCATAAGTTAATGGGTCATCATGGGATCCCTGAACTTTGTGAATGCATGGTCGCAAATTATTTATTTGCATGATGTTGTGCAAGGGACCCCTGACTGCTTCCATCATACATTTAAAGTGATGAAATAGTTTGGTAGATTATGTTTGTTACACCCCTGCTGATCTAGTGCAGCATATGTACAATTGTTAACTTCTCAGTATGAAGGCTATCACAGATGTATGCTAAGATCAGCAGACCAGCATTCCTGTGACTGCTGCCATTCCCAAGGTGCATACAAATTGAGACCTACCTCATCAAGATTGCCACAGTAGGACATTTGCTAAACCATGTTTCAATTAGGGGACAGTGTCAGTTCAATGTTCAACCACAGGTCACCCAACTTGGCAAATGTAAGATGATGAATGTGGCTAACTGTGATCTAAAATACCTGATATAGGTACACAGGGCCCTGAGTAACACATTTCAGGTGCAATGACTACACCTGTGCCCATGCATTAAGTCACGGATGGTCAAATTAGACACTGTCAGCATATATTTCTTTGTTCGTTTTGATTTAGATAAATGGCCAATCTATGTTTAGCGTAACATTGTCATCAAGTAACACACAGGATCCCTGCCATCATGGTGTTATAGGGGGCATATACGGCTCTGGGTACACTGGCAATGTGGCATATGTAACCTACAGACAGCACAGGCCCAAATGTAATGGACCATAGAAAGCACAATAAGTTCTGAACTAAACTCAACCCACATGAGCATCACACAGTAACTGATTGTCCCTTGATACACAAGCCACAATACCTGAGTGACTGGTATTGCAGTGCACCAGGAATGTGGCTTTGCATGTCTCTCATAACAACAAATGAAGAAATGGAGTACCCTCTAGAAAGAATTTTGCACAATATTGAGTCATCACATTATTGTTAGGGCCAGTGCATGTATGTCTATGTGTCTCTATCAATCACTGGAGTGACAGGGTCAATACATGTTTGCAGTGGTATGTCTGTTGGGGTGTCTACATGCCTGAGGTGCTGCTCTATCATCTAAAATGTCACACACAGTGATTTTGTGCTGCAAGTCTTTTACAGTGAACAGACATTGAGCACATTCCACCGTTCCATGTGTTACAGGTGGACCAACCCCCTACACAGTTGGAGAAGTGGCTCAATGTGTGGACCCAGACATATTCAGTTAGTGTTGATATGTTAGTTCAGTGTTGTGTTTGCAGCTGTTGTGTGATTGACTCCTGCGTGTTGGACACATTGCAAGGTATGATGTACGGGCACATGATCTGATATGTGACTTGCCTGGAGTTTGACATTTTGTTCCATGTTTGAGTTGGACAATTAGCGGCGGAGAGTCATATTTTGGGATTCTAGTGCTGCGCTATTGGCATGGGCAGGTGAAAAGGGTGATATTTGTTGCTACATTTATGCCAATGATAAATTTGGAGGTGGCCATGTTCATGATTTAGTCAGCAAGTCATACCCTGATTCACACAGACCAGTTCTGCCGAAGTATTACCCAAAGACTTCAGCCTCCCTGTTAACTAATGAACACGTAGGACTGTATTTTTGACTTCCTAGCAGCATCTGGCTCCAAATGTTGTGCTACGTTTATGTGGCACCTGAGTAGAATGTTATAGGTGTGCATGCAGCTCAAGCCCAGATGGCTGCTTGCATCAATGTGCTTGGTTTTGGAAAGGTATTAGTGAGATCAAATGATGTTGACAATTGTCCGGAATTAGGAACATAAATGTGGATGTGATTGTCCAATGTTTGAGTCAATCCTAGTTGGCAGCCCTCCTTACCTGTGGTGGACTGACTAAACCCATGGACAGCTGTCCAAAGCTTCCTGGCTGTCTTTGATGTTTGAAAGTATGTGTTGCATGTCCATCACCCTCTGAGGCACAGGGTTAGGGTTATGCAATATGTGTAGCTAGGTGTGAGGATCCCAGTGTAGAAGACAGACATGTAATTCCAACATTCATTTGTTCCAACCTAGGATACCCCATCATAATTAGCAACTGCATACCGTCCAGGCAATTCCATTTACAAATCACAGATCTTGAGGGCCTTGATTGTCATCCAGAAGATATTCAATAGTTGGCCTGTCACATGTGGAGTACTTGCAGCATTTGTTATGTGACTAATGGCAGAACACTGACGCACAGATCATTTAAGTAGGTACACACCTTTTTGAGCATTGCTGTGCTGTTAGAAAGGAGATGTGTAGGCTGCGTTGGCATGTCATTCCTCAGGAACATTCTATGATCTGTACTGTGAGTTGGATTGTTTAAGCTAATTTTGAGGAAGTGTTAGCATATCATCAGTAGATGTATCACACAATAATGTCACTAATATTTGGCTTTCTCTATTTTTACAGCTGCCAACATGGATGCCTATCAGATCAGGGAATTCCAGAGGCAGGCGATGCGTTAACGCCACATACTAGGTGTGGAGTCTGGGTTCCGCAATATGCCACGGCGTTATCGCCATGAGAGAGCCACAGGGGTCTGGAGAGCATTTGCCCAAGGGGGGCCATCCTTGCCCACAACAGCGACCACCACCAGCACAACCACTCCAACCACAGTCGCACAAAGGATGACAGCCACTGTTGCAGGTCCCTCTACCTCATCAGCTCCAGGCCCACAGACAGCAGTTCTGCACCTCCCCCTCCAAGCATGGCACTGGTACCAGCACTACCATCCACTAGTGGCACACAGACAACCCTAGCTGCAGTGATAGACAATGCTGAATTCCAAGCAACGAGACGTGACATGCAACGGATGTTGTGCAGAATGGATAGGCTGCAGCAGGAGGTGTCCAGCAATAGCAGGAGACTACGTGGAATAAAGAAAATCCTGCAGAGGGCAAATTTGTGACTTTGTGCCCCTCAGCCATGATTCCCTCCCCTCCCTCCTCTTTCCTGGTTCTTATATTTAATGGGTTTAGGGGGCTTGGTGTTAGGCTAGAATAGGCTATTAGTTTAGTTAGTATAAGTGGGTTGGGGATGGAGGGGGTTATATTATTACATGTGTTTTTTTTGTGGGTGGGTGGGTGAGGGATGATGTTGGGGTTTATGTGAATAAAAAATAAAAAATTAAAATTAAAAAAATATAAAAAAATAAATACCAAAAAATATATATTTGTTTAGGATAAGATAGTATGTGTTTAGGTTAGAATATGTTGTTGTACATGTGTCCCGTCATATAAGGGGATTGATGTTTAGAGTGTTTAGTTAAATGTGATAGGTAAGTTTAGCATAGGGTAGTTAGGGCCAGTTGCGGGTAATGTGTAGTTAGGATAGGTTAGGTTAGTTAAGGTGTTTCTCCTAGTGTTATTATCCTTTTTTACTGTTAAATAAATATTTGGGCACTCCTTCACAGTATGTGTCATATGCTTGGGGATCAGGGCCATGGCATGGGTGTACAGTGTCAATTTAGTATTTGCATTTGTGTACCATCCTGCATCCGAATCTCATTATTGACATGGTTATTCACAATTCCTAATGTGCAGTCACATTTGCAGCTACACCACAGCTAATTCTCAATGCATCTGCCATTCATTGCACCCACCACTCAAGGTTACTATGGTTCCCAATGTGTTGTGAATTTTGGATGTGTGTTTTAAATCTGTCATCGTTTGAAACCTGATTTGGAATCTTGGCCAATGTGGTAAGTCTGCCTGCAGCCTGATGTTCATGTGAACCCTGAAAAGCTGAATGATTTTTTAATCTTATGTAGTTTTGCATAGATAACTCACACCTATAATTTCTTACATTGTACTCCCAGGTTACATAAATATCCATACACTCGTACACATCCATTCCTGATGTATGGTTGTGTGTGATGAAAGTTTATAGTCAGATGTCACATACATAAAGATTGTCTTGAAGGGAATTTTGAACACATTGATTTTCAGCTTAAACATACCTTGAAGCTGACTTTTTCAGTCTAACTCAGCATTATACTGTTAGTTTTCAATTTACTTCAGAAATAAGCCTCAGGAAGCACAGATGAAGATACAATCCAGACCCCATTGCATAGTTATCAGCCCACAATCTTTCAACACAGTTGTATTGACATTCTATGGCCATTGACATGTGACCTACATCACTAATCTCGTACACAGTTAATGTGTCACATTACACAGAGACAAAGTGGTTGTGAATGTGCTATTTATTTGAAATAGCTGTAGTGCAATATTTACATAGTCCAGGAGTTTGAGTCCATTAGTGTGATGCCTTCTATTGTGATGCTACACAAGTGCAATGGTACATGTTATTGGACATGCTGGAGTGAAGTGTCATACAATGTAGAGGAACATGAATTGCCAATGAGGTAGTGAGAGACAATCACAGAGCATAGTGTCAAGGTAAACAGTGTGCTGGAGAACAGTGCATGTGAGCAGCTGTTGCGAGACTGGCATGTTAACAAACACAGGACATAGGATATCAGTGCTGATGTGGCATGGACTTATTTACTCTTACTGGTGAAGGTGATCTGTTCCACGTCTTCATCTTCTGATGTGTGTGTCATCTCCTATGTCCTTGGTGGTGGTGGGTTTGAAGGGGTAACACACACTTCAGTGTTTGAAGATGTGGAGTCAGAAATCCCAGTAGCTGCCAACTGTGGGGCTATTAAGGGCAGTACTGCAGCAAGGAGGAACTGCTAGTTCTTAAGGATAGCAGCTACATCACTGTGGTAGGCAGCCAGGTTGGACCTGAGGGGGTTGTGATTGCATTTGTGCACACAGTGAAAGGTTTGGGGTGCGAGGTGTTGTGGCAACTTTCTTACTGCAGTGGTGAATTCCTTTACAGTTTGTTGTAGTCCTTGCAGGATGGATTTTAGCGCTTGCATGGCTGCTGCCTGTTCTGCAGATGACATCATGCACAAACGCATCCGCTCAAGGCTGGCTGCCATATTTTTCATCCCCTCCCGCACCTCCTTGGCCAACTCCCGCTGTACTCCACCTACAGTCCTCTCAAAGGTGGCACCAGTGTCCTCAGAGTCCTCAGCTGGGTTGGAGCTGGCAGGTCATACAGTTG
The DNA here is from genome assembly GCF_031143425.1 of Pleurodeles waltl. Classification (NCBI taxonomy): domain Eukaryota; kingdom Metazoa; phylum Chordata; class Amphibia; order Caudata; family Salamandridae; genus Pleurodeles; species Pleurodeles waltl. The sequence goes on from NC_090443.1 coordinate 789,703,400, forward strand.
GTGTGGCGGGTGGGTCCTCTCTGATGTCTGCTACTTCTGTGCTCCTCCTTGCGACTGAAGGTGGGGTCTGGAGGGTTCCAATGACATCTTGGAGGGTCTGCTGGCTAATGTTTGTCAGCTCGTCATCCATGTCATCAGGGAAGTCCAGGACAGGCATAACCCCAGGAGAGCCATTGTCCTCTGCAATGAGATATTGTACAATTAGTGTGTCTGTGTTGTGGCATTTGTAATGTGACATTCCTGACTTCCTATTAAATGCACATTGTGATCTTGGTTCCTGTTCATTGTTACTGTCATTAAATATTAGCATTCTCCCAGGCCTGTGCCCCACCTGCATGTCACATGTAGTGTGGGCAGTTTGTGGAAATGTCTGCGTCACATCCTCTAGGTGTAGGTTCTGCCCAAATTGTGTGTTGCCACCTTATTGTACTACTCAACCCTCCGTCTACTTCCATTATCATGGTGTGGCCTTGCACTGGCTGTGGGTGTTCTGATGGCACTTGCACCACATTTAACAATCTGGAACTGACCCAGTCTCTGATATTTCACATCCACGATATGTTGCTGAGACCTAGCATGTACTATGTATAGCATTGGCATGGCACGATACAGATGTCAGCATTGGTAGTGTGTACTGCTGATGTTGGGGAATACGTGCTACATTGGATTGTACTGATGGTCCTAGCAGTGTTCCATTTCTTCTTATGACTGTGCGGGTGTGTTTCACTAGCTAGAAACATGTGTGCTCCCCCTCAATGCTGTTGTCTTAGCACTTGAGATGTTGCATGGTGGCACTGCAGCTATTGTAGACCCTGACATGTGCAGCATGGGTATGACATTACTGCTGTGTACCTCATAATGTTAATTACAATACCTGATGTTTGTAGCGCCTATAGACATGAACATTTGACAGGATTTGCACATTGTTATCCATTACAGCGGATTGATAACATTGTCATCCTGAACCCTCCATTTTGGGTGTGTTTGATCCATGGGCACATAACTGCCATTGGCTACTTGACCTGCACACACAGCAGAGGTGGTAGTGGCAACTGTTGTCAATGGTAAATACCACTTGCGGATACGGCCTGAGACTGGAAATTGAGCCCTAGTTCATGTAGCGACAATACCAGCTGTTGTGTGACAGCAGGCCAGTTTTACATTGTACCCTACCCTCCTGGACTGACTTTGCCTTTCCAACATTCTTGGCATGGCAGAGTACCCCGATGCAAAGGTTGTTGTTGTAGTGTTGTGCTGTTCCCCAGGTTTCCCCTGCTGAGCCCATGCACCCGTGCCGTGCCCCTTTGCCCTTTCCACTACCTGATTATCATGGCTGACATGCATTGTGTAGTAGGTAAGCCCCCCCGCTTGCAGTTAACAATTAGGCATTTTTGTTCCCCATGCCACTTACTCTGCATCTGTGTTGTATCCTGGTAGTCTGCGCTGTCCTGTCCTTGAATCCCTGTGATGATCTCCTCAGGGATGACGGCTGCCACCATCTCCTCCATGTCTGCAGTGCTGCCTTCCTGTTCCTTGCCATTTTTTCCTTGGTCCTGCGCTTGCAGTCATGCCAACGTTTCTTGCTCTCGGTGACTGCTCTCCAAACTTCTTCCACACTGTTGATCTTATTAACAATCTGTTGCCAAATTGACTCTCTCCTCCCAATTGTCAATTTAGAGGTAACAAAAAGTTGATGCGTGTGTTCCGTCACCTCTTTCACCAGTATTTCCTGCTCCTCTGCACTGAACCGACACTTCCTTTTCTTCTTCTCCCTCTCCTAGGTCTTGTGTGTACTCTTTGCTGGTTCCTGGTCGGTTGTCATGTTCCTGGGATCTCTCATGGCTTCTGGAATCCATTTTGGGGCTCCTTTGAACATTTTGCTGTGTATGCGCTGCTTTTTTACGCTATTGCAGCAAAAAAAAGGCGCTTTTCCGGTTTGCAATGTCGTAAACCGGAATAAAGTCATTTTCACTGTGTTAACGTTGTTCTTCTTTACGACGTGGTGCAAGGGTTTGAGTAAAACAAAATTACTCTAACCCGTGGTTTGGGCCGCCGAGCGTCAAAGTATAAATTTGACACCCAGGTGGCACTAAGAAATGGCGTTAGTTGGCGTTAAACGTTTTGACACAAAACTGCGTCAGCGCAGTTTTGCGTCAAAAAGTATAAATATGCCCCTAAGTCAGTTCATTCCCTTCTGCAAGTATTAGCCGCACTTGTCAGCCTTCCTAGGAATTCTCAAAGCAAGTCAGACTGTTAGCCACACATCAGGCCGTTGTGTATCTTTAATGGGTGTTTGGTTTTCCAAGATTTATGGAGTGCTAAATCCCCTGATGTTTTCTTGTTTCCTTTTATGTATACCAAGGTATCAGAAGAAGATATGCTGATGGGTCAGTATTGTTTATTTCAACTTGCTTTTATTTATTGCCATGGTATTCACAGAATGTATTAATACCCGGTGAATCCAGACTTTCTTTCATAAATTAACATGTGTTTCGCCCCATTACAATGCCTCTTAGGCTGGGGCAATTTATTCGTACCCGGTGAATCCAGACTTTCTTTTATAAATTAACATGTGTTTTACCCCCATTACAATGCCTGTTAGGCTGGGGCTTTCTCACATCGGTACGAACCACAGAGACTTTACCTCTCCCGACATGGAATAAGCTATGTTGTATTACACTTGGAATTTTTTTGCAGAAATTGACCATACCTTGAAGACAATGGGCCGTATTTATACTTTTTGGCGCACAACTGCGCCAACGCAGTTGTGCGTCAAAAAATGTAACGCCGGCTAACGCCATTCCAAAGCGCCATGCGGGCGCCTTATTTATGGAATGACGTTAGCCTGCGGAGCTGCCTGGTGTGCGTAAAAAAAAATGACTTACACCAGGCAGCGCCGGCGTAGGGGAAAATGGAGCTTGGGCGCCAAAAAATGGGGCAAGTCAGGCGGAGGCAAAATTTTCGCCTCAACCCGATTAGCGCCATTTTTTTTTACTCCGAACCCCCATTGAAATGACTCCTGTCTTAGCAAAGACAGGAGTCATGCCCCCTTGCCCAATGGCCATGCCCAGGGGACTTATGTCCCCTGGGCATGGTCATTGGGCATAGTGGCATGTAGGGGGGCACAAATCAGGCCCCCATATGCCACAAATCTTTAAAAAAAAAAATACTTACCTGAACTTACCTTAAGTTCCCTGGGATGGGTCCCTCCATCCTTGCGTGTCCTCCTGGGGTGGGCAAGGGTGGCAGTGGGTGTCCCTGGGGGCATGGGAGGGCACCTCTGGGCTCCTTCCGAGCCCACAGGTTAAAACGGCTGGACGTCATTTTTTTGACCCGCCCACTCCCGGGCGTCATTTTTGCCTGGGAGTGTAAATACGGCGCACATGCCTCGGAGTCATTTTTTAGACGGGAACGCCTACCTTGCATATCATTAACGCAAGGTAGGTGTCCACGCTAAAAAATGACACAAACTCCAAGATCTTTGGCGCTAGACGGGTGTAACGCCAAAGTATAAATATGGAGTTAGTTTTGCGTCGGAATTGCGTCAAAAAAAATGACGCAATTCCGGCGCAAACAAAGTATAAATATGCCCCAATGTATTTCAACAGAGTGTAACTTTGAGTCTTGAGAAAGCCCCAGGTTAGTAGGCAATGTAAATCTTGGAAAACCAGACAGCCGCTGTCGCTGGTACTTTCCAACATAAAAGAAAACAAGGATAAGATGCAAAGCAACTGAAAGGCTTAGTGGGAAGGGAGTGAGGGAACTGGGGCCATGACTTGTCACAAATTTTGCAACATGTAAGTAAGTAGCGGCAGGCTGGCTCACCCCAAGCAGCGGTTGTAGCCGTAGCTCCAAGGCCGTATCGCTCCCCGCCATCAGTCTGTCTCAGCAACGCGTGTCTCCTTTCTTCAGCAGAAGGCAGCCAGTGCCTCTCAGCTCTCTGCACCGCAAAAAGCCTCACGCTGACATCTTTGACTGTGGTATAGTCCGGCATATCCTCTCCGGCGCCTTGTGCATTCACAAATCCATCCGGTCTCCACATGGCTTCATGTCACTGACAAGACCAAGTAGGCCGCGGCCACCAGCCGACTGTCACCATTCTCACCCAGTTAAAATCGTGCTCTCCGGTCTCCACAAAGCTGCACTTTGCTCATAGTCGACTGCTTCACTGTAGTAGGTCTTGTGGTGCGCGATCAACAACAGGATATTTGAGGGCACTGCGGTTGGGAGTTCGAGCTCCCTACAGGTGCGCCATGTTGGCCATCTTTCCAAGCCATGTCCCCTACATCCATGTGTTTTACTTATCAAAGGTACACTTGTTCATAGATAAGTCTTGGCTATGTTGTGTTGAGGCAACAATATTGTGACATCAGAAAATTGTGCACGCTTTCCAACTAACATTGTAATCACACATCTCATTTGCTGCTCACTTTATGCATTGACACATTACATTAACCAACCAAGAAGCTCCTGAAGGAGTAATTCACAATGATTATTATTTTTTTTAAATCAATCAATGTGGTAGGTATCAAATTATTCTAGCCAATAACAATCTTGAAATAACCTCAGCAAATGAATTAGTATAATAAGACGTAATCTAAGTATATTAACAAAAATATATGTAGACAAAATAGAAGATGATTCAGTACAATATATATAATAAACACACACATATCAAAATGCACTGAATGATCATGAAGATCCATAAAAGCACAGCTGTCACCTCTTAATCACAGGAAATTAATCAGAATTAACTGAACAGTAATCATTGGTAACAGGTAGATCCACCCAATTAATATATGTCTCTTAAACCATAATTCCTTCAGAGGAATGTCCATTCAAATTATGGTTGTTTAAATACTGGTCAGAGTGGATGCGTCATCGATGTTTCAGTCTCTTGAGACTAAAACAGCTTTACTCAGTCTCCTGGGAGATAATTAGCTAGCCCTACTGTATTAACTTTGACATATTACATGACTCGACATTTTCTGTAATTTTAGAAATAAAGACAGAGCTAGAAAGTGATATATTGGTGTTACTTTGGATCAGAAGTATATTCATTTTCATTTGTGCAAAGCCAGTGAGAATCATGTATTATAAAGTGGAGCAAAAGTAACTAAGGGCTAGCATTTTGCATGTCGCAAACAGCGAATCGGTCAGTTTGCGAAGTACAACATGCACTTTGGGATGTTCAGTCCCATTTGTGCGATTCAGTGAACTCTTTTCTGAATCGCAAAAAGGGTTTGTGAGCGCAATTAGGAAGGGGTGTTCCCTTCCTAATTGTGAGTGGCAGTCCCATGTATGATTGTTTTGTGACCGCGAATGCGGTCGCAAAACAATCGCAGTTAGCACCAGTGTCACACTGGTGCTAACCCATTCGCAAACAGGAAGGGGTGCCTATGGGACCCCTTCTCCTTTTTGAATGGCAGTAAAAACATTTTTATAGAGCAGATAGTGGTCCTACGGACCACTGACCACTGCCTGCTCTGAAAACATGAGAAGAAAACTTTTCATTTTTTGTTTTTGAAATGCATCTAATTTTCCTTTAAGGAAAACAGGCTGCATTTAAAAAAAAAACTGCTGTTAGAGATGGGGTCTTTGGTTGGCAGTCAGGTTACCCCCAGTTCCAAGCAAGGACCCTCACTCTAGTCAGGGTAAAAGAGAATCACCCTCAGCAAACCTCTGCTTACCCCCTTGGTAGCTTGGCACGAGCAGTAGGCTTAACTTCAGAGTGCTAGGTGTAAAGTATTTGTACCAACACACACAATAACCTAATGAAAACACTACAAAATGACACAACACAGGTTTAGAAAATTAGGAAATATGTATCTAAACAAAACAAGACCAAAATGACAAAAATCCACAATACACAAGTCAAGTTATCAATTAAAAAGCAAACAGAATCTTCTTGTAGTTTTAAACACACACTAACACTGTTAGCGTGAAAATGTACCTTGGGTGCGTCAAAAATAACCCTACACGGGCGAGTGTGCGTCAAAAAGTGCTGGCGATGCATCGATTTCACTCAAAAATGAGACCTTGCGTCATTCCTCCTTTAGTCGGGTCGGCGTGCGTCGTTTCTTCTCTCCACATGAGAGCGATGCGTCAATCCAGTCAGCACTCTCGGGTCCCGGCAGGCCTTTCATTGTTTTTACATGCCCAGCAGTGCTTACATCGGAAATCCAGCCGCACGATGATCCGAAAACCACGCAGCGCGGGTTGTGATCTCCAGCCTCCGTCAGCGATACTGCGTGCCGTTTCTCCAGCTCCGTGTGTCGATTCTTCGTTTGCGTTACAGGCGAGCATCGATTTTCAGCTGCGAAGCCGGCAGCGCGTCGATTTCCCAGCTGCAGAACAGATTTGCATCGATCTTTTTCCTGCATGGCGCTCTGTGCGTGGATTTTCTCCTCTTAGGCTGCCATCTTCTCCTTTCAGGGTCCCAGGAACTGGATGAGCACCACAGGGCAGAGTAGGAGTCTCTCCAGAGACTCCAGGTGCTGGTAGAGAGAAGTCTTTGCTGTCCCTGAGACTTCAAACAACAAGAGGCAAGCTCTAAATCAAGCCCTTGGAGATCTTCACAAGATGGAAGGCACACAAAGTCCAGTCTTTGCCCTCTTACTCTGGCAGAAGCAGCAACTGCAGGATATCTCCACGAAGCAAAGTCTTCCTCAGCTCTTCAGCCCTTCTCCAGGCAGAGGTTCCTCTTGGTTTCCAGAAGTGTTCTAAAGTCTGTGGTTTTGAGTGGTCTTCTTATTCACAATTTCTCCTTTGAAGCAGGCCTACTTCAAAGCAAAGTGTCTCTTGAATATGAAATCTTGCCTTGCCCAGGCCAGACCCCAGACACTGACCAGGGGGCTGGAGACTGCATTTTGTGAGGACAGGCACAACCCTTTCAGGTGTGAGTGACCACTCCTCTCCTCCCTCCTAGCACAGATGGCTCATCAGGAAATGCAGACTACACCCCAGCTCCCTTTGTGTCACACTCTAGTGTGAGGTGCAACCAGCCCAATGGCCAAACTGACAGAGACAAGGAATCCACAAACAGGCAGAGTCACAGAAATGGTATAAGCAAGAAAATGCTCACTTTCTAAAAGTGGTATTTTCAAACACACAGTCTTAAAATCAACTTTAGTAAAAGATGTATTTTTAAATTGTGAGCTCAGAGACCCCAAACTCCACATGTCCATCCGCCCCCAAAGGGAATCTACACTTTAATCAGATTTAAAGGTAGCCCCCATGTTAACCTATGAGAGGGACAGGCCTTTCAACAGTGAAAAACAAATTTAGCAATATTTCACTGTCATGACATATAAAACACATTACTATACGTCCTACCTTAACCATACACTGCACCCTGCCCTTGGGGCTACCTAGGGCCTATCTTAGGGGTCCCTTATATGTAAGGAAAGGGAAGGTTTAGGCCTGGCAAGTAGGTACACTTGCCAAGTCAAATTTACAGTTAAAACTGCATACACAGACACTGCAGTGGCAGGTCCGGGACATAAATACAGAGCTACTTATGTGGGTGGCACAACCAGTGCTGCAGGCCCACTAGTAGCATTTGATTTACAGGCCCTGGGCACCTGTAGTGCACTGTACTAGGGACTTAGTAAATCAAAAATGCCAATGATGGCTAAACCAATCAACCATACAATTTACGCTGAGAGTATATGCACTTTAGCACTGGTTAGCAGTGGTAAACTGCTCAGAGTTCAAAAGCCAACAGCAACAGGTCAGAAAAAATAGGAGGCAGGAGGCAAAAAGATTGGGGAAAACCCTGCATGAACTCAAAAGTCTAACGACTGCTTTATTTAAAAGCAGTCACAGACATAGTGGTCTGCTGTCTCCAGCAGGCCACCATCCCTTTGAGGGCGGCCATTTGCAAGGGGGTCGCAAATTGCGACCTACTTCATGAATATTCATGAGGTAGGGCATTTGCGACCCCCTTGCGAATCACAAACAGTGTCATTGACACTGTTGAACTTAAGGTTTTGCGTTTCGCAAATTGCGAGTCACTCTGACTCATAATTTGCGAGTCGCAAAACCTATGTTTCATACATGTAGCCCTAAGAAACATTGTCAAATCTGGTCAAGGGTGCAAGTATCATCCATATCTTCAGGAATATTACTTGTTTTAGTAGCCATGGCAGCCTGACCATGATCCAGTGCCAGGACCGGTGTCTCCAAATGGTGACTCAGTGATAGTAAGTAACATTAATGATTAGTGCAGATGCTGTAGCTACATGATTAGCTTTTACAAGTGGGGCATTCAACCTATTGGCAACCTATATGTGAGAGAGCTGTAGAGGCTTATTGTCCCGATAAGTGTTCTCCTCTCTCCCAATGGCCAGTTAGTTTCATTCCTACATAGAGGTGTCCATGCTGGATAATCAGAAATCAATGGATACGAGAGCTTTGTAAATTTCATGAAGCAAGCATCCCACTGACTGCTGCTAGTCTTAGCCATCGTATTATTAGGTGAAAATACTGCTCCACTCCAATTCACCATGACTAACTCTTCCTGGTGGCAGAAGGGGAATAGTTCAGATGGGAGCAACAGAGTGGATGGTGTGGAGTGAGAACAAAGAAGAGGGATAATCCTGTCCTGTTGAGTGGAGCACAGGCCGTTCAGGATCAATGATCAATATAATTGCAATATGGTCAATAAGGGAGAGAGGAGAAGAACTTGGGCCCAAACGGGATGTATAATGAATAGCTTACACAAATTACTGTAACATTGCTCAAGCACATGTGGGTTCACAACCCAGAAGCAAGAAGGGTTACAAACAAGGGGAACATCATATTGGTAAAATGTCTCTGATGCTTTGGTTGGTAGATGAGGACTTGGTGACCTCATGATTGTGATCATAGCTCTCATAAGTTGTTAATAGCAAAGGTGTAGTCTCCTAGTTATCCTGCCTGCTGTGGCTTCCTAAAATCTTATACAGAATAACAAGATTCTCTTCCAGAGTTGCATGATGATTCTCCTCTCTTTGACGTTGTGTGGAGTAAGGCTATCAACTCATGGGTGCTGTGAGGAGGACAGACACAATGATGAATTTGTTGCTGCAGTCAGTGTATAGCACAGTAATATCTACACTTTCGCACATTGGGCACCCTCTGTGCTGGAGGATGAGGGATCTGTGATACATGTGACAGATGCAGCTACAGCAAGGGGTAGAGGCACATTACATGTAAATGGGCTGAAGTTACCCAAGTGAGCAGCATAAATGTTGCATAAGGTAGCATCAGGATACCCTGTCAGTGATAGCGTGCTTTACAAATATACATAACACAACATGCACAGATCGTAGTGTCCACCCACGCAACTTCATGATCACAGTGAAATGTGGTGCCTGTTAGCAGTGTAATCACAGCTTACCAGTGCATGTGTTTCTTCAAGTGCTAAACATTGGCAGACTGGGCATGACGATGGGATGCACATTGTGCTTGTCTACCATTTTGTGAAACCAGTGTGTGTCTGATAGTTGTTAATGACCATTTTCTGCCACTTTGAAAAGTCTTCTTCTCAGAGGATAGCAAGTTAAAGACATTGACACACCAATAGATATTTCCCTTTTTATACATATTTCTTGTCACTGAACTTGAGGGCTGTTGGTAATTTGTATGCCAATAGATTTATTTGATTGCCTCCCTCTAGCTCTCTGAGGGGGTCCTATGGACATGAGAGAGGCACTAGATATTTTCTATTTCTATCTCATTAACATATACCTCTGTGGGAACTGTAGTTGTATTTTATCTGACTCATTGAATAAACTGTCAGTATCAAGGCAATTTTTAGCACTGAAAAACACGTGTTTTGATATGTCTTTAACAACACATTTTCATTTTATCAATATTTTTCTAACTTGTACCTGGTCGAACAATTATTTTAGACATGGGTGTTATTATTGTTATCTGTTCTGATGACTTGTAACAAAATCACTATCTTCCTTCAAGTTTGTAATTGCTAGTAGGTGGATGAAAGTGAGATGAGACAGGTCTGTGAATTATCTGATACCAGAGTCCAGAGGCCTCTCTACTAAGCTGCCATTCAATGACAAGACAAATACATCACACCTAAACACAGGCTCCTGTCAATAAATAGGCCACAAGAATAACAAGTCTGTGCCAGCACTGAAAAGTGCACTGGTACCAAATCCTCTTCCTTTGTCAGCCCAGGTGAGCAAACACTAGTCCTTGTGTGGCCAAGATGGCTAAAGCTGTAAACCTGCTTTAACCTTTTCTAGGTCAGCATACCTTGTGACCACTGCTGGATCAACATGGTCACAACCATGACCACCAAAACAAACATCTCTCATAGCTGCTGTGACTATAGTCATGGCTGATACCAGCAAGTCTGAAATGGAATTGTCACAACAAATATAATCTTCCCAGCAAACCAAACAAGAGCCAGCTGCATGTGATTTAAATGAGGTAGAAGCAGAGCATGAAGTTGGGCTTGCAGTACAGCAAGATGTACTGCTGCTCATCCACCATACATCTTGAGTTAATGTTGCGTAGTGCCAATGCTGGGGCCCTTGCACCATCGTGCAAGGGTGTCTGCATTGTAGGCAAGATTGTTTTGTGTAGAAAAGGACACCTTCCTGCATAAAAACAATCCTGGGAAGCTGTTTCCTCTTTTGTATGTGTGCTACAGAAGGCAGCACAAAATGAAAGAGGGAAAACCGAGGAGAAATAAACATATTTCTTCACTCTGCGTCTCCCTTGGGGAGGCGTAAGGATTGGCACATCCCCAGGTTGACGTGGGTTTGTAAATTCATTAGTGTTGCATGGGAACACCCACCACAATGCCCATGGAACGCCTCCCTAATGCAAAGTAAGGCAACACAGCGATTTGCACAGCCTTGCCTTACTCCAAATCTATGAAGTCATTCAAAGCCACGCAGAGTGGCTTTGTGTGACCTCATCGATATGGTTGAAAGACTTGCGCCACCATTGCGTCACGGAAAGTGATGCAACGACAGTGCAAGCCTCTCATAAATATGCCCCGAAGTGTATTTCTGCTGAATTTTTAAGTATTATGTTTTCAATAAAAACTGTGTGGCGTGGGCTGAATTTTCAGAAGAGACTCTCATCATGCATAAACCTGGGCAATATCTTATAACTGTTTATCTACTTAGGCTAGATGTCATGTGGCAGTTTGTGAAAGCGTTTTGCCAATCCAGACCTCTCTTTCTGTCTTCGTCTTCGCTATGTTTGGAAAGTTAATGTGCCTTCGGTATGCATTCATCGCTACTCTGCAGTCTGACCCGCAGTTTTATTAGACGCAGCTTAAGTACACTTGAACCAAATCCAGTGATACATGGACTAAGCGAGTTGATGAAAATGGCAATTATAATGAGAGTGACATTTTATGTTTCCACTGAAACCATTTCTGACCCTGAATAAAAAGGTGCTTGAATGGCAAATTAATATGAGTTGAAATGATTGTTAACTCCGCATTTGAAAAACTTGCAGATGCTTTATGAATAATGTCTTTCTGAAAACTCAAAGAACCTTTCCCTCTTCAGCGAACACTGAATGCAATCTAATTTTATTAAAACAGATGTCTAGACAGCTGTAGAAAATTCCAAAGTAGATGATGTTTCTGAAGAAATGTCTGACTGTCTGCTGGGAAAGAGAAATACAAAGAACGCGCTAGGTTAAAAGGAATGCAGATCATTTTCTGTTTAATGATGATGAAAAACAGAGATGAAAGTGAAATATCTCTTGTAAATATCAAAATAATTTAACATAGTTCTGAGAATCACAGCAATCTGGCGAAATCCACACTTACATTTTACTCACTTTTATTTTAGATCTTACTCTGCATGTGTAAGCAGACGACTCTTTTGTGTTATTCACAACATTGCAGTTTAAGCATATCAAACAGCATTGGATAAATTAAGCCACTGGGCCCGACCGTCACTCTTTTTAAGGACTGGCACTTATTTTGCCGACCTTTCCACGAGCCGGTCTTCAAAATTACCTAGGACCTGATTTAGAACTCGTCGGACAGGTTACTTCATCACAGCAGGGATGTGGATGGAGATCCCGTCTGCTCTAATTTAAATCCCATGCTATCCCAGTGCCTAATTTGAGCTAGTGGTTTCCGATGCTTGGCACCATCACTTAATTGTCCGCATGGGTACTTATGACAGTCATTCACATGGTGCAGCTATGTGTTTCACTTAGACACAATCACAACAACAATTGTTAATTGTTAGAAATGGGGTTTTTGGTTGGCAGTCAGGTTGCCCTCTGTCCAAGCAAGAACCCTCACTCTAGTCAGGGTAAGTCACACACAATCCAAAATCAGCCTGTGCTCACCCTCCGGTAGCTTGGCACGAGCAGTCAGGCTTAACTTAGAAGGCAATGTGTAAAGCATTTGTGCAATAAATCATACAATACCATAGCATAACACCACAAAAATACACCACACAGTGTTTAGAAAAATATATAATATTTATCTGGGTATCTTCAGGTCAAAACGATCAAAGTTGCAATATGAATTTGTAAAGATATCACTGAAAAGTGATATAAAGGGCCTGATTACAACTTTGGAGGAGGTGTTAATCCGTCCCAAAAGTGATGGTAAAGTGACGGATATACCACCAGCCGTATTACGAGTCCATTATATCCTATGGAACTCGTAATACGGCTGGTGGTATATCCGTCACTTTACCGCCACTTTTGGGACGGATTAACACCTCCTCCAAAGTTGTAATCAGGCCCAATGGCCCTCATTCTGACATTGACCGCCCGCCTGTCGGGGGCCGCCAGAATACCGTTCCGCGGTCGAAAGACCGCGGCGGTGATTCTGACTTTCCCGCTGGGCTGGCGGGCGGCCGCCTTCAGGCCGCCCGCCAGCCCAGCGGGAAAGAGGCTTCCACGATGAAGCCGGCTCGGAATCGAGCCGGCGGAGTGGAAGCTGTGCGACGGGTGCAGTTGCACCCGTCGCGTATTTCACTGTCTGCGAAGCAGACAGTGAAATACATTTAGGGGCCCTCTTACGGGGGCCCCTGCAGTGCCCATGCCAGTGGCATGGGCACTGCAGGGGCCCCTAGGGGCCCCGCGACCCCCCCTACCGCCATCCCGTTCCCGGCGGGAGAACCGCCGGGAACTGGATGGCGGTAGGGGGGGTCGGAATCCCCTCGGCGGCGCAGCTAGCTGCGCCACCTTGGAGGATTCCTATGGGCGGCGGTACACTGGCGGGAGACTGCCAGTGTTGCCGGTCCGACCGCGGCTTTACCGCCGCGGTCGGAATGCCCATTGGAGCACCGCCGGCCTGTCGGCGGTGCTCCCGCGGTCCTCCACCCTGGCGGTTTCAAACCGCCAGGGTCGGAATGAGGGCCAATGTGTCTTAAGTCTTTAGAAAGTAAACAAAGTCTCTTTCAAACACAAAGTACCTGGTTTCTGGTGGAAAATCTCCTCAGAGGGCCACAGGAGAAGAGGTACGTGGAAAACTGGTGTGTGCGTCGATTTCTCCTCAGCACACACGGACTTGCGTCGTTATTTTCCACGCGGGGAGTCGTGCGTCGTTTTCCGGCGCGCGGACAGTCTCTTTCTGTGGTTCGCGGGGAGTACCAGATGTCCCGGGTCTGTGCGTGGATTTTCCTGCTTGTTTTCCGGCTGCGTGTCGTTCTGCGGGGCTGCGCGTCGAAGTTTCGATCTCACGGCAGGCGTTGCATCGATTTCTCCTGGGGAGTCGGGTGGCGTTGTCCTTGCGAGGCCGTGCGTCAAAGTTTCGATCTCACAGTAGGCGTCGCGTCGATTTCTCCCGGGAAGTCGGGCGGCGTTGTCCTTGCGAGGCCGTGCGTCAAAGTTTCGGTCGTCCCTAAGGCGTTGCGCCGATCAGCATCGGTGTGGGGCGTTTTTCTTGCCGCGGAACAAGCTGTGCTTCGAAAATTTCGGCGCACGGAGCGTCCAAGAGGAAGAGAGAAGTCTTTTTGGTCCTGAGACTTCAGGGAACAGGAGGCAAGCTCTATCCAAGCCCTTGGAGAGCACTTTTACAGCCAGACAAGAGTTCAGCAAGGCAGCAGGCCAACAGCAAGGCAGCAGTCCTTTGTAGAAAAGCAGACAGGTGAGTCCTTTGAGCAGCAAGGCAGTTCAGCAAGGCAGCAGGCCAACAGCAAGGCAGCAGTCCTTTGTAGAAAAGCAGACAGGTGAGTCCTTTGAGCAGCCAGGCAATTCTTCTTGGCAGGATGTAGTTTCTGGTTCAGGTTTCTTCTCCAGCAAGTGTCTGATGAGGTAGGGCAGAGGCCCTGTTTTATACTAAGTTGTGCCTTTGAAGTGGGGGTGACTTCAAAGAGTGTCTAAGAAATGCACCAAGCCCCCTTTCAGTTCAATCCTGTCTGCCAGAGTCCCAGTAGGGGGTGTGGCAGTCCTTTGTGTGAGGGCAGGCCCTCCACCCTCCCAGCCCAGGAAGACCCATTCAAAATGCAGATGTATGCAAGTGAGGCTGAGTACCCTGTGTTTGGGGTGTGTCTGAGTGAATGCACAAGGAGCTGTCAACTAAACCTAGCCAGACGTGGATTGAAGGGCACAACAAGATTTTAGTGCAAAGAAATGCTCACTTTCTAAAAGTGGCATTTCTAGAATAGTAATATTAAATCCGACTTCACCAGTCAGCAGGACTTTATATTACCATTCTGGCCATACTAAATATGACCTTCCTGCTCCTTTCAGATCAGCAGCTGCCACTTCAACAGTGTATGAGGGAAACCCCAATGTTAGCCTATGAAGGGAGCAGGCCTCACAGTAGTGTAAAAACGAATTTAGGAGTTTTACACTACCAGGACATATAACTACACAGGTACATGTCCTGCCTTTTACCCACACAGCACCCTGCCCTAGGGGTTACCTAGGGCACACATTAGGGATGACCTATATGTAGAAAAAGGGGAGTTCTAGGCTTGGCAAGTACTTTTAAATGCCAAGGCGAAGTGGCAGTGAAACTGCACACACAGGCCTTGCAATGGCAGGCCTGAGACAGGGTTAAGGGGCTACTGAAGTGGGTGGCACAACCAGTGCTGCAGGCCCACTAGCAGCATTTAATCTACAGGCCCTAGGCACATATAGTGCACTCTACTAGGGACTTATAAGTAAATTAAATAGCCAATCATGGATAACCCAATCAATAGTACCATTTACACAGAGAGCATATGCACTTTAGCACTGGTTAGCAGTGGTAAAGTGCCCAGAGGTCAAAAGCCAACAACAACAGGTCAGGAAAAATAGGAGGAAGGAGGCAAAAAGTTTGGGGATGACCCTGTCAAAAAGCCAGGTCCAACATGACCCCCTACCAGCCTAAAGCCAGGGGAGAACAATCACTATCCTGATGTAGTTCCCTGTTTGAGGCGACAGAACAAGGACCCAGGCCCACAACAGCAGGGGCATCCTCCAGTTCTTCACCTTCCTGACTCCAATTGGATCCCTCTGTCCATACTCTCAGGGCCCACTAAGCTAACCCATGGGGAACTTTTCTCCTTACCTGCGGATCCCATCTGTGCAGCACCTAACCTTACTTTGCTCACAGATGTATCCCAGGAGCAGGATAGTACCACCATGACCAACACAGTGGTGTTGCCCACTCTACCCCCGGGGTGGGACACTTGTCCCCTCCCCAGGGATAACTCTGTCCACCCGGACAGCAAGCCACAGTGGTTACTGACAGCGGCCAGGGATGAGAGCCAGGCCCCAGGCCTCTCAAAGCTCTCCCACCACTGTGGCTGTGGAGAGTGGGGGGCGGTAGCCCCAGGTGCTGGGCACCCTTTAACCACTCTCCCTTCCACCAGGTCAGGGATGACAGCCTGAACCTGGTCCTCCCCTCTGGGGCTCTGTACCCTCCCTCCTGGAGCGGTACCCCCAGAGTCCAACATGGTCAGGGGGCTTATAGAAGTCACCCTGTACCATTCCTCCACCAGTGCAGGGCTGTTAACCTGCAACTGGCCCTCCAACCTGGGGTCTGTACCTTCAGGTTGGACTAGGGCCCGGGGTGAGGCTTCCCTCCCCCTGCCCTCCCTTCTGGGGTCCAGCACCCTCCAACTAGGAGTGGCCTCCTCAGAAGACAACATGGTAGGGGCACTGTTATCAGTAGCCCCTCCCTCCAGGTCCGGGGGGACAACCTGAACCTGGTCTTCCAGCCCAGGGTCTGTACCCTCAGACTGGATCACTGCCTGGCAAACCAGGACTTTCTGGGAGGCACACCTACCCCCCACCAGGTCAGAGTTTAACCTCTGCATCTGACCATTCAACTCAGAGTCACCACCCTGAAGTTGAACAATTGCCTGGCACGCCAAGACTTCCTGGAGGGCACACTGACCCTCCACCAGGTCAGAGTTTAACCTCTGAACTTGGCCATCCAACTCAAAGTCACCACCCTGAAGTTGAACAATTGCCTGGCACGCCAGGACTTCCTGGAGGGCACACTGACCCTCCACCAGGTCAGAGTTTAACCGCTGAACCTGGTTCTCCAACCTAGGGTCACCACCCTGAGGTTGGGCAACTGCCTGGCACACCAGGACTTTCTGGGAGGCACACCTACCTCCCACCAGGTCAGTGGTTAACCTCTGAACCTGGTTCTCCAACCCAGAGTCAGCACCCTGAGGTTGGACAACTGCCTGGTACACCAGGACTTTCTGGGGGGCACACCTACCCCCCACCAGGTCAGAGTTTAACCTCTGAACCCGGTTATCCAACCCAGAGTCAACACCCTGAGGTTGGACAATTGCCTGGCACAGCAGGACTTCTTGGGAGGCACCCCTACCTCCCACCAGGTCAGAGTTTAACCTCTGAACCTGGGTATCCAACCCAGAATCACCACCCTGAGGTTGAATCTTTGCCTGGAATGCCAGGACTTCCTGGGGGGCACTCTCACCCCCCACAAGGGACACACCGTCCCCAAGGGCCACACAAGAGTCTGGTTGGCGCAGGTCTCCCGACCTCTGCCCATCCAGCAGAGTCTGGGTTTCCCCCAAACCAGAAACGGTTTCACCTGGGTCATTCCTGGGGGGCTCTGCTCTCAGAGCTGACCCCTGACTCTCAAGGTCCTCCACTGGGGTCTGCAACCCCCTCTCAACCCTATGTCTGGACTTCTGCACCCCCTCAATAGGAGGGGTACTGCCAGACACCAGAACTGTTGGGATGCTGGCTACAGTCACCCCCCCAAGATCTTCTGACACTGCGGGGCTTCCCTCAAAAGGTGGCCCTACGGTACAGGCTAGGCTTCCCTCCTGGTGTTCCCTCATGGAACCCTCTAGGACCTGGGACCTATCTGGGACACTACAATCCTTTCCCACCTCACTCGGTTGGGAACCACCTAGACCACTCCCTTCAGGAGCACCCCCAAATGCCTCTTCAGACTCTCTGGTACTCACCCAGAAGTCTGCCTCCATTGTAAGTTCCCTGGGGTCAGAGAACTCACACTCCACCTTGTGTTGGCGTAGCTCTGGAAAATAAGGACCAGACATATGCTCTCCAGCAATTACATCACTCTGCCCTTCACATGTATTAACCACAGTACCCTTCACCCAACCACCCAGTAACTCAACCTTGGAAAAGCACTCTACCTCACCCTCCTGAGACTGGTGAGACAGTATCTGTCTGTCCCTGACACTCAACCCATACTCTTCTGGGATGCCTCTACACTCTATATCCAGGACGTCCACCAGGGGGGAACCCTTTTCTCTGTCACTCTCTGCTAGAGTCAGTAAAGTGTCCCTCCCCCCAGTAGGAATATGACTCCCTGTGCCAGTTCCCCAATCCTTCTCAGGGACCCTGTGCATAACGGGAACTACCTCATACCCTTGAACCGCCTGGGGTGTGTCAACTCCCTTCTTCAAGTTGGGCACCACATCTCTAGGCTTGTGCCCTTCTTCAGCAGTACTAGATGCAAGATTTTTGCTGCCACCATCTGAACTGGACTCAGCCCTTCCGGCCTCCAGTTTCAGCTCTTTACAGCTCAGCTCTTGAGCTGCAATCTTTTCTTCTTCCAGGGCTAAGAGTCTTTTTGCCTCAACCCTTGCAAGATACTCCTCTAATTGTTGCTCCTGTCGCCTTTGACCTCGGAGCCATTCATCTATCTCTGGGTCTCTTTCCTCATCTGAGTAGTCTTCCTCCTCATGTGAGCAGTCTTCCTCCTCATGTGCGTAGTCCTCCTCCTCATCTGAGGGGTACTTAGTAATTTGGTTTCTTGCTGCCTCTCTCTCTGCCCATCTTTCCTCCCCCCAGACTATGTAGTTATGTAGCATCTCTGCCTTAGTAGATCTCTTTGCCACAGGAAGGCCCCATTTTCTGCAAAGCTTCCTTAGGTCAGCCTTAGTGAGGTGGTCAGTACGAACAAAGAATGAGTAGGTAAGCAATCCCATTCTGATAAGATCTTACCAGCAAAAAACAAAATCCAAAGTCCAAAATATCAATAGTATATCCAGGAGGACATCAGAGAATCAAAAGCCAAAAAAAGATGAAAAATCAAGTTGACCTTCAACTGTGGGTAGGTAGTGAAATACTTAGCTACTGTATGTCACTGCACAAACACAAGTCCTATCCTCACCGCTGATCACCAATGTTAGAAATGGGGTTTTTGGTTGGCAGTCAGGTTGCCCTCTGTCCAAGCAAGAACCCTCACTCTAGTCAGGGTAAGTCACACACAATCCAAAATCAGCCTGTGCTCACCCTCCGGTAGCTTGGCACGAGCAGTCAGGCTTAACTTAGAAGGCAATGTGTAAAGCATTTGTGCAATAAATCATACAATACCATAGCATAACACCACAAAAATACACCACACAGTGTTTAAAAAAATATATAATATTTATCTGGGTATCTTCAGGTCAAAACGATAAAAGTTGCAATATGAATTTGTAAAGATATCACTGAAAAGTGATATAAAGTGTCTTAAGTCTTTAGAAAGTAAACAAAGTCTCTTTCAAACACAAAGTACCTGGTTTCTGGTGGAAAATCTCCTCAGAGGGCCACAGGAGAAGAGGTACGTGGAAAACTGGTGTGTGCGTCGATTTCTCCTCAGCACACACGGACTTGCGTCGTTATTTTCCACGCGGGAAGTCGTGCGTCGTTTTCCGGCACGCGGACAGTCTCTTTCTGTGGTTCGCGGGGAGTACCAGATGTCCAGGGTCTGTGCGTGGATTTTCCTGCTTGTTTTCTGGCTGCGCGTCGTTCTGCGGTGCTGCGCGTCGAAGTTTCGATCTCACGGCAGGCGTTGCGTCATTTTCTCCTGGGGAGTCGGTCGGCGTTGTCCTTGCGAGGCCGAGCGTCAAAGTTTTGATCTCACGGCAGGCGTCGATGTCTCCTGTGAAGTCGGGCGGCGTTGTCCTTGTGAGGCCGTGCGTCAAAGTTTCGATCTCACGGTAGGCATCGCGTCGATTTCTCCCGGGAAGTCGGGCGGCGTTGTCCTTGCGAGGCCGTGCGTCAAAGTTTCGGTCGTCCCGAAGGCGTCGTGTCGATCAGCGTCGGTGTGCGGCGTTTTTCTTGCCGCGGAACAAGCTGTGCGTCGAAAATTTCGGCGCACAGAGCGTCCAAGAGGAAGAGAGAAGTCTTTTTGGTCCTGAGACTTCAGGAAACAGGAGGCAAGCTCTATCCAAGCCCTTGGAGAGCACTTTTACAGCCAGACAAGAGTTCAGCAAGGCAGCAGGCCAACAGCAAGGCAGCAGTCCTTTGTAGAAAAGCAGACAGGTGAGTCCTTTGAGCAGCCAGGCAGTTCAGCAAGGCAGCAGGCCAACAGCAAGGCAGCAGTCCTTTGTAGAAAAGCAGACAGGTGAGTCCTTTGAGCAGCCAGGCAGTTCTTCTTGGCAGGATGTAGTTTCTGGTTCAGGTTTCTTCTCCAGCAAGTGTCTGATGAGGTAGCCAGAGGCCCTGTTTTATACTAAGTTGTGCCTTTGAAGTGGGGGTGACTTCAAAGAGTGTCTAAGAAATGCACCAAGCCCCCTTTCAGTTCAATCCTGTCTGCCAGAGTCCCAGTAGGGGGTGTGGCAGTCCTTTGTGTGAGGGCAGGCCCTCCACCCTCCCAGCCCAGGAAGACCCATTCAAAATGCAGATGTATGCAAGTGAGGCTGAGTACCCTGTGTTTGGGGTGTGTCTGAGTGAATGCACAAGGAGCTGTCAACTAAACCTAGCCAGACGTGGATTGAAGGGCACAACAAGATTTTAGTGGAAAGAAATGCTCACTTTCTAAAAGTGGCATTTCTAGAATAGTAATATTAAATCCGACTTCACCAGTCAGCAGGACTTTATATTACCATTCTGGCCATACTAAATATGACCTTCCTGCTCCTTTCAGATCAGCAGCTGCCACTTCAATAGTGTATGAGGGCAGCCCCAATGTTAGCCTATGAAGGGAGCAGGCCTCACAGTAGTGTAAAAACGAATTTAGGAGTTTTACACTACCAGGACATATAACTACACAGGTACATGTCCTGCCTTTTACCTACACAGCACCCTGCTCTAGGGGTTACCTAGGGAATACATTAGGGATGACTTATATGTAGAAAAAGGGGAGTTCTAGGCTTGGCAAGTACTTTTAAATGCCAAGTCGAAGTGGCAGTGAAACTGCACACACAGGCCTTGCAATGGCAGGCCTGAGACAGGGTTAAGGGGCTACTGAAGTGGGTGGCACAACCAGTGCTGCAGGCTCACTAGCAGCATTTAATCTACAGGCCCTAGGCACATATAGTGCACTCTACTAGGGACTTATAAGTAAATTAAATAGCCAATCATGGATAACCCAATCAATAGTACCATTTACTCAGAGAGCATATGCACTTTAGCACTGGTTAGCAGTGGTAAAGTGCCCAGAGGTCAAAAGCCAACAACAACAGGTCAGGAAAAATAGGAGGAAGGAGGCAAAAAGTTTGGGGATGACCCTGTCAAAAAGCCAGGTCCAACATTAATTAATTAAACATATGCTATGAATGGCTAATTCCAGCTGCCAATGTCTTTCTTTTAGCTTTGAGACCCTGGAATTGCCCTAATTGTCACACTTGTAGGAATATGACAGTTATAAGTTTATGTTGTGACAATAACTAGCACTTCTGGCCTCTACAATGGGTGGTACAAGCTGCAATAGCCTCCTGACTAGTGCCCTGATAAGGCTGCCTGACTAGGGGACATTTCTTTCACGGGATTTAGACTTCAGCAGACAGACTATCCATCACTGTTGTGAGGGAGTAACCCATCCACTGAGTTCTGTATCAGGCCCTGAGTTACAAACAAATGTAAAGCTCTATAAAATACAATAGCATTTGGCTGCCATGATCATCTTGGGAAATTTCATATCATGGTGACATTGCAGGGAGCGGAAACTTCAGGGGTGACACCAGGTAAGTCTACAAGATTAATACAAACTTTAACCCTTTTGCAGCTAAGCCTTTTCTCCCCCATTGCTAAGCCTTTTTTGGCTAATTGAGGTAGTTCGCACTTAGGCCTCCATAAGTTTTTCTCCACGTAAACTATCCACACCAAAGTTGTGTTCTTTTTTGTACATCCTGGAATTTCTACAGGTGCCCAGGGTTTGGGTTTCCACTGAAGGGGACTGAAAAAATAGGCAAAATATAGCAAAATGTTGAGATTTTTTAGAAAAATAGGGACAGATAAAAGTGTTATTTTTCCCCTAAAAATGGCATCTATGAATGGTTTTCTGTAATAAAGTCCCCATCTTATCTCGGGGACACGCAGAGCTGAATCAAAAAAGCTAATTTTGTACCAGTTTTAGCATTTTTCTAAGAGGTAGCCTATTTTCCCTATTTTTTGTGCTCTCACACTATTTTCAGTTTGTGGCAGAAACCAGTGTGAAACCCATGGGTGATATAGAAAAGCTATACATTTCTGAAAAGTAGACAAAATTCCAAATTCAGCAAGGGGTCATATGGGTAGATCCCTCAAGGTGTTCCCAAGGAAAATAACTGTTAAAATAAAGAAATATTGAAAACGAGTAGGATAAATGGGCATTTGTGACAACAATTTCATCTGTAACATTTTATTACAATTGCTGATTGACAAAAGCAATATGCAATTACATCCACTAGATTCTTGGCTGCAGGGATTTAGAGGTTTTGTAGGCTCTCCAAGAACCCAAGGTACCCAGAGCAAACGACTGAGATGCACAGTACAATGGTTTTTAACTGAGCACCAAGTACATACCAATTCTTATAGCAAAATCGGCAGAGTGAAAAATGGATATCAAGGGAACTTATATATTTCTGAAATGGGCACAAGACACAGAGGTTAGGATTAGTGGTTATTTCTACAACTCTGAAATTGTGGGTACCCATAATAGCATATGCATTGAAGGGTATTTTTCAAAATGTCATCTTTCTTAAACACTGGGTTACATTTGAAAGTCACAAATGCAGTGAAATTCAATTGGTAATAACAAATGTTCTACTGCCCTATGCTCCCACAAGTGTCCTGATAAAAAATAGTGTCTCACTTGTGTGAGTAGACCTGCTGGCCGTGACAGGAAGTAGCCCAAAACGCAACATGGGTGCATTACATTTTTCCACTGAAAACTGATCCACTTTTTTCAATGTGGGTGGTTCTAGATTTTAGTCCCTAGCTCAGCCTGCACCTAGGGAAACCTAGCCAACCTGTTCACATTTCAAAACTAAACAACTAGGGGGATCCAGAATGGTGTGACTTGTATGGATCCCATTAGGTTTTTTCATCCACAATGCCCTGCAGTTCTCAAACATTTCCTGAAATCACACATTTTCCTTACATGCCTGTGATGAAAACTTCCAGAATCTACAGAAATCCACAAAATTCATACCACCCAGCATTTCCCAGCCTGTGCCAATAATAACACTGCCCCACTTTTGTGGTTGGTCCTAGTGCAGCAGCTGGAGCAGCTCAAACCAAGGACAAAGGGAGCCCTTGTATGTGGACTCCTATTGACCTTGGTTGTATCCGTTATTGCCTCTGGCACTAGGCTCGGCCACACGGTTGGGGCAGAGTTTTTATCAGCACAGGTGGGGCAATGCTGGATGGTAGGAATTTTGTGGATTCCTGTGGATTACAGAAATTTCCATAACAGAAATGTTGGGAAAATGCATGACATTGTGGGTAAGTAAATGGTGGTTGGATGCATGTGAAGCACACCACCCTGAAGTCCCCCAGATGTCTACTTTTCAGAAGTGATTGGCCTACCCAAGTACATAAAGTGCAACCAATCACCATTACAAGTAAACAATGTTGGGAGTTTGCGAATCTCTGCTGGCCTGTATGTAAAATCAACACCCAATGTTCTCTTGCTTGCCATTGGGATGAGATGCTTTAGTCTGCAAAGGGAGCAAAAAGACTGTTGCCCCCATCAGTTGGGGTGGGGGCATAACCATGTCCATAGTGGTGGATAGCCCCCACCCCTATTTTTTTTTTTAATTCCTTGGTGCCTAGTGGGCTTTCTGCCCCCTCTCCCCAGGGGTAGATCAGGAGTAATTACCCCATCTGCTGCCCAGGGGGAAGTCAGACTTTGTTCCAAGTTATTTGGGGTGGAGCCATAGCCATACTCATGGTGGGCAGCCCAAACCCTTTTTTTATAAATGATTCCCAAGTTTAAAGTGGGTTTTCTGTCCTCCTGGGGGGCATATCTGGGTAATTACCACCATCTGCCCCCCGAAGGGGGCAGAAAGACTTCACCCATTTATCTTGGGGGTGGGAGCATTGTCAAGCCCATTCTGGGCAGCCCTCACCCCTGTACTAATAATCACAATAGCACTTGGTGCCTAGTGGGCTTTCTGCCCCCTAGGGGGGCATACCAGGGGCTATTGCCCCCTGTGCCCCCCAAGGGGGGACAGAAAGACTGTGTGGATCTGTTGGGGGCATTGTAATGCCCATACTGGAGAATACCAACCCTACACAAATAAAAACAAATATTCCCGGTGCCTGGTGGGCTTTCAGCCCCCAGGGGGACAGAAATACTGAATTACCAAAAAATAAAAAGGGGGAGCAAAAGCCTTTGCCCAAGGGTCCACTCTCCCAACCTTGTTGTCTAGTGGAGTGGATCCCTGGTCGGGGTTCACCCTCCTTTCACAATCCCCAAGCAGGGATCTGCTTAGGAAAGGTACCATTGGAAAGGAGAGGTTCTCCTGTTTCCAAAGATACCTCTTCTGTCTGCATCAGCGCTTGGGTTGCTGAGCTAGCACTGAAAGCACCGATGCAGAGAAAGTGAAATGAGACGATTGGCTCATTTCATTTTTGTTTTCATTGGAATGACATAATTTTGCCACACTGGCTGATTGTCATTTCACTGAAAAACTAAAAACAGCCTCGGGTGCTGGGGAAGCACTTCCCAGCTTCCGCGTCTAATGTTAGGAGCAAACAATTCCTCTGGTGCCCGCACCAGAGGGATTTGTCATCTCATGTGCAACAACAGCTTGGAGCCCTCCTGCGCAAATGGCCACCGCGGCGTCAAATGGCTCCAAGCTGTCTGACTCTTACAAGGGGTTAAAAACACCACCATTCTGCTCCGTGCACTCAACCACTAACCCAGCGCTTCTTCCATGTGCCTATGAAAGTTAACTGTATAAACTGTTTGTTTCACAATGACATTGTGTTTCTAGCCCTCTCAGAGATGTAGCTTTCAAGAGGTTAGCAGGTTCAGTGGCACCAGGGCCCAGAGGTCTAAGGGATCCTTTGTGTCACATTTAGTGTATTTTTGTGACTGTTGTGGTATAATCACTATACTCTTCTTTGCATGCAGCTGAATCTCCCCTGTGGAATTGTCTGACCTCATCTCTTATCTGAAAGTTCTAAAATTGGCAGTTGATGGTTCAGTTGATGGTGGAGACTGAATTAACCTTATATTCTTAGGGCCCGATTTAAGAAGAGTGGCGCTGCACCCAGTGCAGTGCCTCTTTTCTTACGCCCCTTAGCGTTCCCCTAATGCCACAATGAGTGCACTGTATATAAGATACAGTGTACCATGGCAGCAGTTAAGGAACTAGAGTCAGAATGTTTAATGTTAGTTCCGAGCTTTTAAGGATTAGCATCAACAATTATTTTCACGCTAATCCTGGAAAGCCCATTGAGGCCCATTATAAACAATGGTGTGCCTCCTTTTAACACCTACTCTGAATAAGCGTTAAAAGTGATGAAAAAAATGATGCAAGGAAATCTCTTAGATTTCTTTGCGCCATTGTTTGCCCCACCCCACCCCCAATGGGGGACACCTCCTTTGCGTACATTATGGCTGAGGCAGGCATAATGTAGACAAAGGCTTACAAAGTGGCGCAATGCATGTATTTTGCCACTTTGTAAATTTGGTGTAGTGATTGTGGCCTCATTGGGCCACATTAGCGTAAATAAAATGATGCTAATGTGGCACAAGGAGGCTCTAGGGGCTCTGCCCGTTACTACTGCTATTCGTGGAGTCGTTCCTTAACCCGAAGGCTTGGGCTTTCACAATGAGCATGAGCATTGTGACTGTAGCTCAATCTCAGTTCGACAACAAGGCTGTAATTTTCACAAATACAATTCAAGCAGCATGGACAAAAGGCTTTGGGAAAGATTTAAGTGATTGCATTGCCTTTGCTTCACGCATTATGTCACAAGAACAACAGAATCCCTAAGTTAGATTTACCAAGGGACAGAAAGCCACCCTGCATTGTTTGGTAAATCTTGAGTAATGGAAGGCAGCACAAATCACTGCCTTGTATTACTCTGACCTGGGAAGGCATTCCGTCAGTGGAGAATGGGTGTTCCCATGCATCCACTCATGAATCTTGGTGCCTTCCCAGATTTACCAAAGCAGGTCATCGTTTCCTCTTTGTAAGTGTGCTGTGTTCTCCACCATGGTGCATGGGTGCCTGCATTGCCTCAAGGCAGCACACTGTGGCCAGTTCAAGGAGAGGACAGAAATGTGCCTTATCATGTTAAATATGACACATTCTTTTCCCCTCCCTGTCATGCAATGCAGCACAGCAAGGTGCCTTGCTGCATTGTGTTGTATGGAAGTATGATAAACCTGGCCCTTTGTCTTTCATCTCAATGAAAATCACCTTTAAAATGGGTTTATTGAAATGCCGGAGGTTAGCACTTTCTTCATTAGTGTTCCACTCTGTGGGGCATATTTACAAAAAAGTGGTGCACCATAGACGATGTGGCACTTTTCTTGCGCCTCCCCCACCTGCATGTAACGATGCCATGGTTTCACCTTATTTACAATATGGTGCACCATGGCGGTTGTTATCACAATAGTTTCTTGGCACTTTGCTACACTAGCATAAAAAATGTTTACGCTAGTGCAGCAAAGCACAGGGAGGCCCATTAAATATAATGGGTGCGTCATCTTAATGCCTGTTCTGAGCAGGCATTAAAAATGATGGAAAAAATGGCACAGTGAAATGTTGTAAATGTCACGGTGCCATTTGTTCGGGCCTTCCTGCTCCAGAACGCCCTCCCTTGAATACATTATGCCTGATGCAGGCATAATGTGGCTCAGGGGTTTACAAAGTGGCGCAATGCAATCATATGCCAGCAATATGGCACGACAGAAAAAACACTTAGCGCCGCCTTAGTGTTAAAAAAATGGTCTTTACATCTGATGTCTGCGGACAGTTGTCTATTCTACAAACAAGTGTTGATATGTTTTGCTCTTTGAGAGCTTGCTAAGTGCTTAAATGCTCTTCATCCATTACTGTCAAGATAAAAATAATTATTTTTAACAACTTCATATATAGTGGCTTATAATCGTCTATAACCAAAATGCAAAAATACAACACCACCATAAATTTGTCTTTGGCATCCTGGTGAACCTATTTTACATTGGAATAAGTGGAAAAATTTAATCTTGAACCATTAACAAGTATATGGTGCAAACCTAAGTGCTAAAAAAAATGTGTTTTAATGTTACACTACCTAGGTGCTGGCTGACAAGAAGTACTAGAATATTTACCCCAATTAAGCACTGATGACACAAATGGACTGAATGAGTTTGAAATTGCTATAAAAAATGTTCTAATTTACCGTTCAAGATTAAGTACTAATTTAGATATTATTTTGGTAAGCAAATGCAGAGACAAGATGAGTCAGGGGAAGAGTATGTAACAGTGTTAAAGAATGTATGATTCAGATGTGTGGGGTAAATGAGAGGAATATTTTTCTGAACAAAAGTTCCAACATTTTTCAATCCAGAGATGGTTTGTTTGATGGGATACTCCTAGAAGATTAAACTGCAAAAACAGAAATTCCATGTATGGCTAAAGAGAGACAATTATGCATCAATGAATAGAATGCTGTCAAAAAAGAATTGTGTAGGGGTGGGTGGTGAACTCCACTCTGCTCACGGAGTTTGCAGAGTTTTTCACACTCCGCACTCCACTTGCAGTGAGGAGCTCTGAAAAATTCTGCATAACAGAGGGGAGCAGAGCTTATCCTTGCTCACGGTCACCAACAAGTGCAAGCAAGGAAAATCTTATTCCAGACCACCTCATAATGAAATTTCTCTACGCGGGCGATCTCGGATGGTCGCTACCGCTCGCATTGAGAAACCTTCCATTTGCATTTAGGAAGCTGCCACTCAAGTAGAAAATCAACTTGAGCGGCAATCAAGAAGCAGCACCCTCTTGCTCTTTTAGTGGTGCCATTTGCACTGATTTTACAGTGTGGATCAAACACCCGGTGCTAAAAATCAGCATGAGTGGCGCGCCCTAACACAATTTGCTGCTTCACAGAACTCTGCTCAGTGGAGATTTTTGGTACCTTCACAGAACTCCGCAAACTCCGCTCAGGCCTAGCATTGTGTCATTTTGGAAAAATACAGAATTGTTATTCCTGTAGAAGCACTGAAATGGCTTGCTTCTGTTGTAGTAGCTTGTAAACCCAATTGAGACATAAGACTCTGCATTGATCTGAGAAATGTGAATAGGGACACACACACGCCATACACACAACCAGCTGCAGAGGAAAACCAATGGCACACGAGGCATAGCATAATAATACAAGGACTAGAGTACGGAAGTACTGAAAATGTATTTGCAAGGCAAAAGCCACCACATAAACCAATTTGAAAACAAAAAGATCTGTACAATTGTCCACAATGGGGCCAATGCCAAGTCCAAAGTAGTAAGGGCTCACATGGCCACACGACACAGTCCAAGGCCCAACTTGTTTCCTGACAACATCCTCACAGAACTGTGTAGGGGCATCATCATTGAAGTGGGCAGGCACCTCAGGGGGGAGGCGGTAGGGGGCACCTCAGCCGAAGTTGGGGACTTGCCCACCGGTTCTGGAGGGGGCTCCATGCCCGTTTCTCCTTGCTGGGGAGTCCTTTGTAATTGGATGCTGTCCCACGGCGTCCACCCTGTCCACGATTCTCCGCCATAGGTCCATCTTCCTGGCAATGGATATTTGCTGTACCTGTGCTCCAAACAGCTGTGTGACTCTACCCTGCCCATTTTCTCCACCATGACCCTCAACTCCTCATCAGTGAAATGTGGGTGCCGTTGTGGGGACCTGGGTGTTGTGTGGTGTGTGTAAGTGTGTGGGTGTTGGGTCCTTGTTTGGGTGCGCATAGTGGGGTTCGTGAGGGATGTGTGGGTGTGTGTGTGGTGTGGGTGTCTAGTTGTTTCAGGGGTCTTGGTGTCAGTCTGGTGGCAATAATTTGTATTCGTAAAGGATTGTGTGTGATGTGGGTGTGTGTTTTATAGTGCTGTGAGTGAGTGGGTGTGGTGTGTGTATGAGTGTCAGGAATGTGTTTTTGGCATTGGCCAATGTTGTGCAGTTTAGTATTTGGGTGTCCATTCTGAGCACGTCAGTGTGTACCACCAATAATTTACCGCCATTGAATGTCTGCAGTGGTGAGTCATGGGACATGATGTAGTTGGCATTGTTTTGTTGGCATAATAGTATGGGTGGTCGCACCAACACTTTAACACTGACCTTTGGGCAGGCGGATTTGTGTATGTGGCAGTATTCTGTGGGATTGGTGTGTGTGTGTCATAATATGGTGAACGGATATTCACCACTGCTGCGGTATGTTGGTGGCCGTCACCGTGGCAGTAAGTGGAATTTACCGCCAATGTCATAATGAGGGCCTATGTGCTTTCCATGCAGTTAATCAATCAATCAATCAGAGCATTTGTAAAGCGCACTACTCATCCCTGAGGGTCTCAAGGCACTGATGGGAGGGTGGGGCTGCTACTGCTCGAACAGCCATGTCTTGAGGCTGAATTATCTGAAAAGGTAAAATTGTTGTTTAGTAGAGCTTGATTAGTAGTGTTCTCTAAATTGAGAAGGAAGGTTTTGAACATTGCTCAGGGAGAAATGTTAAAGTCATGAAAACTAAAGAGCACATTTGGAAAGACATTTGGAGGTCAGGGTATGATCTGGAGGTGGAAAGATTCATAAGAAGGTGTGAGGAATGTGCTACTAATGATAAACCTTGAAAAACTTGTGTCCTACTCATGGTATGAAGAGCTCTTTCTACCGGTTCAAGGGAGGAAACTTGAATAGATATTTTGGGCCTATTGGAAGGAGAGAGTAATACTCCATATTTGACTTTAGCCATGGATTTGGTTTCCAGATGGCCAGAGGTTTCATTTAAAAGAATGAAGAGAAATGTACAATGTTGAGGAATTGATTCTATAGTGCTGTGATAATGTAGACACTAGTGATGGTGGATGGGTCCACAGGCTACCTTGCCAACCATGTGTATAAAGTCCCTATTGCCTCCCATTAGAGGGTCTATGACAAGATGCCTAAAGGCCATGCATCTCTGACTTGGGCACAATTTAATGCAAAAAGTTCATCTCATGCCAGTCAATGTCCACCAAGCTTCTCCAGTACTTCTCAAGTATGTTGGGTCAATCATTCTGGTAGGTACTGGAAGAGGGATCATTTAGGAAAAGCGTGTGAATGTAATCCCAAAACCACAATATGTATAAGTTATACCACAAGCAGGCTAGCCTAAACAGCCATTTGGAGACTATCCAACCAGATAATCAGATTTCCTCATGGACCAGATTTCTGGTGAAATAACTTGTGACATATTCTCTCACACAGGTGATTCTTCTGGCTGACTCAGGGCACTCAGCTATTGGAAATCAGCAAGAGGGACACTTGCTGAAAATGCTGCAGTTTTGTGCCCAAGATACTTCACTTTACATGGTGGAGCATAAAGGAGCAGAAACTCTTCAGAGTAACTGTAATAACATTATGTGCTGAACAGAGAGACTATTACACTTTCTGTCGATTTTGCGAACAATTTTAGTGAAGAATGTAAAATATTATCAGCTGAAAATTGAGTTTTGATGGAATAAACATTTCTTGAATAGGAATTTCACAGAAACAGTAAGGCCCATATTTAAGGGTAACTTAGCACCACCTTTGCGCCATACATTTGGACACAAAAGCGGCACTAACCTAGCACCACATTTGTCACTAGACCTATCTAGAGACAACATATCAGATTTTGCTTCATTTTTGGGAGTGCCACCACATCTTGGCTCGTTTAGCGACAATGACATGAAAGGTAGGCGTTCTCTCCCAAAATATGACACTAGCCCTCCAGCACCATATTTACTGTCCAATGTGAAAATATCACACATTAAGGAACCAGCCCCAAAAAATGACGCAAAGTCCGATTAGCGTCAAATTTTAACACCTGGTCAGACCAGGCATTAAAATGAGGCCAACACACTACTATAGGGAAAATACACAGAAGACGTATTGGCAACCCCCTGGACAACATACAACTGTTAATGCTCCAGCTTGGCACACACTGCAGATGACAGCGATGACAACAGGTCCTACCAGCACCACTGCAGCAACCCCAAACACCACCAGAGCAGCCACAAAGGCAGCACAGAAGCCGGGAGAGGATTTTTCGACAGCGCACAACTATCCTTGTGCTCAGGGAAAAAGATGTCATCAGGATCTACCGTCTGAAGCAGGAGACCATTGTACGCCTGCTGTACCACATTGCACCAGACAACACTGCAAGGGTGGAAACACCAACAACTATTCCACCTATTACCAAGCTCCTGGCTGTCCTCCAAATGCTGGCATCAGGATTGTTCCAGACAACTGGCACACAAGTGGGTGGCATCTCCCAGCCATCCTTCTCGGCAATGGCCTACTCATAGGTAACCCACCATACCAACCATTACACAGACAGCACACCAAACTAGCAGGACAAACAATACATACACCACATAAAACACATATGAGAGGGGAACACAGATGTACAGACAACAATACATATGCCCCATGCCACACTACACTGCATTCAATGCACATCACACACACATACACCCATCTGTACATAATACAGGCACAAGCTCAGCAATGTGAATGCCATTGGCAAGGTCAGTGTAAAGAAAGTCACATGTAGGCACAGCCCCACATTTGAATTGTTGTAGGAGCCACCGGCAGCACCAATATCAAATGGCATCAAAGTGTTGCCAACAACAACTATACTGTATATCACCGAAACATAACTGACGTACCCCTTATTTCTACCTTCACCTGTCTGGTGCATTGTGCTGCACACATAGTAATACAACATCACCAGCCATGAAGGACCATGTGTAGGGATGGGCACCTCACAGCACTCCTACAATCATACCTGGTAATTCCACAACTCCCTAACATGATACCAGGGGCCAGATGTGCAATGCTTTTTGCATGGCGCAAACAGCGAAATTCGCTATTTGCGCCATGCAAAAAGCACATCGCGATGCTCATTCCCATTTTGCAAGTTGGTAACCTGGTTACCGACTCGGAAAATGGGAATGCGACTCACAAATAGGAAGAGGTGTTCCCCTTCATATTTGCGATTCGCATCACAATGTAGAATTGCTTTGTGACCGCGGTCGCAAACCAATTTGCAGTTAGCACCCATTTCAAATGGGTGCTAACCCATTCGCAAAAGGGAAGGGGTCCCCATGGGACCCCTTCCCCTTTGTGAATGGCCTTGAAAAAATGGAACATAAACGTTTCATTTTTTCGTTTGTGTTGCAACTCGTTTTCCTTTAAGGAAAACGGGCTGCAATACAAAAAAAAAAACTGCTTTATTAAAAAGCAGTCACAGACATGGGGGTCTGCTGTCTCCAGCAGGCCACCATCCCTGTGAGTGCTGCGAATCAGAAGGGAGTCGCAAATTGCGACCCACCTCATTAATATTAATGAGGTGGGTCTTTGCGACCCCCTACCGATTCGCAGATGGTGTCAGGGACACCATCCAGCATCCGGGTTTGCGACTCTCAAATTGCGAGTCGGTCAGACAGTATTTGAGAGTACTGTGTCCTGCTGCCATAGATGTACATAGAGGCCATACCCTACAAACAGCTGCATAACAGATCCTTGTACATGTGGTGCAGTGAAAAGCACCACAGGGGTGTCAGAAAAAATGACCCTCTGGTGGTGCCAGGGCCTCAATTATCTTGCCATTTGCCTTACAGAGGGAATTGTAATGTTTGGCAGTTGTTCATTCCTAACACAGAGTTGACTTGCTTACTCAGCTAAACAAGTTGAATGTGTAACAGTTGTCCATGTACATAAATGTTCAGAAATTACTAAGCTGTGTGTTCCTGTCATGTCTTGCAGATGGACCCCCACCCTGCACAATTGGAGCGGTGTCCCAGTTTGAAGATCCTGAGGCCCTCAGTAAATGTCACCTTGTGCGTCACATGTGTCATTCCAGGGTTTGTGTGAGAGGGTATGATGTGTGCAATGCAAAGTTGAAATGGCATGTGTGACCAATGAGATGACATCATCTGAGTTAGGATATAGACATCATGTCTGATGCAATGTTGAGGATGCTTAATACGTAGATTTTTGCACATGTGCCAACCTATGCTGCAATGGAATTGTGGGTGTTAGGAAAAGGGAAGTATGCCTACATAGACAGTGATGTCAATCAAAGGTGCTGTTTATCTGATTAGCATTCCTGTTGCCAACATATTTGTCACAGCATTTTTTACAGCACTGTGTGCCACACATTGCTTTAAGTTACTCAGGAAAAGTACAGATGATGTACATGTGTTGAGGTCTTTAGGGGGCTAATTTAGGAGTCACTTGCATGACCTGTGCCTCACAATTCTTCAGATTTTAAGTGAGGCAGTGTCCGTTCAGGTAGCCTTGTTGTACTGGCCGACAGTCAGTTGAGTACACAATGAAAATACAACACTGATCTAGATGCAAGTGGGACATGTCTAAGGATTGTAGCAACCTAGATGTGTGCAGATTTACCAACATGACCTACCCATCATGATAATTGTGAGTGAGCTTGATCACATCACGTGTGCATAGAATTTGGATGCTGAGTGTATACTTTGTACTTAGGAGATGTTAGACATGCATATGCACAGGTAGTTCAATAAGAAGGAATACTGTAGCTGCACCCCGTGCAGTGCCACTCTTCCTGTGCCCCTTAGGGCACCCATAAAGCCACCATGTGTGCGCCGCAGAAGAAAATTTGCACACCATACCACAGGGTGGGGGGCAATATGCATAAAATCTGTAGACAATATAGATGTACTATTCAGGCTTAGGGCAATTGATATGGGCACTAACCCTGAACAGTACATAGCGGGCCATTGTAAGCAATTTAGTGCTTCCTTGTAACACCTGCTCTGAGCAGGTGTTGACCCAATGACACATGATTGATGCATTGGCATTCCTTTGAATTCCCAGTGCCAATTTTTCTGGTCCCACTACCAGGTGACTCCCACCTTGCATCCATGATGCCTGCCCAAGGTTTGATGTAGCGCATGGGATGTCAAAGTGGTGGAATGCATGCATTGGCCCACTTAGAGACCATGGCACAGGGATTTGGAACTTGTTGGGCCACTTGATCCTCACTAGTATGATGACACAAATGTTGCACAAGGAGGCATTAGTCCACTTACATTTGGGCCCTAATGGTCAACAATGGATAGCCATTAACCCAGTGACATGTACATGATATGGTAGATGGCTGGTAGGAAGTTTCATCTTAAAGTGGAGATTGATATTGTTGGGGAATGTCTGGTGGCAAGTGTTGGACCCAGCCCTTTTATAGGGTCATTCCCCAGACTTTTTGCCTTTTGTCTCCTTATTTTTCTGACCTTTGTTGGCTAACCTTAGGACTTTGAGCACTTTTCACTGCTAATCGAGCTAAAGTGTATGTGCTCTCCCTTGTAAAACTGGTATGATTGGCTTATACCTAATTGGCATATTTATTTTACCTATAAGTCCCTTTTAAAGTGGTATCCCTATACCCAGGGCCTGTAAATTAA
Organism: Pleurodeles waltl; assembly: GCF_031143425.1. NCBI lineage: Eukaryota > Metazoa > Chordata > Amphibia > Caudata > Salamandridae > Pleurodeles > Pleurodeles waltl. The sequence goes on from NC_090443.1 coordinate 789,737,629, forward strand.
ATGCTACTAGTGGGCCTGCAGTGCTGCTTGCACCACCCACTAAAGTAGCTTTTCAAACGTATCTCAGGCCTGCTAACGCAGGGCCTGTGTACGTAATTTTCTGCCACAGGGACCTGGCATCTAAAGTTACTTGCCAGGCCCAGAACTCCCCTTTTACTACATGTAAGCCACCCCTAAGGTACGCCCTAGCTAGACCTATGGGCAGGGTGCCATGTATGTAAGAGGCAGGACATGTGCCAGGTTGCGTGGCCTGACCTGGTAGTGACAAACAGCGTAACTTGGTGTCTCACTGCTGTGAGTGCTGCAGGATTGAATTAGAAATGCCCTGCTTTATGTGTAAGGGGTATTGTCTGATTTATGAGGGCTAGCGTAGGCATGTTTGGTATGGTTGTTATGGTGGTCAGAAATGCTGCTTAAAGGTGTAGGTGTATTTTTTATTACTATTACAGAAATGCCACATCTAGAAAGTGAGCATTCTTCCGTGCTTAAGAATCTGGGGCCAGATGTAGCAAATGTTTGCGAGTCGCAAGTGGGTCGCAGCACTATTTGCAACCCCACAAAATGCAAAATGTCATGTTCAAATCCCATTTTGCAGTACCAAATAGCGATGCAACCCTTACCCACTCGAAAAATTTGCGACCTGATTTTGCGACCCATAATCAGGATGTCGCAAACAGAAAGTCGCAAACCGTCTGCAAAAACCAGTCGCAAATTGCGACTAGTCGCAAAAAGTCAGTTTTGCACACCCAAATTACTACTGATTCAGTGCAGGTGGTAACCAGAACCAAAGTATAAAAGGAGACCCAGAAGGCATCTAGGCTACTCAAAATGGCTGCACTATACGTGATTGCATGGAGGAGGAGAGTCCAGGCTGCCCAGCAGAGGAGGAGGAGGCAGAGACAGGAGAGGATATACCGAAGCAGGCAGACACTATTTCAACAAACTGAGGAGGAGATATATGAGAAATACAGACTGAGCAGATAATTGAACTGCTGAAACCTGAGCTCGAACGCCAGACAATGCGCGGCAGCGCCATCCCCACACATGCTCTGCTCACTACACCTCTTGGCCTCGGGTAGCTTTCAGGGGGTGATTGCAGTGGCAGGTGGGGTGTCCCAAAGTGCACTCTCACGATTCTTTAGACGTTTCCTAGATGCCAGACTCGCACACATGTCCAGATATATATACCTTCCCAGAAATGAGGCAGAACTGACCAGCACCAAGTTGGACTTCTACAGAATTGCCAACTTCCCCCATGTAATAGGGTGTGTGGACGGGACACATATACCAATTTGCCCACCAGCAAATGTGTTCCGCAATAGGAAATGTACCCACTCACTAAACATCCAGGTGGTATGTGATGCCCATAATGTCATTACTGATATCGTGGCTAAATATCCAGGGAGTATACATGATGCATACATATTGGAGAAGGATATTTATTAGGTACTGACAAGTAAACTCTGAAGCCTTACATACATGTCACTGCCTAACCCTGTGATGCCCTGCTAAATTTGCCTCTTTTGCCAAACAGGTGACAGTGTATATGCCCTGAGACCATGGATACTCACCCCATACCTAACATCTGGCAATCAGAATGAGAGGCGATATAACGTTGCACACTGGCAGACCAGAACTGTAACTGAGAGGACATTTGGCTTGTTGAAGTCACGATTCCGATGCCTGCACAAAAGTGGAGGAGCACTTCAGTATGCCCCAGAAACAGCATGCAAGATAGTTGCCACCTGTGCCATCCTACACAACATTGCCACCAGATGTGGGCTATATCTCACCCCTGATGACACAGATTCAGAGGATGAGGAGCAAGAGCTACCACATCGACAGCCTGGGGATAGAAGCATCGCAATGGAGGGCAGACAGAGACGGAACCACATTGCAACCCACTACTTTGGCAGGTACGTAGCAACCGTGACAACACTTACTGATGTAAGACACACATTGCCCAGTTGTGTAGTTAAACAAATTAACCCTTTTATTGCAGGACTATAATGTTGAAATATTTGTTAACTATACTACAGTATGCAAAAAGAAAGTGGAATCTCACACATTATGTCCATGTGCCTCTGTAACACTACGTGTCACTAGCTCACAGCCTCCTGCGACTGCGGCCACCATGGCTCACTCCAGCTTGGTCCCCTGAGCCCTGCCATGCACTGCTACTCCGCAACACACGTGCATCAGTATCAGACACACTACTCACACTGGAGACCTCCTCACTGTCCTGCGGGGTATCCCCAATGCCCCTTGTAGCCTGTCTGGTCTCCAGCAGGTCTACCACATGGCTGATGCAGCCAAGTCCTCGACCCACATCTCCTGCAAAATGCCCGAGTTCCACTTGCAGGCTGACAGTGCGCCTTGACAGGCAGGCTGTATTGGTAGCCAGGCGCCCTTTGGACACACCAGCCCTGTCTAAACGGGCACCAGTATTGCGCTCCCTGCGCCTTGCCTGTGCCCTGTCAGCCACCAGTTCCCTGACCAAATTGTCTATGGAGGTAGTCAGGTTACCCAAGTGAGTGTTCATTGTAGAGAACTGGTTGTCCACATTTGCCAGCCCTTGCGGGATAGTGTTCTGCAGTCTTGAGAGGTTACGGTTCATTAACCGCATTTGTCTATTTTGCAGGGGCTGACTCTGCAATAAGGATGCCTCAAGTCCCAACAAATCCTCATCGGAAACATCCTCCCTACGTACAGCCTGCATTGTGCGTCATCGTCTAAGCACCACACCCGTTGATCCCCCTGTTTGGCTTTCCCTAGGCCTTGGCCCTGGTGTCCCAATGGCTGCCTCCATACCCAGAGCAGGATCGTCCATGGTCTCCTGTGCCGACTGAATGGATGGTGTTGTCATGCACTCCCCTGCTGTGTCTGTGGTAGCCCCCTCCTGTGTGTCTCTGCCATGGTCCTCTCCCTGCACAGTGGTGCTGATGGGGGGGCCTTATGGGAGACCTGTGGGACATAGGGGATACACTGTCAGTATCACACATATGTTTGATGCCTCAAAATAAACATTTACCTATATTTGGACTACTGTACTACATTGCCCATAATGCATTGTTCTATAGGTTGCAAAACTGTGAATGGAGCTACTTTGGAGGTGCCTGCTGATGTGTACTGTCATTGTGTGCAAAGTGCAAAGGTTGGTGTGAATACATTAATTTTGGTACTTACTTTTTGATGTTCCTGGTGCAGTCTAGGTCTCCATTGCCCAGTACAGCCTCCGGCCCCAGAGTTGTCTCCACCATGGTTTTGATGGCTGTAGGGGGTGGAACAGTAGATGGCCCTCCTCCAGTGCCATGCATCTCCCTCATGCGCTCCGCCACCCTCTCCTTGGCCTGGAGCGAAGGTCATACCACCTTTTGCAGATTTCATCCAGGGTGCGGTGGCTGACACTGATGGCATTAATTTTGTTCTGGATGTCCTGCCAGATCTTCTTTTTGTGGCTGTCAGGGACACTCAATGCTGCCTTGCCAAATAATTCCTCATGCTGCAGGCAGCATTCTTCGGTGAGCACCTCCAACTCCTTCTCAGAAAACTTAAGTTTGCGTTTTCTGCCTCCACTGGGTGTCTCCTTCTCCTGTGTAGCCATTGTTGCTGCAGCTCCTCTCACCTGGACGGCGAATGCTGAAGGGACTCCCCAGGAGCCACCTTGGACTGCTGCTGCTGTGCTAACCTGTGACCTGCCTGGTCACTTAGGGAAACTGCCTGCATCCACCTTGTGCTGGCCTGTTGCTGAGTCCTGCCACCCTGTGCTCCATCCTGCTGTTGTCCCCCAAGGGGTGGGTGCTGTGGCCCCTGACATCACCTACTTGAAAATGCCTAAAAAGTGCTTCTCTTCTAAAGAAGGATCTGGCGCTCTGAAAATACATTGTCCTGCCTAGTATTGACCCAGCGCTTAGAGAGCACTTTGCTGGCTGCTATTGTGCTTCGTAAGCACTTCGCCACTCACTGAGATCACCGATGTGACCCGGGCTCTTCAGGGATGCACCACACTCGTAAGCGTGTTGTGGGATACCTCTAAACCCTCACCACCACGACCCGGCTTAATTGCCTTTTAGCGCTTTGGAGTCGTGCTTCTCCCGGACCCCCGGGCACAGAGAGACGAATAAGGGAGCATCTGGCCTCCCACACGTACCCCCGGTGTGACGCAGTCTGTGAGGAGCACCCCGGGGGCACGAACCAGCACTTCTTTTGGTGCGCTTGCAGCACCGTGCCCGGGAAAGGGCAGAAGAGCGCCTCGCAGAACCGTGTCGGGCGCGGCCTCGGAGGAGCAGGAGCAAAGTCTCATTGGAAGCCCCTGCTCCACCGTTCATTTGTTTGGGCAGCCGCACCGAGTATGCAGGCGGCTTCCTGCACGACGCTGGGCACGGGGCGGAAATGGAGTTCCTTTCCCCCCTAGCCTTTGCCTTAGGGGCGCGATCACCCCAGTAACTTACTTTTGGCATTCTTTGGTGGCTCCCCATGCTGGAAGGGCCAGTGGAGGCCCAGGGGGCCCCCCAGAGATCCCAGGTCCCAGGATGGGCCTGTTAGGTAAAACAGAGAGGGTGTCAACCACCCCTCTCCTGCAGTAGCCAAACATGGCCCCTGTTTAGTGCACAGGAGTGCTGGGCGCCCCACCTTCCTCTTCTAGGTACTAGGAGTGCCTTTTTCTCAAAAACAGGTACTCTTTTTGTGAAACAATTGATTTCCCAATGTTGCTCCCATGGGCATTATTAATATATGTTTTTCCTGACTTGCCATAGGTTCCCTAATGTTCCTTTTATGGATATTTATGAGGTGTTCATGATAAGTACACATATATCTTTATTGTAATTCCTGACTACTGTTTAGGTTGCAGAATCCTGAGTACTTACTTGTTCCATTATGACAACTGCTTATTCTTGCGGAGTATTAGTAACTTGTGTAACATTCTGACAACTGCTAAGGTAGCAGGGTATTACTGACATGTAATGTTTGGTCTAAATATGTTTTGTGCAATACAGTTTATTTTTAGATAGCTCAGTATTGTGTTTACTCTCTGGTGTACATATTGTGAACCGTGTGTAGGGTGTGTTGTGCAAACGCTTTACACATTGCCTCTGGGTTAGGCCTGACTGCTCGTGCCAAACTACCAAAGGGGTGAGCAGGGGTTATCTTGGACGTGTAACTCCCTTTCCCTGACTAGAGTGGGTGGGTTCTGCCTGACTTAGGTGCATACCCTAGCCAACCAGAAAGCCCATTTCTAACAGCAAGCATGTGTCATTTGAGGGTGTTGTGTACATTGCATGTTTTGTCTACCTCTAATCAATACAGTATTTGATGCCATGTTCTCCTCATGTTTTAACTGTCACTATGACCACAGCACAGAAGCTCTGAAGCGTGCTTTTTAAAAAAGGGCTGACCATTTCCCCCACATCATGGAGGCAGTGTACCGGAAGATGACCAGGATGTATTGGCGTGAGAAATCTTCAGGGACTTGGCTTTGGCTTGCATTTGAAAATGGGGGACCTCCAAAACTGGCCGCAACTGTGCAGGGCACATCAAGCACACCATCATCAGCACGTATGCCCACTCAGCCACCGCAACAGCCACCTGCAGCCACCTGCAGCAGCCACTTCCTCAAACATTGAGGAGGACATGAGGAGGGACATGGCATCCATAATGGCAAGGTTGGACCAGCTAGAGAAGGACAATGCAGGGAATTAGAGGTTGCTGAGGTTGTGTAGGAAGAAGCTGAAGAAGCTCTGAACAAGCTGCTGCACAGCCTCCCAGTTCCTTCCCTTCTGCCGTTGTATATTGTTATCATTTTCAGTGGGTTTTAGTTGGGCAGTTATAGGTTAGTCAAGTAGATTAGGTTAGTTGTAGGATAGAGTAAGTATAGTTGAGGGTGGGTTTTAGTACTGTTTTTTGTTTTGCGGGTAGGGTGAGGGTTATGTATGGGGTTCTATGTTCATAAAAATAAAAAAATAAAAATAAAAATCTTTTAAAAAATTCACAAAAGAAGATATATTTGTTTAGACTATAGGTTACGTTAGCATATGTGTAGTCTTTTTTTATGTTGTCCTACTCGTATCTTGTCTCTTTAGGGGGGAGGGGGGACAATGTTTAGTGTGTGGTGTTAAATGTTTAAGATCAGTTTAGGTTTGCATAGATAGCTGTAGGGGTAAGTTTAGATAAGTTACTGTTTGTTAGTTTAGTGTAGGATAGTGTATAGGTTAGGTTTTCACAAGGTGTTGTTTTAATGTTTCAATAAATCCTGTTAGTTTTAGACAATTAGGTCTCAATGTTGATTGAGTGCCTGGTTGTTCTCATGTGTGCACTGGCCAAGTTAGAGGAATGCCTTAGGGTATGCTTTCTGCATTGATTTACATGTATGACTATGTGCATCCCTTATGACCAAGGAGCTGTCAGATTGGCTGCATTAGCTACTCAAAACATTTTTCATCCCCAGTTCCTGACATTCACATTGTGTATGTATATAGAATCTTTGACATGTAAGTATGGAACTTCAACTGTCATCAGTGAGGCCTGTCAGACGAAATCTTGTAAAGTGTGGCACATATATATGGAACATATTTGGGGTATGTATCCTAGCACACTGACAGCTCCCCGTCACTGATCAAATTTACCTCTTCTGTTCCACACATATTCGTTGTACTGTTGCTCTCATCAGGGAAAATTCCAAACACTTGGTTCTGACCCAATAATGTCAACTTGCATGGATATGTGTTCATATTAGAGCCCTAGTATGTGGCAGTGTGTCTGACAGTAAGCCACACATGTAATTAGGTTTTGTTCTCATTGACATAGCTTCACACAATGCATACATTTAGATGAGGTGATGGATCACAGTAAATGTTGACATGATACGTATGTATATAAAGATTTATTTACATGTGCAAGTGTATTTTCCAAAGCAATACAATGTCCAGTTCACAGACCCCGTTAGAGATCCTGAGCCACTTGTTGTATATTAAGAGTCCAGGGGTGATGGACATGTCATGAGACATGGGTAGGAGAAGTGGGCATTAGTGAGGAGGTATCTGAATTGACCATATGTAGGAATTGAGATAATGACAGTTTATGGCAGATAAGTCCACAGTGGTTGAGTGAAGAGGACACATTGCCATCTGTCATAATTCTGGCATAATCTTCAGCATAGAACTAAGGATATATGGTCCATGTGGCACAGACTGATGCTACCGGCATTTTTTCCATGTGAATGTAGTACCTTCCCCATCTTCATCCTCTGATGGGTGTGGTGCCTCCTGTGCCATGGGTGGTCTGGTTGTAGAAGTTGAGGGAGCCACACACACATCAGAGAATAGAGATGTGGATTCAAAGGTCCCGGCAGCTGCCATTTGGGGTAACACATAAGGCATCACTGCAGCAAGGAGGAACTGCTCATTTCTCAACAGCAAAGCAACATCACTATGGTAGGCAGCCATGTTTCCCACTGTATGGACTCCAGGGTATTTTGTATAGCCCCCAGCCTGTTGTCTATCATATTGCTGCCACTTTGAGAGGGCAATTGTTGAAGCCTCTGCCTCATGACAGCAGCTATGTGGGACAGGGACTGCTGGAGTCTACGTAGCGGGGAGTGGGTGCCTCTGATGGCAGCTAAGTTGTCCTTATTTGGACTGAGACACCTCTTCACTCCCTCTAGGCTGCCTGCCATGGTCTCCATCCCTGTACGCACCTGCTTGGCCAGCTCCCCCTGGACTCCTACCTTATGACATTGGCGGTAAATGCTGCTTACCGCCGTGGTGACGGCCGCCAACATACCGTCGCGGAGGTGAACATTCATTCACCATATTATGACACACACACTAAAATGACAGAATACTGTCACAAACACATATCTGTCACTCCAAAGGTAAGTAGTAAAGTGTTGGTACTACCACCAATACCGTCACACGAACAAAGAAACGCCCTCCACATTCTGACCCACAAATCACCACAGTGGACATTCAACGGTGGTAATCCATTGGCAGTACACACCGTCGCGGTGAGAATGGCCACCCAAATACAAAACAACACAACATTGACCAATACCAAAAGCACACACCTGACACTGATACACACCCCACACCCACCCACCAACAGCACTATAAACCACACACCCACATTACTCCCAACCCTTCATGAAACACGAAAAGTAGCCATGAGACAGCCACGTAAATCACAGCAAAAACTACACACACCACTAACACCCAGCCATCCATCACGCACCCCACACACACCACGTTACTCAGCACCCACTGCACAACACACACCACACAACACCCGTGCCCCCACAAAGGCATCCCCGTTTCACAGATGGAGAGTTGCGGGTCATGGTGGAGGAAATAGTCAGGGTAGAGCCACAGCTGTTTGGAGCACAGGTACAGCAAATGTCCATTGCAAGGAAGATGGAGTGATGGCAGAGAATCGTGGACAGGATGAACGCTGTAGGACAGCAACCAAAAACAAGGGACCACATCAGGAAGAGGTGGAACAACCTAAGGGGGAAGGTGCGTTCCATGGCAGCAAGGCACCAGTTCGCTATCCAGAGGACTGGCGGTGGACCTCCACCTCCTCTCCCACAGCTGACAGCATGGGAGAAGCAAGTCTTGGCAATACTGCATCCTGGGGGACCCATAGGAGTTGCCGGAGGACTAAACAGTGGTGAGTCAATATTCACTATCTATCACCCCCATACCTGTGTGCCATCTCACCCCCTCACCCTGACTCCCATCACTCCATTCCATCCCACACAGTGCACCTACAAATTTGACTAACCTCAATGCCAAGCCCTGCATGCCATACCAATGCAGGTACAGCCCTCCAGCCATGCAGGTACACCCACCGCCAATGCATGCACAGCTTGGAGAACTAACAATCCCACAATATATCACCAGACACAAACAAATGTGGCAGGGCAACAGCAACGATATAGGGGAAGCTAGGGATGTAGAATATGTCACAGACAAGAAGCGTAATGCATCACTCATATGCCGACAGGTGCCCCAGCCAATCCCAGCCGTGAGGAGGTGCCACAACTATCCAGTCCCCCAACAGAAGATGCCCCCAGTGATGACAGTAACTCTGGACTTCTGGATCTGGATGAACTACCTGGCCCATCAGGGACCTCTGGTCAGGCGGCCAGCCAGCCCACTCCCAGTCCATCACAGAGCCTTGCCCCTCAGCATCCAACAGCACAGCACCCTCCCAACGTCCCCACTTCTCTTTCCCCAGGACACATCAATCAGCAGCATGCCCACCTGTACAGGGACCCCAGTCCACACCTCACAGCCAAGACAATCAGGGTTCTGGGGTCAGTGGCAGTGGGCACACCGTTCAGGGGACAGAGGCACAGGGGGACAGGGACACTGAGAGGACAGCTGTGCGCCGGGGGAGGACATGCCCAGGGAACTGATTGTCCAGGAGGCACTCACTAATGTCCTGGGAGCTTACCAACAATCCCAGGACAAGATGGGCCAGATTCTTAACGAAATGCAGGAGAACCAGCAGCTGCAGGAGATACACCAACAGGAGATCAGGAAAGATTTGCAGGCTCTCAACATCACCATGTGTAATGAAAGAGGAATCCAAATACTAGAGAAGTAGGTTCTTTTTGTTTGAAGTACCTTATCCATGACACAGTAAGGCAGCCTCCCATCAACAGCTCTCCACCAGAATCTCAAGAATTCTACCCCACTAACACTCTAATCTGACATCAGGTATGATATCAGTCCCATGCACAGAATTCCTTTCACTCCACAAGCTACCACATGCAGGGGTGATGGCAGATATGGTCAACATCATGAGGGAATGGACAGCACACCAGTGGGCCCCTACCACTAGCCAGTCTACTGACCAGCCCACCACGTCTGCTGCAGCTAGTGGGTAGGAGGCTCTGCCACAGGACCCACAGGCCACCAGCACCCCTCCCCCTGTAGAAGGTGAACCACCCCACAAACGTTCCCTGCAACCCAGACAAATGCTAGATACACTTGCCAAAACCAAGACCACCACCAGAAAATGAGCCCCTCATGAATGTCCCCCTTGTGTTCCACTGTCTCACCTTGTCCACTTTGAACTGCCATTGCTCCCCTTCCTATGGTCCCTTGGAAACTGGACCTACATACTGGACTGGACCAATACCCTGGACTTACCTCTACCATCACCCCATTCCACTGCACCATTGACCACAACTTGAGTGATATTGCTTTATGTGATGACAATGTGCAGTTATGTTAACAGTTACATCTTGTGTAATTGACCTGAACTTTGTGATAGCATACAAATAATTACGTATAGCTGTCTGTAGTCATCACATCGGTACACAGTTGTACACAGTTGTAATAACACCAATATCTAAAAATTGAGAAGACCTAGGTGACAGTCAGTTGAGATTGAAAGGAAGTGACTGCCATCCTGCTACAGCCACATTGAAAACATAAATAATTAGAGGAATGGTCAGTTCCACTGTAATACCTGTGTGCCATTGGAAGTACTGCCATAATACTGATGTTCTGTTGTGCACATCCTCATCCTCTGCTTCCTCATCCTCACTGTCCTCAGTGTCAACTGCTGCCACAGAGGCATTTCCAATCACCTCCTCCTGCAGATAAGGCACATGTTGTCTGAGTGCCAGGTTATGCAACATGCAGCATACTAAAACTATCTGACAGACCTTCTCAGGGGAGTAGCACAGGTATCGACCTGTCAGATGGAGGCATCTGAACCTGGCCTTCAGGAGGCCAAAGGTACGTTCTATTATTTGCCTTGTTCGCCCATGTGCATCATTATACTGATTCTCAGCCCCTGACCTGGCATTCCTCACAGGGGTCAGGAGCCATGACAGGTTTGGGTAGCCAGAGTCACCTACAAGAACTGAGGGACGAACATTATCCTTACACAATGGTATGGGGGATGACTCCTGAAGGCATAGACTGACATATATTAGGTGGGGACTCATGCTCACCTATTAGCCACAGCCTGTGCCTCTGTAATTGTGCCATCATATTTGGGATGCTGCTATTCCTCAGGACAAAGGCATCATGCACCAACCCAGGATACTTGGCAGTGACGTGGGAGATGTACTGGTCCACCAGGCACACCATTTGCACATTGAGTGAGTGGAAACTCTTCTGATTCCGGAACACCTGTTCATTGTGCTGGGGGGACAAATGCAATATGTGTTCTATCAATCGACCCAATTATATTGGGAATATGTCCCATTGCATAGAATTCAGCCTTCACAGTGGCCAAATCTTCCACTTGTGGGAAAGCTATGTAGCTGCACATGTGTTTGAGCAAGGCAGACAAAACCCTTGCCAGCACTACTGAGAACACTGGCTGTGAAATTCCTGCTGCCAAGACCACTTTTACTTGGAAAGAACCAGTTGCCAGGAAATGGAGCACTGATAGAACTTGCACAAGAGGGCGGGTCCCAGTGGGATGACAGATAGCTGATATCAAATCAGGCTCAAATTGAGTACACAGCTCTGTGATTGTGGCCCTGTCCCGTCTATAGGTCAATATTATGTGCCTGTCCTCCAGTGAAGCCACGTCCACAAGGGGTCTGTACACGGGGTCTTGCCTCTTCCTCCTATTCCTCTGCAGTGGTAGGTATCTAAGGGACACAAGAGTGTGAAGGGTGTCACACACTGAACAATGGAACCACCACCTCAATGTAACTGAGCATGTATGTAAATGGACAATGTAAGTGGCAACGTATGTACAATTTACATCAATGATGCAGTTTCCAATTCCTAATTGTTATCCACCACCATAAAATGCCAACTGCCTGTCCTGAAAGTATGAACAGGTGGAAGTGATGTAACTCTGCCTACTTTAGGCATCATGGCGGAAGGCGGTCTTGCACCACCATGCTATTCCTCATTGGCTAAAATGGGGCTCTATGGAGTACAGTATCCAATGGGGACCACTGGCGACGATGATGGCGAACACCGCCGTGGATGTGACCGCCATTTTCTGTCTATAACCTCACTTGATTTATATGAAGGAAGATGCCCCTTCCTGCACATAAACAGTCTATTATGGCAAGGTGGCATTTCTATGTGTGCTGCAGGATGCAGCACACATCAAAAGGGCAATGACACGAGGAGGATGGAAAGCATTTTGCCTTGTTGCACCATTTTGACATCACCCCTGGGGTGGTGTTGACTTTAGTCACAGTCTCTGGTGAACATGTTGTCTCGCATCTGGGGCAACAATAATATGCAATGGGTGTTGTTGTGGCACAGCCACAGCCACACTGATTGCATGCCCCTGCAGGCAATGTGCTGTGTGTGCAGGAGCCATATTTACAAGGTGGTGTTAAGCCACACGAAGTGGCTCAAGACCACATTGTGTATATGTCAGAGTGCATAGCGCCACCAGAGCATCCCTAAAAGTGAGACTTGGGTGAGAGCATCACTAAAAGTGAGAGATGGGTCCTTTAGCATGCATTTAGTGTGTCCTATATAGCCCCCCTTCTGCCATTTGTGAGATTCCAGATATTTCCCCCCTCTGCAATTTACCCTGCATTTGTGGTAGTTCTTGGTAGTCTGTCCTGTGATTCCAGTGACCAGGTCCTCCGGGATGACAGCTGCCACCAACTCTTCCAGCTCATCCAGGTCCTCCAGAGGTGCCAGACTTCCACCTCCAGTCTGCAGTGATGCCTTTTGGTTCTTGGCCAGTTTCTCCTTAGCCTCGCGCTTGTAACTGTGCCAGTGCTTCTTGCAATCAGTGACACTCTTCTTCACCTCTGCCACACTGTTGACTTTATCTACTACTGCCTGTCATACAGCCTCTCTCCTACCTATTGGCAATTTGGAGGTGAAGAAGAGCTGGTGTTGGTGCTCCATCACCTCTCTGACCAAGATGTCATTCTCCTCCTTGCTAAAGCAACACCTCTGCTTCCTCTTCTCCTTCTCCTGGGACTTTGCTCGACCCTCCTGGATGGTACTTGGCTGATTAGGTTTTCCCTGTAGTCTATACTGGCCTGCATTCTCCATCTTCTCTTCCCACAATGTATTTCTTACTTGCATGTTTTTTTTATGCTAATGCTGTTAAATATGGTGATAACTCGTTTTCTGTAAAAAAACGTGCCGCAAAGCATTCTAGTGCCACTTTTGCAGCATTAGCATCATTTTTACTTATGGGATGTCAACTGGTTAGCATCATTATTTTTACTCTAACCATTTCTTAGAGACATTGGGCCTGATTCTAACTTTGGAGGACGGTGTTAAACCGTCCCAAAAGTGGCGGATATACCACCTACCGTATTACGAGTCCATTATATCCTATGGAACTCGTAATACGGTAGGTGGTATATCCGCCACTTTTGGGACGGTTTAACACCGTCCTCCAAAGTTAGAATCAGGCCCATTGTGTGTCATTTTATAAATATGGAGCACAGATGGAGCTAGGGAATGGCGTTAGCTTGTGATAATGTTTTTGATGCACAACTGCGCTAATGTCGGCCTAAGTTGTTACTTAATTTCAGGAACAAAGGCTAGTGGACCCCAACCACATCGCTCATATATAGCCAGTAGTATGGTTCAGAATGATGAACATTTGTCACTGAGATTGGCAGGTCACAACTTTTAAACCAAGGTTCCTGACCTTCTGAGTCTGGTAAATGGAGTACTAATAACTGGGTAATAGTAAATGTTATTATTTACAGGGTTTAGGGATGGCAGAAGTGCTGGTCTGAAAATTAGATATTTTTGGACATCATTTATACATCACCAGGGGTCGCAGGAGCGGTTCCTGTCTTTCCCCTTTGCTGCCCCAGCACTGCCTTTCTGACCCCTGGCCACAGAGATGGCAAAATCAGTGCTAGAAACACAGGGACAGCTCAGCCTTAAGAATGTCAGCTGGGGCTCTACTGTCCTTGTTTTCTGTCATTTGTTTACTACACTAATAGTGAATAATATCACATTATCTTGGACAGCCGAGGTAAGTAAAATATGCTCTTAAGTGTATGTTGTGTGCATGCTTGTGTGAGGGAGTGTGCTCATGTGGGAGAAAGTGTGTGTGTGCGTGTGTGTGTACGTGTGTGTGGGTGTGTGTGTATGTGAATGTGTGTATCTGTGTAAGCATGTGTATGAGTGAAAGTGAAGGTCAAAGAGTGTGCAATGTCACTTTCGCCTCACATGGCATGTTGGTGAATTGATGTCCATGGAGATATTATTGTAGTTCTAATTGTAATTGCAAATTATAGTTAGATAGCTCTCACTAACTTTGATGAGGCGTTAAAGTTCTTTGTGGTGAGTAGCACCCTACTCCGTAACCCAACATTAGAGGTTAATACTTAGTAGATTAGTATAGTTTCTTTTCTTTCTGCATTAACAGTTTTGGGTTTGAGGTCTTGATTTCTGGTGTGGTTAGTAGGGTTTAGAGTAAGTGTAGTAAGTTGTTTTTGTAAGTAGTGGTAGTGCGCACCTGTTATTTAGGTCAAATGGCTAAAATAGAAGGGGGAAGTGTGAGAAAGATGTTTGGGGTTCATAGTAGTCAGAAATGTTTTGGATGAGTCAGAGAGAGGAGGGATGGGCCAGAGGTTGAAAGGGGGAATGAATGCCCCTGCTTCCAAAATAGTGAGTGGTACTTTTTCAACCCTATAATTCACCTGGCACATAGCACTAAGAAGCAGTGGGACGTGAAATGAGAATTACTATAGTACTATAGCTTTTCAAGTGTTCAACTAATATTTGGTCCTGGAAGCCATTCAGCAGCAAACAACTAGCTGTGTCTTGGCAGATTGAATTTCTGCATGTATGGTCTTTAACAACAAGCAAGCTTCCTAAACCTAATAGTCTGCTCAGAGGCACACCAATCCTGGGGGCTGTCACATTTGTGAGCACCTATTACCCTTCAAGGCAATTATTCCTTAAACTATCCACTATCCAAGAAATATCAAACCTAGCAGTATGGTTACTCAACAGACTTCAGTGGGTGAACATCAATAGCATTAACCACTCAAAGCTAGGAACACAGCATCAAAGCCAGCACAAACCACAGCAAAGAACTCATCACCATCATGAAGGTGCTCACCAATCCCCTCTGCCATCTAGAATGACATCACTCCCTCATAGGAACTGTGTGATAATCTCATGGGCTTCTTCTATGACAAGATCTTGGCCATCTATGAAAACTTTGAAAGCCAACCCTCCACTGCAGACAGCATCAATCAGCTCACAAGCACAAACACAAAACCTGAACACATTGGCCCTCATTCCGAGCCTGGCGGGCGGCGGAGGCCGCCCGCCAGGCTTCCCCCCTCCGAAATACCGCTCCGCGGTCGTAAGACCGCGGAGGGTATTCCGAGTTTTCCCCTGGGCTGGCGGGCGGTCTTCACAAGACCGCCCGCCAGCCCAGGGGAAAACTCCCTTCCCACGATGACGCCGGCTCGTAATAGAGCCGGCGGAGTGGGAAGGTGCGACGGGTGCAGTTGCACCCGTCGCGTATTTCAGTGTCTGCTTTGCAGACACTGAAATACTTTTAGGGGCCCTCTTACGGGGGCCCCTGCCATGCCCATGCCATAGGCATGGGCACGGCAGGGGCCCCCAGGGGCCCCGCGACTCCCCCTCCCGCCATCCGGTTCCCGGCGGGAGAACCGCCAGGAACTGGATGGCGGGAGGGGGAGTCGGAATCCCCATGCCGGCGCAGCATGCTGCGCCGGCTTGGAGGATTCCTTTGGGGCAGCGGGAAACCGGCGGGAGACCGCCGGTTTCCCTTCTCTGACCGCGGCTGAGCCGCCGCGGTCAGAATGCCCCGCGGGGCACCGCCGGCCTGTCGGCGGTGCCACCGCGTCCCACGGCCCTGGCGGACTTGTTCCGCCAGGGTCGTAATGACCCCCATTATCACCCACTGGGAACTCCTCACCATGCAAGACACTATCTCCATCATGAACTCCGTGCACTCGGGAGCACCAACGAGCCCTTGCCCCCATCACGTCTTCATCCTCGGAAGCAAGACAATTGGTGACGAGCTCAGGAAGGTCCAGAATACCAAAATCACTGCAGCCTCCCCCCAGAGGACTCAAAACACGCTGGAGTGAGGCCCCTGCTGAAAAAAACACCCACCGACCCGGCCGAATTGAAGAACTACCAGCCTATCTTGTTGCTCCCCTATCCAGCAAATGTCCTCAAGAAAGCGATCAACCAGCAACTCACCCAACACCTAGATGACTAGAGAGAGCCCTGATTAAACCAAACAGATGACATCAGAGCCCTCCTGAACCATGGGGAAAGAATAACCCTCATCTTGCTAGACCTGTCTACTGCGTTTGATACTGTCTCCCAATAAATTCTGATCAACAGACTCCACCATATTGGGGTTCAAGAAAACACCCTTAAATGGGTTGTCTCATACCCCCCTGGCAGAACCGAAAGAATCCATCTCTCACCATTCACCCCAGAGCCCAAGAAGATCATCTGTGGTGCCCCCCAAGGATCGTTCCATTAGCCCAACCCTCTTCAACACCTACATGACCCCCCTTGGCTGTCACCATTAGATCACAACATCATCGCCTACACTGATGACACACAGGTCATCCTCACACTGTCTGAAGATCCATCTAGCACCAAAGCTAACTTCCACAGATGCATGATGAATGTAGCAGACTGGATGAAGGACAACTGTCTCAAACTCACCACCGAAAAAATGGAAGTTCTCATCTTTGAGAACAACGCCTCGCTATGAACTGACACATGGTGGCCCGCAGGACACAGTACACCCCTGACCCAACAGACCTCGCTTGCAACCCTCAACATCATCCTGTATAACAAGCTATCCATGAAGAAGCAAGTCGACACAGTCTCAACTAGCTGCTTCAACACCCCTTGCATGTTCCGCAAGTTCTTCAGGTGGCTTCCAGCAAACACCAGAAGGACCATCACACAGGCTCTCATCACTAGCAGACTGGACTATGGAAACAGGCTCTATGTAGGAATCACAGCATGCCTCCTGAAGAAACTCCAGACAATATAGAACTCAGCTGCAAAACTCATACTCAACCTCCCCAGAAGGACTCACATCACACCCCATCTCATTAACTATACTGACTTCTGATTCAGAAGAGATACCATTTCAAGATGCTGATCCATGCCTACAAGGTCCTGCACAATGAAAGACCAGCATACATCAACAAACGCCTGACCTTTCACCAAGTGACCAGACACCTCCGATCAGCTTTCCTCTCTCTCGCAGACACCCAACAGATCTGTTGAGCCAACAGCAGAGTGCAATCTCCTCAAACATGGCAGCCAAGGCTTGGAACAACATCCCTCTGCACCTCAGAATTACACAGTCATTCCAGCGATTCAGAAGAGAACTAAAGACCTGGATGTTCAAATGATCATACCTCCATGGAGCAGCATACTGCTCCAGTTCTTTGAGATGCTCATGAGTGATTTGGCACACTCTATAAATGTTTGATTGATTGAATGAAAAGTAGAATGTGAGGAAATAATACCCCTTAAGAGACACTTTGTACATTAGACATATCATTGCAAATCATGTTGCACATCTGTGCAAACGTTTATGTTTGATTTAATCCTGTTTTAAAATTGTTGGATGGACTTTGTGGTTACCATATCAAGCATTCAAAAGATACACTAGAATGCTTATTTAAAAGTACGAGGGATCATAGATTGATCCCATACTTTAAGCATCCTTATAATTTCTGCAGTGCATAAAATGAAAACAGAAACATAAATAAAACCAACATAAAGATGCAGCTGCTCACTATTTCAGGGTACCTCTAAGTTACTGAGAAGTGACTGTACTCTCACATTTAAAGTAATGCATTGCTACTGAGAAGTGTTGGTACTATCCTTTTAAAAGTATTTAAGCGCAGGTACCTGAAAATACCTGTCAATTTAAAACACTGAATTATGGATAAAGTTCATCTTATAATGGAGTACACCATCCAGGAACCATACATTACCCCATAGTTGCCATAGTCGAGTAGTGTAACTCTGTTTGAACACCTCTTGTCGAGACACATTTGCACCTCCACTTACTGATGAGAATTTAGAACATGTGCTGACTCTTCATGGATTTGTATGGGTTTGTGTTGATGCCATGGTAGTAGAAGGTGCAGATACCAAAATGTCTTTGGAAAAAATAAAAATTATCCTTGTTCAATACTGTTAATGTTCATCAGATTGACATCACATTTACATATATCTAGTCCGTTTTGCCTTTTCTTCCTTTAGAATGTCATGAGGTCTTTAGGAAAAAATATGTGCTGTCTTTGAAAGATCTAAGGCCAAAGATGATGAGGAGCTTCTGCTAAGCAAGCTAAAAAAGATCAAAGACAATACAACCATAGCACACTATAGATAGATAGACAGGAGTCCAGGAATGTATCCCTTTAATTGAACCCAATGGCATTCTCAAGTCTTCTGTGTTTCATAAACGTTTTATAAACCATACATAGGTGGTCATTCTGACCCTGGCGGTCTTTGACCGCCAGGGCGGAGGACCGCGGGAGCACCGCCGACAGGCCGGCGGTGCTCCAATGGGGATTCCGACCGCGGCGGTAAAGCCGCGGTCGGACCGGCACCACTGGCGGGGTCCCGCCAGTGTACCGCGGCCCCATTGAATCCTCCGCGGCGGCGCAGCTTGCTGCACCGCCGCGGGGATTCCGACCCCCCCTACCGCCATCCAGATCCCGGCGGTCGGACCGCCGAGATCCAGATGGCGGTAGGGGGGGTCGCGGGGCCCCTGGGGGCCCCTGCAATGCCCATGCCACTGGCATGGGCATTGCAGGGGCCCCCGTAAGAGGGCCCCTACATGTATTTCACTGTCTGCTGCGCAGACAGTGAAATACGCGACGGGTGCAACTGCACCCGTCGCACAGCTTCCACTCCGCCGGCTCGATTCCGAGCCGGCTTCATCGTGGAAGCCTCTTTCCCGCTGGGCTGGCTGGCGGTCTGAAGGCGACCGCCCGCCAGCCCAGCGGGAAAGTCAGAATTACCGCCGCGGTCTTTCGACCGCGGAACGGTAACCTGACGGCGGGACTTTGGCGGGCGGCCTCCGCCGCCCGCCAAGGTCAGAATGAGGGCCATAGTCTGTCCATACGTAGTTATCTTCTTTTATTCATAGGAAAAGTAGAGATTCAGTTCATATGTTACATAAGTATCTTCATTCCAGATGTGACAGCCCACACGTGTTTCGTCAATAAAATGACTTTGTCAAGGCTGTAAGATATACAAATCATCAACTGTATCAAATAGCACCTAGGCTCCTAACATTAACTGACAAAGGTAAAGCTTATGGCTGTGCTCCACATGTTGGTGTCGGGGTAATTCCAGATCACCACACCCAGAGTGGCTGGTATCTCCTACCCATACTTCTTGGCTTTGCTCTATAATGTCCAGGATGCCATTAGTTCCATAACACCGCAGTACCTCCTCTTCCCCAACACACAACAAATGCAGCTGTAGAAAAAACTAGGATTCTACACCATTGCTGGCTTCTCACGTGTGCTGGGTGCCATAGACTGTTGAAATGTGTAACTTGTTCCTCCAGCAATTGAGGCACACATATACCAGAACAGGAAACACACACACTCCATGGAAGTCCAGGACATTGTGGATCATTGTGGCCTTTTTACCAACGTCCTGGCCAAATATCCTGGGAGTGTGCATTATGCATACATCTTTCACCACTCCATCATGAACAAGAGATTCCAGAATGGCCAATATGGGAATGGTCTACTGGTTGGTAAGTATGTATGAACTGCAGGACTGACATAACAACAGCAAATGTTGAATGGCCCAATGGACATGTCTGTCTGTGCTCACTCACACAGGGC
This sequence comes from Pleurodeles waltl, assembly GCF_031143425.1. Lineage (NCBI taxonomy): Eukaryota > Metazoa > Chordata > Amphibia > Caudata > Salamandridae > Pleurodeles > Pleurodeles waltl. The sequence goes on from NC_090443.1 coordinate 789,757,442, forward strand.
CTCATTTCAAAAAATTTTGAGCAGGGCAGCACTGCAGGGCCTTTTGCTGAGCTACCCTGCATACAAAATAAAAGGCAGGAATGCGCTGCATCAATGACACATGGCTCCATCTTGTGCATTCTGCATGTGTTGGGGTGCAAATTGGTGCCTAGTGCCAACACAGGTACTGGTGGACCATGGTGCAAGAGTTCCTATGTTTATAACATGATTGTCTTCATGCAAGAAGGGACATCTTCCTGTACAAAAACATTTAATGGACGTATCCTCATCTTCCTATGTGTGCTGCAGAATAGTATTTCTCCTCTAAGCTCCTCTTGCCTTCCCTGGGGAGGCATAGGCCTTTGTCTCATTCCCAGGTTTGCAAAATGTTGTAAATCTGGGAATTCTTCAAAATCCATGAGTCTTGTATAAGAACACCCACTGCAACACCCATGGAACTTCTCTAAGACACAAAGGCCCTCATTCTGACCCTGGCGGTCGGCGGAGAGACCGCGGTCGGACCGCGAACAGACCGGCGGTATTAAAAATGGCATTCTGACCGCGGCGGTCCCCGCCGCGACCGACCGCTACTTCTCCACTCCGACCGCCGCGGCGGTCATGACCGCGGGGCTGGAGTTTGCGCACTCCGGCCCGGCGGTCGTCCCAAGACCGCCAAGGGTATTATGACCCTGCCTACCGCCGCGGTTTCTTGCGGGCGGGAACCGCCGTGCGAACCATGGCGGTAAGCACTATCGGGGCCAGGAAATTCCTTCCCTGGCACTGATAGGGGTCTCCCCCACCCCCCACTACCCACCCGAGTCCTCCCCCCACACCCTCCACCCCCCTGCCACCCCCCAGAGGTGGTACGAACCCCCTCCCCACCCCCACCCCGACATGCACATACATGTACCCCGACATGCACACACCCCCAACATGCACATATACACACCCCCTACACACACATACACAACGGGGACACATACCCGCACACATACATGCCGACATGCGCACCTGCCGAACAGCACACATTACCCATAGACACAGCAGCACCCCCCGCCCGCATACACGCACTCACACACCCCCTCTACACACTCACACGCACACCCCCATGCACGCCCACATCACACAACACCCCCCCACCCCCTCCCCTCACGGACGATCAACTTACCTTGTGCGTTGGTCCTCCGGGAGGCGACGGGAGCCATAGGGACGTGACCGCCAACAGAAGACCGCCACACAGAAATGTGGGTCGTAATTCTTTGGGCGGTGTTCTGCTGGCGTGGCGGTGGAGGTTGACCAGTCTCCACTTTCCCGCCGACCGCCAGTGTGGCTGCTGGCGGTTTTCCGGCGGAACGCTCCCAGCGGTCAGAATGCGCACAGCGGCACACCGCCGCGGTCGGCGGTCTTCACCGCGGCGGTAACTCAGCGGTCTTGCGAAAAGACCGCCAAGGTCAGAATGAGGGCCAAAGTTAGGCAACACATCGAATTGCACTAAATTGCCTTCCTCCATATCTAAAAGGCCATGAAAAGACACGCAAAGTGGCTTTGCATGGCCTTGTAGATATGGGCCTGCAGCCTGGTCCGCTGGTGCGGCACAAAAGGTGATGCACCTGTGGCACAAGCCACTTGGAAATATGCCCCCAACATTTCACAAGACATTCATAGCCCCTGTGTCAGTTTGCCAAAAGTGCGTTGACTGACCTATCTTCCTTTGGCTTTTCAGCTGACCAAGGTTATGGCCTTCAGGCATGAGTGATGACCCTGTTTGCAAATCCAAAGACCGAGGCACATTAAATATACAACAGAACACTGACTAAGACCAGGGGTATAGTTCAAAGGACATTTGATCTGCTGAAGTCACGTTTCAGGTGCCTTGATATGTCTGGGGGACAGCTGCTGTTCTGACCACAAACAGTTTGTAAAATAATGCTGCTGTTCTATATCCTGCAAAATATTTGTGTACAGACAAATGTCCCAAGTGACCAGGCAGGGATGTGCATGAACCAGTGGAAGAAGACACAGATGAGAAGGACAGAGCTGACATGTTGGAAATGGAGCTGAACACAGAGAAGGAACAAAATAGTCCACTATTTCTTTTCAGACTAACCATGTGTGGTGGGAACATATGCCATTTCCAAATTCACAGGCAACACACTTTGTAAATACATAAATAAACAATGGAGAGAACACGTGTACGGACCATCACTTCACAGTTACTGTAAACATTCCATATATCAATATTACACCTATGTGAAACTAGACAATCATGAATTTAGGTACTCATGTGCATGTCACATGGTAGATCAAAATCATGTGGTCAAAACATGTGTGCATATCAACAACATGTACCACATGCATTTGTGTGGAAGAAATAAAACAAACAAAGGTGGCAATGTGCAATATTGTGCACAGGTCCTGAGCATGTGGTGTGCAAATGTACACTGGCATTCCCTCCTCCCATCACAATCCAGATGAAGTGGACAAGGCAACAGTGTTTAAAGAGCGTGGGGTTTATGTAGAAGCCCCAGTGCACTGCCTGAATGTCACCTTCAGTGACAGTCTGGCGGCACACACTGCAGGGCCTGAACTTCAGGGCAACGTAAAGCCAACCTTTGTGACTATTCATTGCCTTGTGGATATGGAGTGAGGAAACATAGCGCAGGTCACTGTGTTGCCTCACACTGCCCAGGGAAGGTGTGCCATGGGCATTGCTGTCAGTGTGTTCCCACTCAACACCCATGTTTTTTAACACTACCACATATTTACACCATAGCCTAAATCTGGGGCAGCAGAAAAAACTTACAACTCCTCAGAGCAGGCGTAACAAGAAGACATTTTTAATTTTTCCTCATTTTTTCCTTTTTCAATGTGTGCTGCATTCTTCAAAACTCACAGAATGAGGAAAATGTCTCTCATGATTACTGTTGTGCAGGAAGGTGCCTCTCCTTTCACAAAAACAATTGTGACAACAACACAGACACCCTTGCACCATGGTTTAAGGGTACCTGCATTGGTGCTCGGCTGCAATATTTGTGCCAGCACTGGCTAAAAGGACCGAAATGCACCATATCTTGCAGGTACAATAGAGTCCTGCCTTTCCTTTAGACATAGGACAGCACAGCTAAAACACTTGCAACTCTTCCCTACGCAAAATGTGTGTCAATAACGTCCCATGAAAGCAGGGAGTCACACATATGCCCAAAGTCAAAATACACATACAACACCGGCCAAGTCTATAAGCTTGTCAGAAAAGAGATATAGTGCAAAAGAGTCAAAAGAAAAGTGTAACTAACACATGTGCTTATTCCCAAGCTGTTAGAAATGGGGTCTTTGGTTGGCAGTCATGTTACCCCCTGTCCAAGCAAGGACCCTCACTCTAGTCAGGGTAAGTCACACACAATCTAAATTATCCTGTGCTCACCCTCTGGTAGCTTGGCTTAACTTAGAAGGCAATGTGTAAAGTATGTGTGCAATAAATCATACAATACCACAATATAACACCACAAAAATACACCACACAGTGTTTAGAAAAATATATAATATTTATCTGGATATTTGCAGGTCAAAAGATAAAAGATGCAATATGAAAATGTAAAGATATCACTGGATATAAATAAAAGATATAAAGGGGGTCATTACAACCTCGGCGGTCTTTTAACAAGACCGCAGAGGGACCGCCGTGCGGAAGACCGCCAGTAGTGGCGGTTTGCCGCTCGGCGTATTATGATTGATGGCTGCTCTCCGTCCTTTTTACGATGGAGAGCCGCCAACAGCCATACTGGCGGCGGGGAAGTGGAGGTTGCTCCACCTCCACCGCCACGCCAACAGAACACCGCCCAGCGAATCACGTCCTGTGATTCGGCGCGGCGGTGTTCTGTTGGCGGTGTGGTGTCGGCGGAGCAGCCCCCATGGCTCCCGTCCCCTCCCGGAGGATCGACAGACAAGGTAAGTCGATCGTCCGTTAGGGGAGGGGGCTGGGGGGGTGTTGTGTGTTGTGTGGGTGCATGGGGGTGTGTGTCTGTGTATGTAGAGGGGGGGTGAGTGCGTGTATGCTTGCGGGTGTGTTGCGTGTGTTGGGAATGAGTGCATGTATGTCTGTATGTATGTCTGTATGGATGTGTGCGTGTATGTCTGTATATGGTTGTGCGTGTCTGACTGAGTGTGTGGATGTAGACATGTATGTTGGTGTGCGTGCGTGTATGTGTGTTGGTGGTGCCTGCATGCGTGTCTTGTGTGTGTGAGTTATGTGATGTTGTGGGTCGGGGTGGGGAGGGGGGCCCTGCCACCTTTGGAGGGTGGCAGGGGTGGTGGGGGGTGTAGGGGAGGGAGATGGGGTGTGGTGGGGGTGGGGGGTGGGGGAGACCCCTATCAGTGCCAGGGAAGGAATTCCCTGGCACTGATAAGGCTTACCGCCATGGATTTCATGGCGGTTCCTACTGCTGGAAATCCACGGTGGTAAGCCGGGTCAAAATACCGGTGGCGGTATTGTGACGGCCGCCGAGCTGGAGACCCAGGTCTCCAGCCCAGCGGTCGTCTCCGCCCTAGCGGGCAGAACGGTGAAGCGGCGGATGACCATGGCGGTAATCGCAATGGTCATAATACTAAAAAAAAGACCGCCAGCCCGTTGGCGGTCTTACCGCCGCTATAACACCGTCTGCCAGGGTTGGAATGACCCCCAAAGTGTCTTAAGTCTTTAAAAAGCAAACAAAGTCTCTTTCAAGCACAAAGTACCTGGTTGGAGTGAAAAATCTTCACAAAGGGCCGCGGAGGAGGAGATGCGTGGAAAATGGTGTGTGCGTCGGTTTCCCCCCTTCACACACGGACTTGCGTCGTTATTTTTCACACGGGGAAGACGTTGCATCAATTTCCGGCACGCGGATGGGTCACCTCTTTGGGTCACGGGGTTTTCAGATGCCCCGGGGTCTGTGCGTGGAATCCTGGGCTTGTTGACCGGCTGCACGTCGTTCCGGCGGGCGATGCGTGGAATTTTCTCCCTCATGGCAAGCGCTGTGTCGATTTCCCCTCTGGAAGTCAGGCGATGTTGTCCAGGCGGGCCGTGCGTCGAAGTTCCGGTCGCACCGCAGGCGCTGCGTCGATCTTTTCCTCACAAAGTCGAGCAGCGTCTTTCAGGTTCGGCGTGCAGTGAATTTATCACCACGGAACAAGCTGTGCATCAAATTTTTCGCCGCACAAGGAGTCCAGTTGCAAGAGAGAAGTCTTTTTTCTCCTGAGACTTCAGGGAACAGGAGGTAACCTCTATCCAAGCCCTTGGAGAGCGCTTCTGCAGCAAGGCAATAGATCAGCAAGACAGCAGGGCAACAGCAAGGCAGCAGTCCTCTGTAGAAAGCAGTCAGGTGAGTCCTTTAGGCAGCCAGGCAGTTCTTCTTGTCAGGGTGCAGGTTCTGGTTCAGGTTTCTTCTCCAGGAAGTGTCTGCGGTGGTAGGGCAGAGGCCCTGTTTTATACCCAAATGTGCCTTTGAAGTGGGGGAGACTACAAAGAGTGGCTAAGAAGTGCACCAGGTCCCCTTTCAGTTCAATCCTGTCTGCCAGGGTCCCAGTAGGGGGTGTGGCAGTCCTTTGTGTGAGAGCAGGCCCTCCACCCCCCCAGCCCAGGAAGACCCATTCAAAATGCAGATGTATGCAAGTGAGGCTAAGTACCCTGTGTTTGGGGTGTGTCTGAGTGAATGCACAAGGAGCAACCCAGCCAGATGTGGATTGTAAGGCACTGAAAGATTTAAGTGCAGAGAAATGCTCACTTTCTAAAAGTGCCATTTCTAAAATAGTGATATTAAATCCAACTTCAGCAGTCAGCAGGATTTTGTATTACCATTCTGGCCATACTAAATATGACCGTCCTACTCCTTTCAGATCAGCAGCTACCACTTCAACAATGTATGAGGGCAGCCCCAATGTTATCCTATGAAGGGAGCAGCCCTCACAGTAATGTAAAAACAAATTTAGTAGTTTTACACTACCAGGACATGTAAACTACACATGTACATGTCCTGCCTTTTACCCACACAGCACCCTGCTCTATGGGGTACCTAGGGCACACATTAGAGGTGACTTATATGTAGAGAAACGGGAGGTTTAGGCTTGGCAAGTACTTTTAAATGCCAGGTCGGGGTGACAGTGAGACTGCACACACAGGCCTTGCCTGGCCTGAGACAAGGTAAAGGGGCTACTAAAGTGGGTGGCACAACCAGTGCTGCAGGCCCACTAGTAGCATTTAATCTACAGGCCCTGGGCACATATAGTGCACTCTACTAGGGTCTTACAAGTAAATCAAACAGTCCAAGTTGGTGTGATCCAAGGTTACCATGTTTAAAGGGAGAGAGCATATGCACTTTAGCACTGGTTAGCAGTGGTAAAGTGTGCAGAGTCTAAAAACCAGCAAAAACAGTGTCCAAAAAGTGGAGGGAGGCAGGCAAAAAGTTAGGGATGACCACCCTAAGGCTGTCAGGTCTAACACCACTCCTTCCACGAAAGAAAAAGGGAGGAGATCCAGCGCTAACATTTTCACATCTTCCCATTGTACAAAACATGCCATTGAGTGGTTGCGGTCATAGGGTCCCTCCTGCCTAAACATGCCCATAATAATAGCTTGGATTTTCTTCTTTTGTGGGGCAATCATGCAGGTGACCTTTGAGATGTAGGTGGTGATTGACTCAATCTGCATTGTGGTGCAGTCACAGTATAAAGTGGTGTCTCTTTCTGACTCTGAGTCTTTCAGTGCCATTGTAAGATAGTCGGGGGAAGTGATTCTGGTGGACTGCTGAGGACAGGGCTGCTTTGTGTGAGGATGTCACTTTCTTCTTCCTCATCTTTCACCCTGATTTGACCAGTTGTAGCTGATGTTTCCTGGCTCTCCTCACCTTCACCACCGTGGTCACGTTCAGCTATTTTTTTAAGGTGGTCCTCCCACTGGATTGTGTAATATTTTTTCATATGGGTCGTCTGGCCTACCGTACCATAATGTGAACCAGGCTTACCTGAATGAACGGTTGCATGGTAAATGAAGCATATCGCAATGTTCTCTTCCTGTTTGCTAATCAGTAAAAAGCCCCAAACTGTGTAGAAGTACTTTCTTACTGGGCCACTGCAAATACTTAAGAAGAACTGGAGGTAGCTGGGTGTGTTGATTGCCTCTCTGCAGTACATATTTTTACTGCGGTATGGGTTGATGCAGGCCTCTGCTGGGGCCTTACAAATATGGGCGCTAGCGGTGGCGCCTGTGCCACATCCATCGAAGCAGGTTGGATAGTAACGTCAGACTCCTTCATTATTTTCTATGAAAGTGTGTTGCAGTACCAGTGGTTGGCCATGTGTAGTAGAGGACTTACTTCTGGTTTTTTTTTCTTCTTTTTAAAAGTAACTTACACTCTGAGTTTGTGTACACCAAAAAATAGCAAACTTACTTGAAAGAATAAACTTACTCAAAAGTGTAAATTACCTTTGGGAATAGGTCCAGGAGTTTGAGACTACTACAAAGATGTAAACTTACTCAAAAGTGTAAACCTACCTAAAAGTGTCAAGAAACCCCTGTTCTCAGATCATATTTCTAGAGTAAGATATGAAGAGAATGCATTTAAAATTATCACGAAGTGACAAATGAGTCAAGACTGTGGTAACTTACATTATCTTTGTCACCAAAACATTGGAAATGTTCTATTCTTCTTTGTTTCCATATGTGTCGCCTGAAAGCTTAATAAAATGAAACGTGCAAAGTACACAATTAGTACCACAACAAAAACACATTGCGCCCAGTGTGAAAGGCTCCCTTTTGTATTAAAGCCTTTACACTCTGCTGGCAACTTTGTTGTGTCTTTCACGATGGATGGAGCATATTCGTGTATGTATTCACCCTAGACAGGCATATCAGAAGTTCTTGCAGCGGAGCCCTTCATAGCAGGAGAACATGTAACAAAGTTTAAACATATGTTCTGTGGGGAAAGAGAAAACACGTCTGATCAGCATCAGGTGCCATTTAGTGGGATTGGCCATGTAACCTGCCACGTCATTACCAAAGACTTTAGCTTTATTTGCAGTTGTGCGGGAATGATCGAAACCCACGGGAATTAGGGAGGAATGCCCTCTCTGTCTCCCCCTGCTAGACCTGACAACATTTCTAAAGCACCAGGCTAAGACACACTATAGGTCTGGTAAATGATCTCCCTCTGCCAAACCTCTGCATTCTGTCTCGATTCTAGAAAGAACGAAGAAATAGGGATATACAGACACCACTTTTATCAAATATTGTTCAACTGTGATCTCATCAAAGCTCTGAGGCTATCACTGAATACAGTGCATATGAATTATTCCAGCCAAGTACAAAAATGTCCCATACAAAAAAGGAAAAGCAAATGTTGACATTAACGGAACATATTTCAATGAGATCATTAAATATGTTTTAGTTGGAGTACTTGGTGCGTAGTTTATTAGTATTTGTTCAGCAGAAGAAATATTGGATCCTTCAGCACTGTAATGTATCCTCAGCAAAGATTTGCTGCACCTGCGAGTTTACATATCAGTATATATCAGACGGAATATATTTATGGTCACTCCAAAATAAGACGCAGACTTCTTTTCAAGAGGCCTGAGTCTTAGCTGTGGCGCCATGGGGACATCTGCTGGATGGAGTTATCATATAATATTGAAGCGTCGAGCCGGTGTAGAGAAATGATCCTCAGTTCACGCAGAAGTGGCATCCACAAGTGATACATTACATGCATAAGGCAATACACAAAACGCAGGCTTCAGTATTTTTTTTCAAATAGTATTTCTATTCGCCGGGGCACCAAGAAATATGTTTTACTCTACAGCATAAAAAATGGAAGAGTCTTTTCTTTGAAAAGTTGCAATTATTCAGTTTCTCCATACGTCTTAGTTCACATACAATGCTACATAGTGTCATTTTTTGCCTTGCCAGAAACATAAAATGCAGATTTGCATCATGTTAGACCTGACAGACTTGGGTGGTCACCCTCAACATTTTGCCTGCCTCCCTCCACTTTTTGACACTGTTTTCGCTGGTTTTAGGACTCTATGAACTTTACCATTGCTAACCAGTGCTAAGGTGCATATGCTCTCTCCCTTAAAACATGGTGACATTGGCTCATACCCAATTAGCTTATTTAATTTACTTATAAGTCCCTAGTAAAGTGCACTACACGTGCCCAGGGCTTGTAGATTAAATGCTACCAGTGTGCCTGCAACACTGATTGTGCCACATAAGTAGACCCTTAACCATGTCTCAGGCGTGCCATTGCAAGGCCTGTGTTTGCAGTTTCACTGCCAATTCGATTTGGCATTTAAGAGTACTTGCCAAGCCTTAAACACCCCTTTTTATACATATAAGTCATCCCTAAGGTAGGGGTGCTACGTAGATAAAAGGCAGGACATATACCTGTATAGTTTATATGTTATGGATATACATTTCCCTCGGAGGGGTGGGACACATTGAAGAGTTCCACTCACCCTTGCGCTGCAGGGGCCAATGTTACGCCCTGGGTTGAAAGGGATCGATAAGGATTGTAAATAAAACAAGCATTTGCAATGCAATAGGTTTCACATTTACTGGAGTTGGAGCTATTGGCATTCTAAATGTATAACTGGACTTCTTTTTCCACAATAATTGGTCAACCCTCCTGCATACTTTGGTCCTTTTTGCCACATAATTCCAGTGGCCCTGCATATAGCTAAAGAACTAGTAAGCCAAAATGGAATATTTTTTCAAACAAGGCCCTTAAAACACAAACTACTCCCTGGTGCAAAACAAACATTCCAGCCATAAGAGAGCTTACAAAAACACTGAATGGCGGGATGGGTTATTATTTTGGGGTCCTCACTAACCTCTTGTGGGGACCCAGAGATGGTCTAGACAAAAAGAGCACGTGTAGTGAACACGTTTTGATGGTGGTCCCATTGTCCTAGGACCACCACAAGCTGAGTTTCAACCAAAAATATTTTGTAAAAGGAATGCCGGGCAAAACATTATGGGGCAAGTTTGTGAGTGCCACAAATATTGTAGAATGTTGACTGTAATGCTCAGAACAGTCTCCAGAGGATACCACAACAAAAATAGCATTTCTAAGAAATATGGTCATGTAACAATATAGTTAGCCCCTAGAGAGCATAACAATATGAAAACAGAATGGAAGAAAATAATGCAGTGCCACCATATGCTTAGCCCCTAGAGGACGTGTGAGGAAGTAACCACTATGTAAATGCAATCACAAAAAACAATTACAATAGGCATCAATAGGATAACCCTTGGATTATGAGAGATAAGATTTACTATTCCCACTCCAATTCAAGCAACAGAAAGGGAAGCATTGGACTTTCAAGTGGTCAGTTTACTATTCCCACTCCACCTAAACAACAGTACAGAAAGCATTAAGCTTTGGAGGGGTGAGATTTACTATTCCAACCTAAGCAACAATAGGGAAAGCGCTGGACTTTGGAGGGGTCAAATTTACTATTCCCACTCCAACACTGCAACATTGGTGAAAGTATTGGATGTTGAAAGATTAAGATTTGCTATTCCACTCCACACTAATCAGCATTCGTGAAAGCACTGGGCTGGAGCATTCAGATTTACTATTTCCAACTTCAACCAAAACAACACTAGGGAAAGTGCTGGACTTTGGAAGGGTCAGATTTAACATTCCAGCAGAAAACTAAGCAACACTAGAGAAATGTTGGATACATATATAACAATTAGTGCAATATATGTAGCAATGATGTAATGGAAGAGGTCATGATTGATGTGCCTACTGTGAGCCCTCCCTATAAGCACCAAACTGTGTGACTCATCTCTAACAAACACCCAAACCCGCACCATGCACAGCCTTCAGCCGAGTGTGGCAGGGTTGGACGCAAGGCCAAACCTGCGGCCAAGCCCTGCAGCCGACACCTCATTAAGCAGTTTCTGCTGTGACATGCACAGTTCTACCAAAGGAACGAAAAGGGTCCAGGATGGAAATACCCTGACCCTCTAGCCTTGGTGCTGCACGGACCTTCCTCTTGGGGCTTACATATGCCCCAGGGACTATCAATTCCGCAGGGATAATTTAGATAACTATGAGGGGGCTGTGCAAATCCCGTTCCCAGGAGACCACCACCTCCGTGGGGTCAAATATATTTTTTAAAGTGTGAAGTGGGCTACACTGTCCTTTCCCTGGCCACATACAGCCCGAGGACCCTATCCCTGGGACACACCCATTAGTGTCTTACTGCTCCACCCAAGACACCCACTGTGCATCATTTATGGACTGCAGGAGGAGCCTCCAAGCTCCGGTGGTCCCAGTCGGCTTTCCACCTCCTGTGGGAGCTGGCATTGCTCTTGCACACAGGGAGCTGCTAGAAATGCAGCTTCCTGCACCTGGGAGCAAACATTTCATCTGTTTCCAGCAAGCGGGAGCTGTTTAGAGTTAGGGGCATATATACAAGGCCCAGGGTGTAGGGCTGTGCAGCAAGTGCCTTGTTGTGTCACTCTACGCCAAAGGAAAAGTGCAGAAATGTATGGTATCAACAAGATATGGGCAAATTCTGTCCTCTCCTCTTGCACTGGCGCACAAATTGCTGCACAGCCCCAACACAGGCACCCTTGCACCTTGGTGCAAGGGTGCCTGCATTGTGGGGGTGATTGTTTTTATGCAGGAAGGGCCACTTTCCTGCATAAAAACAATCAATGGAGGCAATTACCTCCTTCTATTTATGCTGCAGAATGCAGCACACATAGAAAGAGGAAAAACGGGGAGAAATAACGATATTAAAAAATCCTCAGGAGGGGGATCCAGGTGACCCCCTCCTTTATCACATAAAGCCCAAAGGAGGAGGTGGTCCCTGGGAATCCCAAGCCTAATATAGAGGGGTCTGTGCAGCCTCACCCTCCAATTTGTTTCATAAAGTCCCAGGGAGGTGGTCATCCTCGGGTCTAAAAAGAGCCCTAGGGGGGCCCTGTGACCCCCTCCTTATTTTTGCATTTATGGGTATGCCCTCAGGAACTGGTCCACCCAGGAGTTTTTGAAGAAAATGAGTGGGGACCCCGCACTTGTTTTTTTTTTTAACCCCTTCCCCGCCATGGACATATCGCTTACGTCCGGTGGTGTGGTGCTGAGGCGCCACAGACGTAACCACTATGTCCTGGTAAAGGGCCTTCGAGGAAGCACTGGCGCTCCCCTCGAGGGCCTCTCCCACACACCCCCTGGGCAGGGCTGGAAGGGGAATCACTTCCCCTTCCACCCCAAACCCCCCGAGTGACGTCTGATGACGTCAGCACGTGATCGCGTGCTGACTCATCTGAGGTCACCTCACAATGCTCAGCATTTCTCTTCTGCTCGGGAGGAGGGGGCCGGCAGAGGCCTTTCCTTTCATGTCTCTGCAAGCATTTCTGCGACGGGCAGCAGAAATGCCCACTCGACACAAGGGATTTTTTTTGTTTTTATACTGACACATAAGGGAAACGGCCCCTTGGGCATGGGCCGCTACCCAGGGGTCCAAATTATTTTTAGGCCATTTTTGCCTCCCTGGGGGTAGATCGGTGTAATATAATTAGGCCGATCTGCCCCGGGGGGGGGGGGGCAGAAAACCCCTAGACACCAAGGATATATATTTTTTTTATATGTGAGGAGCGACCCATTAGGCAAGGGTCACTCCCTGGGGGGGGGCAAATTGTTTTTAGGCCATTTCTGCTCCCCCCAATTAGGCCGATCTGCTCCCGGGGGGGCAGAAACCTCTAGACACCAGGGATATATATATTTTTTATTTACATTATGTTTTTATGTATGGTGAGCAACCACTTAGGCAAGGGTCGCTCCCCTGGGGGGGAAATTGTATTTAGGCAATTTCTGCCCCCTAATTTTTATTAGGCCAATATGCCCCCAAAGGGGGCAGAAACCACTAGACACCAGGGATTATTTTTCATACTTGCGGATAAGGGGAGCGGCCCCTGGGCAAGGGCCGCTCCCCAGGGAGAGCAAAATATTTTTAGGCCTTTTCTGCCACCCCCCGTGGGCAGATCGGGCTATTATAATTAGGTCGATCTTCCCCCAAGGGAGGCAGAAACCCCTAGACACCAGGAACATATTTTGGTTTATGTTTACTTTTGTTTTTTATATATGGGGAGTGGCCCCTTAGGCAATGGTCACTCCCCGGGGGACAAATTGTATTTAGGCCATTTCTGCCCCTCTTGGGGGCAGACGGCCTATTTTTGTTAGGCCAATCTGCCACCAAGGGGGGTAGAATCTACTAGAAACCAGGGATTTTTACTTTTTTGCATCAATTTCATGCAAGGAGAGCGACCCCTTAGGCAAGGGTCGTTTCCGTGGGGAAAAAATTATTTTGGACCATTTTGCCCCACTTGGGGGCAGATTGGCCTATTTTTATTAGGCCAAAACCACTAGGCACCGGAGATTTATTTTCTTTGCGCCAATTTGACGCAACAGGAGTGACTCCTTAGGCAAGGGTCGCTCCCCTGGGGAGTCAAAATTATTTTAGGCCATTTCTGACCACGCAGCACCATGCATGAAAGGCATTCGCAGACCAAAAATAAGAAATCGCAAAAATAGCGATTTTTTGCGGTGCGACCTGGTTTTGTGAGTCGCATTTTGCGATTCAGTATTTCCAGTAGGAAATTGTGAGGCGCAAAATGCGATTTGCAAAATCCAAGTCGCAAATAGATTCATCAAAAAATCGCAAATTGTGATTTTTCTCTGAATGGCATATTGCACATGCAAAATACCACTAAGTGAAACCAGGTGGTAACCAGGTGCAACCTATATAAAGAGGCCCAGAATGCCTCAGACTCTTTTCCACAATGGCTGCACTCTACGTCATGGCGAGGAGGATGAGGATCTTGGCAGGTTTGAGGAGAGGGAGGAGGAGACAGGAGCGCATTTTCAAAGTGCGCATTACACTATTTGACCTGACAGAGGAGGAAATATTTGAGAGGTATAGGTTGAACTCAGCCATGATACTTGATCTGATAGCTGAGCTACAACCCATACTGCAGCGCAGAACACTAAGGACTCACAGCATGCCCACCCATGTGCAGGTATTATGCTCCCTACACCTACTCGCCTCAGGGAGCTATCAAGGGGTCATAGCAGCGGCTGGGGGGGTGTCACAGAGTACCCTCTCCAGACAGTACATCAGATTCCCCCACACCCCACAGGAAATACAGCAGACAAAAATAGAGTTTTACTAGATATCACAGTTCCCCCACGTCCTAGGTGCCATAGATGGCACACATGTGGCAATCTGTCCACCATCAGCCACAGAGTATGTGTACCGAAACCGTAAATACCAACATTCCATGAATATACAGGTGATATGCAATGCCTCCTATATCATAACTGATCTCGTGGCCAGGTACCCAGGGAGCACACATGATTCGTACATCTTTCACAACAGCGGCATTCACACAAGACTGCTAGCTGGGGAGTTTGGTGAAGGATATCTACTAGGTAATGTCACTCTGTACACTGGTGCATAGATGGCGAACCCATGTCAGATGGCTCAGTTACTCATCACACCTTCTGTCCCTTCCAGGAGACAGTGCCTACGCAGTGCGCAGCTACATGATGACGCCCTACCTCAATCCCACAACACCAGCAGAACGGAGATACAATGCAGCACACAGGGCAACCCGCAACGTTGTGGAGCGCACATTTGGACTGCTGAAGAGTCGCTTCCGTTGCCTCCACAAAAGTGGAGGGGCACTACAGTACAGTCCAGAAACCACATGTAGAATAGTGGCTACTTGTGCAATCTTGCACAATATAGCTACAACCAGGGGCATACCTATAGAAATCAGTGACACCGAATCAGATGAGGATGACGATCCCATACCACCTCTACAGCCAGCAGACAGGACCAGTGCAGCAGAGGGAAGGCAAAGGCGTGCTGACATCACACACAACCATTTCAGACGTGAGTATGAATAATAAAAATCCACTGACAACTGTACCTGTAGTGATATAAATTTATTACCTTACGTCAGGTAATAAATGAGTGATAAATAAAGTAAACAGCTGATGTAAGAAACTCAAATTAACAAATGAACTGAGTCACGCACTATTCCGTCATAGTGGCAACAGCAGTGTAATGGCGGCAAGATTCACTTTCCCCTCCCACGCACACCACTCGGGTGCCCAGTTAACTCACTGGCACCTTGAATGTCACCTTCAGTGGCAGAGCTGCGTCTGGCACTGCGCCGTCTGGTGGCTGCAGCAGGTACGGCAACCGTACTGAGGCTTGAACTGTCCTCAGTGTCCCCCAAGGCTACCTCACTGGGAGTGGCAGATCTCTGTCCCATGACATGTTCAATCACATTTGTGATGTGCACAAGGCCCTGGACAACGTCCCTGCTGGTGTGTGTAGCCTCCACTTGTGCCGCCACTGCGCGACGGGCGATTAGTGCTGTTGAGTTCGCCATCCTGTTGGAGGACCTGCAGTAGCTGCCAAACATTGTCCGGAATCTGTGTTCCTGTCTGCGCCGGCTAACCCTTTCATGGCGCAGCTCATAGCAGAGGTCACGGACTGCACTAGTTAGGTCCCTAGTGTCCTCAGAGGCCTGCACCTGTCCCTCACGCAGCTGTGTGATGTTGGTATTCAGTGCGTCCAGTTGCCGATGCAGGCCCATCATGTGTCTGTTGTGGACTCGCAGGTTTCCGGTCCAAACTAAGTATGCGCTTGTTTTGCAGGCGCTGCTGCTGCAACATAGCAGCCTCAAGGCCCCCGAACAAGGACGGACCCTTACCTGCCTCATGAGGTTGCTGCTGGGACTCTGTTGCACTCCTGCGTGGTGCTGGCTGACCCCTGCCCTCGAGAATCTGGCTGCGCCTGTCTGGTGCAGACGGTGTGCTTGGCCCTTCCTGCTGCACATCCGAGTCGCCCCTGAAGTCTGGCAGTGGTAGTGCCCTGGGCCTGCGGCGGACAGTGGAGATGTGGAGGGACCCACTGGTGTTGTTGTCAGAGGGCTGATGGGTGTCCGTCTCCCCTGCACATGGACTGTGTGTGGCTGCTGGGCCTGGCCCACCTGCAACAACAATACGCAGCATGTCAGTTCTGTATGTTACATTATCCTTCTTAAAATGGCAATAAAGGTACAGGTACTGCTCTACACGGTGTTGTGTATGTTGTGTTACTTTGGCTGTCACTATGCTTCATTACATTGTTATGCTACTGTCTATACTAGTTTGTGGACCGCAACTCCCATAATGCATTGTTGTGCTGCTTCTAAGAAGTGGACTGGACTACTTCACACACTACTTCACATTAGATGCTTATTCCTAAGGGGCTTTCATGCATACACATATTGGGTTCACAAACAACTTTGCACTTACCTTGGCTGGTACATGGTGTACCGGAGGTGTTGATGTCTGTGACCCCTGTCACAGCTTCAGGGAGGAGTGTGGATTCCACCAGGTCCTCCAATGGTGTGGATGGTGCTTCGGTTGGTGGTTCGCCACCTGTACCCCTGGCCTCCGCAAGTCTTCTTGCCACCCTCTCTTTTGCATGGGAGCTCAGGTCATACCACCTTTTTTTAATCTCCTCTATGGAGCGCTGTGCCACTCCAATGGCGCAGATTTTTCCTTGAATGTCCAGCCATAACCTTCTTTTTTCGCTCTCAGGAACCTGGAGTGAAGATTTCCCAAACAGGCGGTCATGGCTCCTCACTAACTCTTCAGTCAGGACCTCCAGCTCCTGTTCACTAAATTTAAGCTTGCGCTTCCTCTCTTGCTTCTCCTGTGATGTTCCTGGGGTCTCCATCCTGGCTCAGGTGTTTCTGCTCCTGCTGAGTGCTGCTCTGTGTGGCTGGGCTGCTCTCTCTCAGGATGCTGGTTTGGGTGTGGCACCTGAAACTGCCTGGGATGACTCATTTCCTGCTGGTGATGTCATCAGGCTCCTCCAGGTGTGCATTCTCGAACTTTCTCGCAATTTGCGATTTTTTACCGAATCGCAAAAAAATCGCAAATTGCGAGATTGCAAATTTTGATTCAGTAAATCGGCCTCGCAAACCACAAATAGCGATTTTTAAGAAATCGCTAATTCAGAATCGCAATTTTGTTACATGGCCAATTGCGACTCGGGAATAGCGATTTTAAAAAAGCTCCATTTTTCATACATATGGCCCGAGATCTCTAGACAAAATCGGGAGAATTTGCTAATTATTCATGTACCAAGATATACAAATTTTGATTTCCTTTAATATCTCAAAAACTACTGAACGAATTCACACCAAATAACAAAAAACATTCTTTCTGGACGAAGAGCCACCTTTCTGCCAAATTTGGTGTTTTCTGTGTAAAGGTTGGGTTCGTAGTCATGTCTAAAATCTCAATTGGAATTAACATGGGAAACGCACTTTTTTTGACCCCACTAGGCATTTTTTTACTTGCATATTCTTTGGTGCCGCTTCACGAATTTGCCAGTCACGTCAGCTGCTGTTTGGAAAGTTTTGGGTTGATCCATCCTGAGGGCCTGAGAAAAAGGGGCGGTCCCAAAGCACATATCCCCATTTGTTTTTCAATAGGGGTTTTGAACAGCAATAGCGACAATACTACTGGACAGAATTACACCAAATTTGGCAAAAGGTACGTCCTGGTCCAGAAAGCAAGCTTTTTTTTTTAGTGTAATTCACTTCAGTAGTTTTTGAGAAATTAAAGGGAAAGGACATTTGTATAAATAGGGTCACGAAGGGCTTCCAACTGCTCCCGATCTCATGTCAGATCTGATTGGCTGACAGCACTTCAATACCAGAAGCCTTTGAAGTGTTGTCAGCCATCTAGGGACTTGGCTTTAGCCAAGTCCCCAAATAAAAAAATAAAATAAAAAAAAAGGTGCCAGGGTACGAACACCCTGACCCCTTAGTTCTGGTGGTGTGGTCCCATGGGGACACCCCCCTCACCCACCACCCAGGGCTAAAAAGCTTTTTTTTGTTTATTTTACAGACAGAGTCTCAGTGGATCAGTGGATCTTCTGTAAAAAAAAATAATATTTTAATAAAGCGTTGGCTCCCCTACTTCGTCATTATAAAGCCCCCGGGTGGGCCAAGTCCCAGGGGCATTTGCTTAAAAATGTGAGGTACCCTTGCCATGCACTGCTAATGACCCCACATATTACGGCACTCATGACATCTTTGATAGCAATCATTGATAATGTCAATGCAATGTTTGCAGTAAAAGTTATTGTTATCTTAGGCACGAGTCATGGTTACTTGAGGTAACTCTAATTGGTGAATTTCTATGTTTTCGAACGTTTAAATGTGGGCCTAACTATAACATCCCTGTAAGCCTTGTTTTTTTAAGTGAGCATAGATAGATAGATAGATATACACTAGTAATAATGATTATATTATTTATGACAGAATGAGATCTGAAGCACTATATAGAAAAAGTGTTTTATTATTATTATTATTATTAGTAGTAGTAGTAGTGGTAGTAGTAGTAGTAGTAGTATTCCGGGCTCCAACTTATTCCAGGGATGGTCAGCATCATGCAAAGGATGTTCATAATAAGCCAAGAATTACCACCATCAGAATTTGGCCAGAATGAGGAGAGTAGTAAATACATTTTTGTCTAGGGTGTTCGCAATATGCTAATAATGGTGTATATTATGTTAGGGACAGAATTGTATCATGAGTGTGCATAGTTAAGCTAACCTAGCAGACCGTTACATATGCACCCTAACAGCACCCGTCAGACATCCTTTGACATTAGTACCAGACTCTAGTCTAGTCTAAGAGCGGAAACTTTAAAATCCAGACTTTCCTGAACTGGCCTCCCATGTACACTCCCTACATAGAAACAAGGAATGTTGACATTAACTATAAGTTGGAGTAGCCTTTAGGGTAATGGCTAAAGTTGCTAAAATGAGTACCCCTAGTTTGGTGCAGAGAAAGTACCTGAGATTTCTTGGATCTAGTCATGTGACATTGCATCATTGTTAGCTAACAGAGCTGATAACACTTAACTATGTGTCCTCTCGGGCGATATTTATAGCTCGTGTCTCACAAGGTAATGAGGTACAACGTCCACAGGCAGCTGTAAAAATATCCTGAGGATGTCATAGATTCCAGTCACTGATGAGATTGGTCTGATGTGATATCTTACTTTATTTTCATGTTAGCCGATTCGCTGATCTAAATTGCCAAGGAAATCCCCCGTCTGCTGAGCACGACGACTTGACAAAAACGTCTGTTATTCTAAATGTATGATATTTTGCCCGTCAAAAATATTTCCTGGTAAAATAAATGATTCAGCACTCTAGGTGTTCACCAAACCAATGTTCTCCTTCAGCAGTATCCTGCACGTTTTTCACAATGAATGATTTAAAATATATTTAGATAATGAAGAACCTGTCATCTTCGCAGACGGCCGCAATCCATTTTGTATCAGTTGCTCAGATTGCTCGGAATTTCATCTAATAAAGACGCTGTCATGTGGGTTTGAGAAGTGCGACAATTTTTTAGCTATAAAGCGAAGAAGAGCTCCTGCATTTTCATTATAAAGCATGGAAATTCACTCTCCTTTTAATGAGTGTACCCGGACATAATCAGTGTGTTTGCCATGGGTAAATCTCTCAGCAAACATTGCAACCAAAATCATATTATTTGTGGATTTACGTTTTTCGCTTTTCAGAACTTGTATCCTCGTATTGTAGAAGTAATCATTTGGAATTAAGATGAGTTCTAGCATCATTTGTGACTAAGGGACAGATGTATCAATCGCAAAATTTGGCCGTTTGCGAATGCAAAAATGCCTTTAACCATGTATGAAAGGCATTCGCAGTGCAAATACAAGGAATTGCTAAAATAGTGATTCCTTGCAACTGCCAAATGAATTTGTGGGTCGCATTCTGTGTATTAACGCCAACTTGTAAATACGTTGCAGTGCATAGCGCCACCGGAGCATTATTAAAAGCAATGCTCTGGTGGAGATAGGGACTTTGAAAGCTGGCCCATAGTTCCCATTAGTTACAACCAATGTGTGTGTGTGATACCTCAGACTAGTACTGTTAGCACTGTGGACAAAAAGTGTTAAATAAAGGTGTTATTTGCTTATTTACAGAGCTGGCTGTGTTGCCCTGTATATATGTGTGACAAAAAGACATTGAAAGCTCATGGGGATTACGCACGAGAGGACAAACGACATCGGATCAATGGACAGAACAGTGGTAAATTTATCCAACATAATTTTAACTAAAACACAGGAAGAAGTTTTGTCCTTGGGGCTCTCTTTTTGTCCAACAGCGCAGTTTGATTACACTTCAAGTAGGATTGATTTATTTAATTTCACCAGAAAACTGAAGTTGAAATATTGGCATGCAACAAAATTACCTAAAGTCTATGACTCAGGGAGTGTCAGGAGAAGTCCATCTATCCTTCAGATAGGGGACATAAAAGTATTCCAAACTATGGGGCATTTAATGGATGACAGTAGCTGGATCAGTGATCCTATCATGAATTTGGAAGGGGAAGGTTTAGAAACGGATTTGGACAGTGGGACAGCAAATATCTTTAAACCTAGATCTATATTTTGTCCCCAAGTAACGAATTGATCCATTGATACGTTGATACGTTTGGGAAATGTATGATCAAGGAATTTCAAAGGATTGAAAGAAAGAACATTTTGTCATTAAAATTAGAATAAGAAGCAACTTGAAGCTATAACAGAATTGAAAAATAATGGGAGTATAGTCATCAAACAATCTGATAAGGGAGGCAATGTTGTGATTTGGCCATTGGATAAATACCTGGAGGAAGGTTTGAGACAACTTAACGAGATGAAGCAATATGAAATTACTACAAGAGAAAAATATTTTACAGCAAATAGGGAATATATGGATAAATTACAAGTTTGGAGTGATAAAAAAATTATTGAAAAAAAGGAATATTTGTTCTTAAAATGTGATTTCCCTAAGCTCCCGGTGTAATATCTGCTGCCCAAATTACATACAAATTCTGTTAATCCACCAGGAAGACCGATTGTCTCTTATAGAGGCAGTATGCTTGAGAATACATCAAAATATGTTGACTTTTTTCTTCGACCTTTTGTTGAATCTTTACCCTCTTATGTCAAAGATAGGAGTGATTTCTTGACAAGGATCAATGGTATTTTATGGGATGAACAGTTTTTATTGCTGAGCCTAGATGTAGAGAGTTTGTATACGTGTATGCCTCATCAATTAGGAATTAGGGCAAGCAAACATTTTTTGAGAGCAAGATCAATATCTTTTTTACAGCAAACTGATATGCTATTGCAGATGATGAAGACATGTTTAGCAAACAGCTTTTTTTATTTTCAATAAGGAAATTTACAGACAATCACAAGGGACAGCAATGGGTACTTGATTTGCCCCCAGCTATGCAGGACTCTACCTGGGCTGGTGGGAGGAGCAGGTTGTGTGTAATATCCGTCTGTTTGACGAACACGCTGTCCTTTGGGTTCATTATATTGATGATATTTTTTGTATTTGGAATGGCAGTGAGAACGAGGCATTAGACTTTTTAAAGAATTGAATTAAAATCAGTTGAATCTGAAATTCACAGCTCATATTCATCAATCTGAAATAGAATTCATAGATATGAAATTGGAGGTCAGAGACATGAGATTAATAAGTACATTGTTTCGGAAGTAAACAGCTGGGAACAGTCTGCTCCATGCTAAAAGCTGTCATCCCATTAATCTTTTATGGAGCATTCCTTATGGAGAATTACTCAGAGGCAAAAGAAATTGAAGTGATGACAATGATTTTCTGCATGATGCAAAAACTATGAGTAATAGATTCCTTGAGAGAGGGTATCCCCGGAACCTTATTGAAAATACTTATAAGAAAGTGTTGTCGTTGAACCGTGAAAAATTACTAATCCCCCGGGCTAAGGATATAGTTGATGAAAGTCAGCCTGTAAGATTTATTACAGCCTTCCATAATCATGCATGGGAGATAAGACGTAGTTTGGATACATTTTGGGACATATTAGGAACGAAGGAGCATTTGGTGGATGCTATTGGGCAGAAACCTCAAATCACATTTAGGAGATGTACCTCTCTTAAAGAAAAGCTCTGCACTGGTCTGTTATATTCTGAAAAAAGTTGTAGACAGACAACTATACAAGGTTTTTATATATGTTGTTGAAGAACTTCATGTACATATCTAATGGTAAATTAAAATTGAAGAGGAAAGGGGTATCATTTCAATAATTTCGAAATAGCAAGTAAAAATAGGTATGGAAAAAGAAAGAAATTTGAAATTGACAAAAGATGTGTTGAACACATGTAAGGTCACAAATCTCACTGACAGGTTAAATTTGAATGAATAATGTAAGATACGTTAGTACATAATTACTTTGAGAATAAACAGAGTGAAGTTTGGCTTGAGAAGATGACTAAAGGTTTTTTAAAATGTACCATCTGCCAATCAAGAAAAAGAATCCTTGAACACATTAGAGCCATAGAAAATAAAGATACAACATGTGCTGTAGCAAGATATATCAATAGGGCACATACAGATTTCACATGGAGAAATGTCCGATATTATGGTGTATACACAGTATCCCAACTGTCTAGAGGAGGAGATAGGGTTCTAACACGAAGGAGAAAAGAGTCACAGTACATTATGAAACTCATGACTAAACACCCAGGGTGTTTGAACCTGGATGAAGAACTTTATGTACATATATAATGGCAAATTACTGTAAAATGGAAGATGAAACGGGTATCATTGCAATAATTTTGAAATAGCAAGTAAAATTAGGTATGGAAGAAAAAAGAAATTTGAACTGGCAAAAGATGTGCTGAACACATGTAAGGTCACAAATCTCACTGAGAGGTTGAAGTTGAATGAATAATGTAATAATATTAAAAAGAATAATCATTTCAAAATATTGAATGTTTCGAAAATATCATTAGAAGGATGCTTAATTAGTAAATCTGTAAGAAATGTTGATTTTGTTTATGTATATAATTGCTTTCATATACATGTGCACCTTGACTATGAGATCTAGAATGCTTTGGTTCTCTAAAAGGTATTTAATATGGACATGGAAGTAGGACTAACAGTTGTGAACAAGACTGTGGTGGTTGAAACGTGTTGACAGTTTATAACTTCAAATAAACAGTAAATCTGCTATAGAGTGCTTTCTTTCTTTGTTTTACACATTATTCGAGCTGGTCTGACCTCCCAAAAGCACCAGCAAAAAGTGTGTGACCTTGCAGACCGTTTTGGCAAGATAGATAGATAGATAGATAGATAGATAGATAGATAGATAGATAGATAGATAGATAGATATAAATAAAATTAAAAAAAATTATATATATATATATATATATATATATATATATATATATTTATTCTTCATAATGTTTTCTCCTCTTCAGAAAAAAACGCCTCTGCCACTCGATGTCCTCTAACAAATCCAGTTTATTATGGCAAAAACAAACACCTGGCGAGTTTCGGGAGTCCAAGCTCCCTTGATCCCAAGCAATTTAGTCCATACTTTCATTTCACTAAATACCCTCCACCAACTAAATAAACATAAAAAACCGTCCACAGTTCTTGTTCAAAATATGGCGGTCATCTTTAAACATGTTTTTCGTGCAATAGAGCAGACACATTTTTACTTCGCATATCTTTTTTCCTTATTGTTATTTAGCAATTATCTCATGTAATCTGCTATCATCTGTTTTTTTAATACATGTAATATATATAATATCAATCATTTTACTTTTTCATATCTCCATATGTGTTGGGAACCTATGAAACCAGTTAACCAGTTTTATTCTTAAGGAAGACTCAATAAACAAGGATTGAAAATTTTACTCCAAAAGAGGAGTACATCTGGGTATATGAACTATTGATGACTTATAGTAAATGTACTTTATTGTATGATTAATTAAAATGTTAATAATATTAGGAACTTTATAGACTTTTAACAGATAAAACACATATGCATAAGATCAGTAAGACCACAGTTCTTTTAAAATAGGAGTATATTTGCCAGACCTCATTGAAGCAAATAAAATCCTTGAGTATAACATTCAAATCTGAGACATGGAGAGATGAAACGGATATTACAGCATTAAAAGAAGTGCAAACTGCTTAATAAAGTGCTTAATCACAAGCAGGGTGCTATCTGAGGTAGTCTAGCACTCACAAAACTGTGATGGTGTAGTAAGCTCTTATGAAACACGCACAATTGAAAAGACCCCCGAGTAGCAGTAAGAAGCTTTCTGCATGGGGTGTCCTGCTGATGGGCTATAAAGTGCTTGAAGTGTTCATTCTCAAACAAAGGACTAGGTACGCTGCTACAGCATCCCACTCTAGTTACTACAGTATAAAAATTGTTTGAAAATTGTTTAGTTGACTGAGTGCTTGAGTGAAAGCCGAAGATGATAAGGGATCAATTTGTCCAAGTCTTACCAGTCTGATCATGCACAGCTTCAGTCAACCAATTCCACGGCTATATATCACTACGAACAATATAATACTTTATTTACCTCTTTTTTGCATGATTGCGTAAATCTAATATATTTGCCAAATTTAGCCAGTTTCATTGGCTCTGAGGGAGTGAACACCAGGTTTGTGGCCTCGTTACATGTTTGTAAGCCCTATGTGAGAGACAGTGATTTTACTAGAGTGCTTCATGGTTTCAGGAGTGCCGGATAACAGCAAAGTAGATGATTAAAAGATTCTCAATTCCGGGCACAGAGTCTGCAGCTGGGGGTTTTAGTAAGTGATTGCCACCTGGGGTTTACTTCTTTGGATTGTAGTCCCATTAGCTTTGCAAACATTATTTGTTGAAATGTATGAAACACAGTGCAGTGCAATTTTAGGGAATCACAACTTTTAGTTATTCTCAAAAATTTCGATTTTTTAATAGGGAATCGAAAAATTGTGATTCCCTAAATTGGAATATGCAAATAGGGAATTCCAACCATGTTTGGGATTCCTTCTTCTTATAGGATTTCAACTTGTCCTGATACTGCTCAGGGTTGAGACCATACCTTGTGAGTAGGGCGTCCTTCATGATCGAGTAAGTGAGCCCCTGAGGATCCCCTAAGGAGGTCAGTGTATCCCTCCCTCTACCTCAAAGTACTTCCACAGACCCACACCCCAATGAGCTTTAGGGACCAGATTCATATGGAGAGCAGACTCATACTTCTTAAACCACAAGAATATGTCATCCTCCCTTTTATAATCCTTCACAAAGTCATTAGGAATGTGCACCCTCCTCTCAGGCTGCACTGTGA
The DNA here is from genome assembly GCF_031143425.1 of Pleurodeles waltl. NCBI lineage: Eukaryota > Metazoa > Chordata > Amphibia > Caudata > Salamandridae > Pleurodeles > Pleurodeles waltl. Next base: position 789,782,677 of record NC_090443.1, read on the forward strand.
CATTGCTGCCACCATCCCTACTGAACTGGCTCCTCTGATCCAGCTCCCTCAAGCTTAGCTTATTAGCCAGCGGTATCTTCTTCTCCTCTACGGCCATCCTCCTTTCTTCCATCTCCCTTTGCATCCTAAACTTCTCCAACTCCAGCTGGTGAGCCCTCTGGTGAGCCCTCTCTGCCTGTCTGTCCTTTAACTCTTCAGGAGTCAGACCCTTAGATGACACATTGCTACCTGCCCTGAAGACCCTCTACCTGGACATAACAGGTCAACCCACTATATCATTGTGTATGGATTGCACCTTCTAATCCTCTCCCTCATCCTCCTCTGCATGCCCCTCAGCTTCCTTAGCCATCACCCAGGCCCTCAGTGCTTTCTGCAGCTTCTCTGTCCTGGTGGAGCCCTTAAGGGGCAGGCGAGATTCTTGCAGAACTGCTTCAACTGAGCAATTGTATAGCTCTCCAGTTCCCCTAATTCAAAAGCAAATCCAACTGATGCATCTCCAGATTGAGACAAGAATCCAAAAAAGTGCAAAGTTCCAAAGCGGGAAAAAAATTCCCAATGATGTTCAAAGTCAATAAAGCGATCAGCAAAAATATGGAAATAGGGAAAAAGTCCAAAGTAATGCAAAAGCAAAAACTGTATGTGATCACGTAATGGTCTGCACAGGAAATAGTAGTGTACACCTAATCACTGTATGCCAAGTATAAATACAAATACAAGTTCAAATCCTCACCGCTGCTCACCAATGTTAGAAATAGGGTCTTTGGTTGGTAGTCAGGTTACCCCCTGCAAGGATTCTCACTCTAGTCAGGGTAAGGGAGAACCACACTCAGATAAGCCCCACTCACCCCCTTGGTAGCTTGGCACGAGCATGTAGGCTTAACTCAGAGACAATGTGTTAAGTATTTGTACCAACACACACAATAATACAGAGAACCACTACAAAATGACACAACACAGGTTTCGAAAAATAGTTATTATTTTACCTAAGTAAAAAGACCAAATATGATACAAATCCACAGTATACAGTTAAAAATACAAATTTATCAAGTAAAAGCATGTAAACAGTGCCTTGAGGCAAAAATACTGCAAGTTGGTAACAAGCGGCAGCGTGATGGAGACGTTCCCTACAATGCAACACCAATGACCACCAGGTACAGTACCTTAATGAACAAGTAGAAAACAGGTCGGTGCACGTAGTCGGGGGGAGGGGCATTGCTTGATCGGATGCAGCGTCGGTTCCAGTGCCACTGGGCAGAAGGGCAGAGGCATTGCACAGTGGCGTCTGGTCCTTACTGCAGTGGGGTGGAGGTGAAGCAGCCTCAGATGCGAAATTAGTCCCTTGGTTCCGGCAGATGTGATGTCCGGCGGAATCACGATGCTGCGGGGCAAACTCACAGGGTTGCGATGACATCACAGGTCCACAGGTGCTGTGATGGTATCGGTTTGTCACGGAAGTTGGACTTACTACACTCCGGTGTCAGAGAAGTTGAGTGGGCTCAGTAGCCTCAGGACCGGTGTAGCGGTGTCAGCCTACAGGGTCTTCAGATTCGTCGCACTCAGTGACGTCCTCGGCCTCGGGCAGGAGGCATTGTGGTTCTGGGCAGCGGCTTCCTTTGCGAAGTCATACGGTGACATCCGGTGTCATTAGACTGGTTTTTGTCCAGGAATTTACTTCCAGGGGCCCAGGAACTAGAATGGCACTTTCCACAGCATGCAGACTCAGAACTGGATAATGAAGCCTTTGTTGTCCCTGAGGCTAAAAAACAGGAGGCAAGCTCTACTCCGAACCCCTGGAAATACCTCTCAAGCAGGAACGCAAAACAAAGTCCATTCTCTGTCCCCTTGCACAGACAGAAGCAGCAACTGCAGGATAGCCCAACAAAACGCAGTGACAGGCCAGCGCACCACTTCTCCTCTGCTCTTCAGCTCTTCTGTAGGCAGAGGTTCCTCTTGAATCCTTGAAGTAATCGGATTTGCAGGGGTTTGGCATCCAATACTTTTACCTCTTTCTGCCTTTGAAGTTGGCAAACTTCAAAACAAAGGGGCATATTTAAACTCCATCTGCGCCGAATGTGCATCAAAAATTTTGATGCACATTCAGCGCAAACCTTGCCCCGTATTTAAACTTTGACGCCCGAGCCCGCGGACGACAAAATTCCGCCTGTGCGTAATTTTTTGGATTCGGCAACCCGCCTTGCGTTAATCATATGCAAGGTAGGCGTTCCCGTCCAAAAAATGACTTAAACGGCCGTGCGTCATATTTATACTTTCGGGCAAAAATGATGCACGGCCAGATTTGCGTCAAAATTTAAAGCCTGGGTCAGGGCAGGCGTTAAAATGGGGCAAACACACCTGTATTTAATCAGAACACACAGAAGCAACAGTAGAGCAGCAAAAGGGAGACATAGAGGTGCTTCTCATCCAGAGTGTACGCAGACGCAGAGCCCAGCAACAACAACAGCAGCTACCACAACACCAGCAGGGACCCCAAAGGCAGCGCACAAGGCAGGAGAGGATATTCCGCACCAGAACAACCCTTCATTGCCTCAGGGAACATGACATCATCAAGAGGTACAGGTTGAACTGGCAGGCCATTCAGCAGCTGCTGCGAAACATTGAGCCACAGTTGGCACCCACCTTGCTGACACCCCGCACCATCACAACAGAAACCAAGCTGCTTGCCGTACTTCACATGCTGGCAAGTGGCTCTTTCCAAACAACTGGTGCCCTGGTTGCCGGAATATCACAGCCGTCATTCTCTGCCTTTTTGCCCAAAGTACTGGATGCCATCATTGGACTCACACCCCGCCACATCTGCTTCCCTAACACACTGCAGAAGCAGCAGGAAACAAAGCAGGGGTTCTACCTCATTAGTGGCTTCCCACACGTCCTTGGTGCAATCGACTGCACACATGTACGCCTTGTTCCACCTGCTGCAACTGAACACCTCTACCGCAACAGGAAGCACACACATTCCATCAATGTGCAGGCCATTGTCGATCACCAAGGATCGATCACCAACATCGTGGCAAAATATCCTGGGAGTGTCCATGACTCATTCATCTTCCGTCACAGCACCATCAATCAACACTTCCAGGATGGACGGTATGGCAATGGACTACTTGTTGGTAAGTACAAAAACCTACTTACATACACACAGCACAGCAAACCTCTAGGACACACAACACATACACCACAACAGCAACATGTCGACAGGATCACACTGAGGTTGTGACATCGCTAGCCATGTTTCTTAGGTCACCATTGAACCTGTCACACATCTGAAATTATTGTACAGCCTAATGTTAAGATGTCAATGATCACAACGTTTGGAGTGTGTTGCCTAAATGTCACCTTGCAAATTGTAAGCGTCTCAATTATGTTGACATTAATCCATTGCATCAGTCTAAAGGTATGTGATGTCCAGGGTACATTGATATGAACGTGTTAACAACACTGTCAATGTTAACCTGTGTATGGGACTATCATCTCACCCCCAGTGAAGACACAGGGACACCTGTATCACAAGTCACAATGCTAGGGAGGGCACACTGTACTGCAAATCCCAAAACATACTGCTGACAACTGGTCAGCAGCCAAACACTCATCCAGCCAAGGAAACAACACAATGCAGATGGTACATCCTACAAGCCTAGGATGTGACACAATAACACAAAAGAGTCACAGACAACACAAGACAACTACTGCCATGCAAGGTGATTTCAATGGGGCTAGCTACCTCAACATGATCCCATTCATTTTCTCTTTCAGCTGATCAGAGGTATGGGATCCAGCCATGGATAATGACACCTATTGGCAACCTGAGTACTGCAGCAGAGCGTGCCTACAATGACGCACATAGGAGGACACGCACCATAGTCGAGAGGACCTTCGGCATCCTCAAGTCGAGATTCCGGTGCCTCGACATCACTGGTCTTAGCCTCCTATATTACCCGGAATTGGTCTGTAAGATCATTCTAACATGTGCCATTCTTCACAACATTTGCATAAGAAGAAACATTTCCCTCCTGGAACCAGAGCCACACATGCCTGAAGAGGAGGAGGAGGAGGATGGTGGCCTGCAACATGAGGGGTAACAACAAAACACGGCCGCTTGTTTGCGTAGGCGGCAACATATTGTGAACAATTTCTTTTAAATATAATCACCATCACCACTTTATGAACTAATTTAAATAAACACCTAAAATACTCACCATATCATGGTTTGGCTATTCATTTTTGCACACCTTTATCTCTAACTATCAGAATAAGAGTGTTGCCTCATGGAGCATTGCTGCTATACCGATTAGGACACTGAAAATCCCAGAGCAAATGTGATGCATACCATACAACGGTCACATACACACACACTGTAAATGACAAACATCCTGTACATTTCACCTTTGAAGGACAATAGCTGAGGACCACACCTATTTCACACATACATGTTGGAAACATGGTTCATCGCAGCATATGGCACACAACTAAGACACCATCACTCAATAAGGGGAAAACACGCCTCATACATGAGGCAGTTGATGTGCTTTTGCATCAGTAACAGGAATGTATGACCAGTCCCTTGACAGCAGTAAGTCCAACTGCATCCAATCTTTGCAAGGACTATCTGTGACTAGAGTTCCCTATAATCAGAACATACACAGCACAAGTGCCACACATATGAGCAGCATTGAGCACATGACATTCCATGTACATGTCAACCCGTTTCCTAACTCCTGACACACCCATGCACATGGTCACAACCCACCTGTCTGAAGAGATCCCTGGAACAGTAATATGTGTACCCCGATATTCCCTCCTCTACACACACAGACTAACAATAGCAATCCAGTGTGCTAAACCCTTTCCTATGGTATACCATTGTCATAGTACATCTGACTGCATGGACGTCAGGTCAATTAATACACTGGCTTCTAGTTTCTAAGCCCTGTTAGCACCTGTAGATTGCTTCCCGTGTGAAAACGTCTGTTGGCCATTAAAATGCAAATCTCACCTACAGGACTTGTGAGAAACTGATGCAGCCCACACCTGTGATCAGCTCCATGCACACCACCCATTTCAACATGCACTGCCCCTGCTGATGCCTAGAACAGCATAGGAGTTGCCATTTTGTCAAATACACCGTTAAGCATTGCTACTAATTAAGCCGTGTAACACAGCCCTTGGGTTCATGTGTCACCTTCAAAAACACAGGACATACACATTTTTACATGTCAACTGTCTAGTTCGTCCTCCAAACAGTCTTAGTCAGACCACTGATTATGTAACTTGTGAAATTTCTGGATCCTGATTGACCCTTCATCCTGTCAGCCTGACTGGCATCTGTCTGTGCGTCACCCTAAAGTTTCCCTGTGGCTACATATGTACCACACTTGCTTTACCAAACCTCTCATTCCTCAGAGGGTATTTGGTCATGTGCTTCATCAATGCATACCCAAATACATTGTGTAGCATCATCTGCCTTTTAATTGTACCATATGAGTTAAATCTTCTGTGAATACCCAAATTCATGGCCCATCCCTTGTCTGGGTCGCATTTATGCATGAACGACAAAGTGTGACAGTGTCCCAGGGCCGTATGCAGGGATTGGGTACGGGGCCTTCAGCAGAACCAGCAACCTCTGATAATGTCCATGATAATGTCCATGAAAAGTCCACACATGTCAGGACCCTGACAGTTCACACACAGAATTACATTGCTCACAACATATTGATGGGCCGTGTGATGTGATTAGCTGCGAGAATAATCAGCACAGAGGCTATGATATTCCCAGATGCAGTGGGAATTGCAGAGGCCAACCTGTATACAAGTGTTGTAATGACACCTGCCGGAACATGACACCTGAGACATTATCTCACTCAGCACACCAAGGTTGCCCTTTTGACAGTCTCATTACATGTCTTCAGTGACAGGTGGGGGACCCTCCCGGGTGGGACCCTCCCAATGTAGGTTCTCATGTCCTCATCCACTTTACTCACATTGATCAACAAAGGATGCTCAGTAGATACAGGAATAGCTGCCACTGACTCATGATGAGACCTGGACCTAACTGTGACAACATACACCCCTAAAATATACAGGATCAACATTGGACCACAAACATGAACAAGACACCTCTGTGCAATTGATCACTGGAAATATGTGGACACGTGCTGCCTCGTCTGCTGGTCCACCACAGCCACTGGAGAACTGTGGCGTCATCAGACATTTGTGGTTCACCTTTGGCTGTCTGGGCCAATTACATGGTACCCACTTCCTCAATGCATGTGTCTGACTCACTGTGGGATTCACCAACAAGTGCCTAGGAAGCTGTTACCAAAAATCTAGGACATGGGATGGCACAATTGTAGACCATTGACATGAACAAGCATCTGCCATCTATCTGGTGCATGCTTTGTCATTTGTGGTGTCTACGTTTCCCAAAATCTTGGAAGTGCACATAACGGATGTTGCTACATGTATGACTAACACATGTCCTCTCTCATTTCCACAATGACTTGCATCTAAGGTATGGACACATTGACTTCACATTCATACAAGCATATGTTCAATAATGCATCTTGTGATGCACACACACACTTGGCCCACAACTACATTAGTTGCCACTGCACACACATTGAGCCATAGGCATTGAGGTACTGTACTTATGTGCGTCACCTTGCTATCCTCTCCTGATGCCAAACATGCCCAAATTGTGCAATACATATATGTAGGCCACACATATGGCCATCTAGTGCGTCAGCCAACCGTCAAAATCCTGTTAAGGAAGTAGCGGGTCATGGTCCGCTGCAGTATGATGTCTCACATGTGAACATACACCATCAACACCATAGTGGGTGCAATCAGCCTCTCTGATGTGTCCCAAATGTAACATAACATAAAAACTGAAAAAATGCCCAAAACCAGTTCATGCACTGAAATTTTGACGTTGCTAGCGGTATGCATTATTTTTTTCCCACCAATACAGATTGCACAAACTGTATGCGTGACAAAATATGACGCATAACGTGAAAAACAGCGGCCATTTTATGCAGGAAGTGATGTAATAGGATATCCTGTTTACAGATTATGTAAAGTGGGTGTACTTTCACTTTCACTTTGCAGTCTGTGTATCTTCTAGACTGTGTGACTGTGTTGAGAGTGGTGTCCAGGGATTTCCTGCTTTTGTGTCCTGTGTGCTATCTTAATTGTCATTTTGTGAAACGAATATTGTTGTTGTATAGTGTCCTAGTGTGTTTTGCTTACATTAGTCCAGTATTCTAGTGTTTTTGTTGTTTGTGGGAGTCTGTTGTGGGCAGTGCTAGTTTGCGGATAGTTGGGCTCTTTTAGTGGTTAAGTTTACTTTTCTTCTTTTTTTGTACCCCTACTTTCCCCCTTTTCCCCTTTCTACTTCTTTATTCCCCTATTCCCCTTTTCATTGCCGAGATGTCTGGTAGGCCACGTCTTTGCAGGATGGGTGAGGAGGAGTTGGGGGGCTTTATATGGCTTGTGTGTCATTTTCCACCACTCATGATCGAGGCAGGGGGCAGGGTGATACAGGGGTATCACACTGAGGCACGCAGAATCCGGTGGGGAAAGGTGCTGTATCACCTGCAGCGCGTGTATGCCAGCCAGAGGAGTGACCACCAGCTGAAGCACCGGTGGGCTGACCTCATCACCAGGGAGCAAGATCTGCTGGACCACCTGGGAATCGTGATTGGTGGCCCTGTTGGTGAGTACTAATCATGTAAATATGCACGATTAAATGCTCTGTAGTGACATCAGATGATTTGTACAGTGTCTGCCAGCTAAGTTGCTGACTGTGTGTAATGCTGCCGAAACATACAGGTTAATTGAATCACTATGTGAAGGATCACAATTGCTAGCTGTCAAGAAGCATGTGCTCTACAAACTTACAGGATACTTTTCCGTTAAGCAAATTGGTGCCGCCTTTGTGTCAGATAACCAAACAAAATAGGAGCCAATCAGGTCTATATAGGTCACATTTGCCAGAGAAGTAAAGATGTACTAAAATATTGGCTAACTTTGTTGACGCAAGAGCTAGACTGACTTTAGAAACACTACATGATGCAGAAAATGAGTGCTGGCTTAACGTCAATTGATGATAGCAAAGTGGCCCAGACATATGTCTCATGTGAGTCTGGTGAGTGTGGAAGGAAAGCGTTCACGGAATGAATGTTGGGGATCATTGTGGTCCTTCATCTTTTTGGATACATGTCAGATATGGATTTGAAAACATCGTGAAAAGGTGTAAGGTGCCCTCAGCTAACATCTTAGTCTGGCATTTGGAGTTAGTTGTGCCACATTCCAATTAGGGATGGCAGTCCAAAGGTATGCACATGGGTTCACCAAATACTTATCCGATTGTAATATCTAGGGACTGTAGGTCATTCCTGTAGGCCCCACAATGAGTACTGGGGTGAGTCATGTGGATAACACTTGTATCAACAAGAGTCGCACTGGAACTCAGCTCAGATTTAGTCAGCCTGTCAGACCCACATTCTCCCAGATTGGTACTGCAAATCACTTTCTAACAGACTTCTGCTTCCCTATTCACCAAAGTACTTAGCAGCATGTACTTCCACATGTAGTGCTACAGATATGTGGAACTTGAGTGCAATGGCCTAGGTGTGCATGCTAATCATGATCATGGGTGTTTTTGCAACTCTGTGTCTGGCGTAAGTCATGCTTTGCTGGAAGTATATTTTGTGTACCAAGCTCTGCATTTCCTGACATGTGTGGTGCTATGATTGGTCAAGGGTTTGCAGACTCCTAATTGTTGATAGACCTTACCTGTGGTGTGTGTGTAGAGCCAAACATGTGTGGAGTTTTCTATACACTCCTGGGTGTCCATGTTGTTTGGAATTGTTCGTGGTTTCGCACCCCCCCTCAAACACAGGCATGGGTTTGTGAATAGGGTACCTAGGACTGATGCTAACAGTATGGTACACATACATGTGAATAAGTGACTGTTTGGTTGGAACCTAGTATACACACTCAGGTATGGCACATGGGTACTATACTGGCAAGTCCAGTTACAACTTGCAGACTATGTGGCTTTAGTTTTGCATTCCGTACACTGACATCTGTAGCCCAGGTATTGGCACAGGATATGCAGGATGATTGTTAGCTGATAACTGGCAGAACTCAGATGGCAAGTCAATGCCAGTTGTTACCCATCTTGTAGGTTTTGGATGTGCTATGTGTGATGTTACCTTTGTAGGCTGGCCTGCCATGTACTTCCTCAGGGACATTCAATGATCTGTATGGTGAGATGAGCTGTTACAAGTACAGTAGATGTATTGTCTGATTTACTTCTTGTGCCATTTCAGACAATGCTGTTCCTAATGTAAATTATTTGCCTTTGTCTTCACAGCTGCAAACATGACACCCATCCAGGTCCGTGAGTTCCAGAGGCGGGTCATGAGATACCAACATATCCTGCTGGTAGAGTCAGGGTTCAGGAGGATGGCCCATCGACACCGCCATGAACGGGCCTCTGGAGCATGGAGGGCTTTCCCACAGGGTGGCCCTACTTTGCCCACCACAGCCACCACCAGCACAACCACCAGTTCCACCCAGGTGGCACCACCCCCAGCTGGGGCTGTTGTCCCAACGTCTGCTGTAGTTCCAGGCCCCAGCATTGCAACAGCTTCAGGACAGCCCACAGGCCTTGGCTCTACACGCCCACAAACCTCCTCCGCCGGTACCCAGACTGCCCCAGCTCCAACAGTTGACCCTGCAGCATTCCAGGATATGGAACGTAAGATGGACCGTGTGTTGAGGAAGATCAGTGATCTGAGCCATATTAACAGGCATGTGCGGTCCATAAAGCGGACCCTCCGGAGGGCCAACCTCTAGACTTTGATGACAATGGACATAATTCCCTCCCCTCCCTCCTCTTTCCTTGTTCTCATACTTAGTGGGCTTAGGGGGCTTAGTGTTAGGTTAGTATAGGCTGTTAGTTTAGTTAGCATTAGTGGGTGGGGGGCCCTGATTCTTTCTATTTTTACTTATTAAGTGTGTGGGTGGGTGGGTGGGGGGGTCTATGTTGGGGTTCTTGTGTGTTAAATAAAAAATAAATACAAAAAATACAAAAAAATGTATATTTGTTTAGGATAGTATAGTATGTGTTTAGGTTAGTATCTGTTGTCCTCCATGTGTCCCGTCTCATAAGGGGGGTGGGGGGTTGATGTTTAGAATGTTTCGTTACATGTGATAAGTACGTTTCGGTTAGGTTAGTTAGGGACAGTTGTGGGTAATGAGTAGTCAGGGTAGATTAGGGGCGGTAAGACTTTTCCCTCAGTTTCCTCTTCTGTGATTATCATTTAATAAATATATAGCAAACCCTTTACAGTATGTGTTAAATGCTACTTGATCATGGCCTTGGCATTAGTGTACATGAATTTTGTTCTATTACATTTGTGTCCTATGCTGCGAACAAATCCCAACTGAGCTGTAAGATTGGCAGCTACCCCAGAGCTATCTTGCAAAGATTCCTCCATTCGTTGCAACCACCAATCACAGTTAATAAGGATCCCAGCGTGTTTTTGTCGGTAAGTATGTTTTGTAAGTCACAAACGGTGCTTCCAGACTTGGTACTGGGGGAACAGTTTTAGGTCTGACTGCAGTGTGATGTTCAAGGACACCCTTATAAGATGAGTTGTCGTAAGCACTCTTGTAGTATTGTCTTCATGACTCACATAGATCATTTGTGAAACTGTTCAGCATGATTACCTATTTGGATGTAAACTCAGACACCTTAATTCATGCAGTTTTTGGAGTGGTTGCTTAGATTTGTGTGCACTGTTATATGTGTTAGTATTGCATGGTGACAACATTTTGCTGCCACTATTTTATGACTCAGATATCTCTTGAGGAAGCATTATTCTGTTCAACACAGCATGATGGTGTATGGTTTCTCACTTCATCAGATATTACCCTCAGGAAGGGCAGAGTATGATGCAATCCTGGCCACTGTGCAGATTTATCTGACTACATAATTTCAGGACAGTTGTATTGACAAGCTACGTTATTTGACAGTAGGCACATTTCAGTTATCTACTGCACAGGTGATGTGTCACATTACCCAGAGACAGATTTGTTGTGTAAGTGCTATTTATTGAAAAGTGCTGTAGTGCTATGTGTACATTGTCCATGATTGTAAGTCCATTATAGTGACATCTTACATTGTGATCCTACACAAGGGGTTAAGGAAATGCTTTTGACATGCTGGGGTGATGTTTCAGACAGTGCAGAGGGACAGGATTTGCCAATGAGTAAGAGAGAGACAATCACTGGGCAGGCTGACAAGATATACAGTGGTTTGCAGAACAGTCATTGAGTAGAGTTGTTGTAAGACTGGCATGTTACAAAACGCAGGACCTTGGTAATAGTTGGCCATGTGACAGGGACTAGTGCTTCCGGGTACTTTTCCGTGTGAATGGGATCTGTTCCATGTCTTCTTCTGATGTGTGTGTTGCCTCCTCTGTCCTTGGTGGTGGTGGTTATGAAGGGGCAACACACACCTCAGTGTTAGAAGACGTGGAGTCAGACATCCCGGTCACTGCTACCTGTGAAGGTCTTAAGGGCAGTACTGCAGCAAGGAGGATCTGCTGATTCTTAAGAATAGCAGCCACATCACGATGGTAGGCAGCCAGGTCAGCCCTGAGGGGGTCATGATTGCATTTGTGCATGCAGTGGAAGGTTTGGGGTGCAAGGTGTTGTGGCAACTCCCTTACTGCAGTGGTGAATTCCTTGACAGTTTCTTGTAGTCCTTGCAGGATGGATGTTAGTGCCTGCATGGCTGCTGCCTGATCTGCAGATGACATCATGCACGAACGCACCCCCTCTAGACTGGCTGCCATAGTTTGCATCCCTACCCGCACCTCATTGGCCAGCTCCCGCTATACCCCAACTACAGTTCTCTCAAAGCTGGTGCCTGTGTCGTCTTAGTCCTCAGCTGTATTGGAGCTGGCAGGTCTTACAATTGGGGTGGTGGGTGGGTCCTCTTTGATGGCTGCTTGTTCTGTGCTCCTTCTTGACTGAAGGTGGGGTCTGGAGGGTTTCAAGGACCTCTTGGATGGTCTGCTGGGGAATGTTTGTCAGCTCGTCATCCATGTCATCAGGGTATTCTGCGACAGGCATATCCGCAGGAGATCCATCTTCCTCTGCAATGAAATGGGGTACAATTAGTGTGTGTGTGTTGTGGCATTAGTGATGTGACATGCCTGCCTTGTGATGAATTCACATTGTGATCTTGTTTCGTGTTCATTGTTCCAGTCTTTCAGATGGGCATTCTCCCAGGCCTATGGCCCACCTGCATGTCACATGTATTGTGGTAAGTTATTAGACTTGTCGGCATCATCTCCTCTAGGTGTTTGTTCTGGCCAAATAGTGAATTGCCACCTTCTTGTCCTACTCAAGCCTCCGTCTACATCCATTCTCATGGTGAGGCCTTTCACTGGCTGTGGGTGCTCTAATGGCACTGGCAGCACACTTGACAATCTGGACCTGCCCAAGTCTCTGATCTTTCACATCCACTTAAATGTAGTTTACATGTAGCGTATCCTATCCATAGCATTGTTATGGCACGATGTGGATGTTGGCATTGGTAATGTGTACAGCTGATGTTGGGAATGTGTGGTACCTTTGATTGCCCTGATAATCGTATCAGTGTCCTATTTCCTCCTCTGACTGTACAGGTGTATTTCAGTGACCAGTTACATGTGTCCTCCCCCTCAATGCTGTTGTCTGAGCAGTATGACATTTGGGATGTTACATTGTGACCCAGGCACAGGATGGACCCTGACATATGCAGCATGGGTATGTCCTTAGTGCTGTGTAGCTCCTAGTGTTGATGACTTTGGCTGATGATTGCGACAACTATGGGCATTGACATTTGACAGGACTGGGGCCTTTGTCTTGTTTCAGGGGATTACTGGAGTTGTCATCATCAACTCTCAAATTTTGCTGTGTATGATCAATGGGGAAGTTACTGCCATTGGCTACTTGAGCTGCACACAGAGCGGAGGTGGTAGTGACAACTGTTGTCACAGTTACATTCCAGTTGTCGGTATGGCTAGAGGTTGTTAATTGGGCCCTAGTTAATTTAGGGGATATGGTGGCTGACGTGTGCCAGGATGTCAGTTTGACATTGTGCCCTTCCCTCCTGGCGTGGCTTTACCTGTGCTCCATCGATGGCATGGCAGCATGTGTAATGGTGTGCCCCAGCTTCTGTCTGTGCAGACCATGCCCCCATGCCATACCCCTTTATCCATGCCACTCCATGTATATGATGACTTCCATGCATTTTGTGGTTGGTATCCCCCCCGCTTACGGTTAACATTAGTGCATTTTAATTCCCCATGCGACTTACCCTGCATGTGCGCTGTCTCCTGTTAGTTTGCGCCGTCCTGTCCTTGAATCCCTGTGACGATCTCCTCAGGGATGACGGCTGCGACCATCTCCTCCATGTGGTCCAGGGCCTCCTGCTGTGCTGTGCTCCCACCTCCAGTCTGCAGTGCTGCCTTCCTGTTCCTGGCCATCTTTTCCTTGGTCCTGCGCTTGCAGTCATGCCAGCGTTTCTTGCACTCGATGACTGTTCTGCACACTTCTGCCACACTGTTAATCTTGTCAACAATTTGTTGCCATATAGCCTCTCTCTTACTGATTGGCAACTTTGAGGTGACAAACAGTTGGTGCTGGTGTTCCGTCACATCTTTAACCAGAATTTCCTGTTCCTCTGCACTAAAGTGACACTTTCTTTTCTTTTTAAAAGTGTCCTGTTCTTGTGTGGGTCCTCCTGGCTGATTCCTGGTCTGTTGTCATCTTTCTGGGGTCTGTAGAGGCATCTGGGATCCATTTTGGCTCTCCTCTGCTGAAATGGCTGTGTTCGCTGGGAATTTTGACCCTATTGCGTCAAAAAACGCTGCAAATCCGGTTTGCGGGGTCGTAAATCGAACCACAGTCATTTCCGCCGCGTTAACGTTGTTTTGCTTTACGACTTGACACTGCGGTGTGCGTAAAAAAAAATGACTCACACCTGTGGTTTGCGCCACCGTGTGTCAAAGTATAAATTTGACACCCGCACGGCGCACCAAAATGGCATTAACCGTCTGTATTATTTTTTACGCAAAACTGCGCCCAAAGTCTCAAGTGTTTGTAAGATCCTTGTCCAGGCCAGGCCCCAGCCACACACCAGGGGGTTGGAGACTGCATTATGTGAGGGCAGGTACAGCCCTGTCAGGTGTGAGTGACCACTCCTCCCCCCAGCACAGATGGCTCATAAGGATATGTGGGCTACACCCCAGCACCTTTTGTGTCACTGTCTAGAGAGAGGTGCAAGCAGCCCAACTGTGACCCAGACAGGGAATCCACAAACAGGCAGAGTCACAGAATGGCTTAAGGAAGAAAGGGCCAGATGTATGGAAAAAGCCTTTTGCGAATCGGAAATAGCGATTTTTAAGAAATCGCTATTTCTGATTCGCAAAATGCAATGTATCATATTTGCGATTCGGTAATAGCGATTTCTTAAAAATCGCAAATGCTATTACCGAAACGCAAATTGCAATACCGGCCCCCATTCGCATCTATGGGCCTGTCGGCCCATATTTGCGAATATTTTGCATGTCCCAAATTGCGAATTCCTAACTGGAATTCGCAATTTTGGGAAATGCAAAGTCCAGGGTGCTGGGGTCCTAAGGCCCCCTCTGCTGCACCCCAAAACATTTTTAACAACATGTAAGGTGCACACATGCCAAAAGGGCATGTGTGCTTTACATGTAAGTTTTAAAAATGCATTTTAAATGCATTTTTAAAATTTGCACATGGTTACCACCAAGCTCAACTTGGTGGTAATAGCGATTCCTTAATGCCCAATTCGCATTAAGGAATTGCTTTATACATGTACTTAAGAAATCGCAAATAAGGATTCCTTATTTGCGATTTCTTATTTAGAGAGTCGCAATTTGCGACTCTCTAAAAAGGGTCGCAATTTTAAGGAATCGCTATTTTAGCGATTCCTTAAAATTGCATTCAGAATGCCTTTGATACATTCTGAAGTAGCTTTTTGCATTCGCAAATGGGCATTTGTACCGTTTGTGAATGCAAAAAGCTTTGATACATCTGGCCCATAATGCCTACTTTCTAAAAGTGGCATTTTCAAACTTACAGTCCAAAAAACAACTTCACTAAAAGATGTATTTTTAAATTGTGAGCTCGGAGACCCTAAACTCCATTATCTCTATCTGCTCTCAAAGGAAATCTACACTTTAATAACATTTGAAAGCAGCCCTCATGTTAACTTATGAGAGAGATGTGCCTTGCAACAGTGAAAACCGAATTTGGCGGTATTTCACTGCCAGGACATGTAAAACACATAAGTATGTGTCCCCCTTTTGACATACACTGCACCCTGCCTGTGGGGCTACCTAGGGCCTACCTTAGGGGTGCCTTGCATGTATAAAAATGGAAGGTTTAGGCCTGGCAAGTGGGTACACTTGCCAAGTCGAATTGGCAGTTTAAAACTACACACAAAGACACTGCAGTGGCAGATCTGAACGCTGTTTACAGGGATACTAATGTGGGTGGCACAACCAGTACTGCAGGCCCACTAGTAGCATTTGATTTACAGACCTTGGCATCTCTGGTGCACTGTAGTAGGGACTTACTAATAAATCACATATGTCAATCATGGGAAGCCAATTACACATACATTTTACAATCAGAGCACTTGACCTTTAGCACTGGATAGAAGTGTTAAAGTGCCTAGAGTGCCAAAAACAGAGTCCAGCACACATCAACAACCTGGGAAACAGAGACAAAAAGTTAGGGGAGACCACGCAAAGGATACCAGGGGGTCATTACAACATTGGCGGTAAAAGCTGCTTACCGCCATGCAGAAGACCGCCAACACACCGCCGCGGCTGTGGAATTCCGCCACGGTCATTATGACCCAAAGGGCGGAAACCGCCAAAATTTAGACACCCACACAAGTCCGCCACACCAAACATCAGTGATAAACTGGCGATAACAAAACCTCCACCATCACGCCAACAGGAATACACCCACACTATCACGACCCACGAATCCACGCGGCGGTCCTTCAACCGTGGTATTCCATTGGCGGTACACACTGCCGCACTCAAAATACACACACACTTACAAAACACTACCACATTGGACAATTCCAAATACACACACCTGATACACATACACACACCACTCCCACACACCCAATACAATATAAAACACACACACACATTACTCACAAACCCCTACTGCCAAGAATTACGAAAGAAGGCCAGAGAGAGACACCACAATCTACAAACAAGCATCCACAGGCACTCAACACCATCACCCACATAACATCCACGCACCTCACAGAACACACCACTAAATATCACCCCACACATCACAACACACACCAACCCACACATCACCCACTCCACCCCATGGCACGGCAAAGACACCCCAGGTTCTCTGAGGAGGAGCTCAGGGTCATGATGGAGAAAATCATCCGGGTAGAGCCACAGCTATTTGGATCATAGGTGCAGCACACCTCCATGGCTAGGAAGATGGAGCTATGGCGAAGAATAGTGGACAGGGTCAACGCAGTGGGACAGCACCCAAGAAATAGGGATGACATCAGGAAGAGGTGGAACGACCTACGGGGGTAGGTGCGTTCCGTGGTATCAAGACACCACCTTGTGGTTCAGAGGACTGACGGCGGACCCCCACCTCCTCCCCCACAACTAACAACATGGGAGGAACAATTCTTGGCTATTCTGCATCCTGAGGGCCTCGCAGGAGTAGCTGGAGGAATGCACTCTGGTAAGTCAAATCTTTACTATTACTTTCCCCACCCTATCTGCATGCCATCACATACCCCCACCCTCACCCTCTCCCCCATCACTCCAACTCCTCACAAATGTTTCAATATCACAAACCACACATCCCAACACCAAGCACTGCATGCAACAACAAAGCATGGACACCCATCACCAAAGCATGGCAACTGCACATACCCAGACACCCCACTAAACCATCATCATACAAGCCCCCACACAGGAATGCAAGCACTGGGGTACACGGTCACCCACACATTGCACACCATGCCACACACAGATGCAATAATCATGCTCTTACACCCCTACAGGACCCCTACCCAATGTCACCAGACAGGAGGGTCCAGACATGTCCACACCATCAACAGAAGAGGCCCACAGTGATTACAGCAGCTCTGTCCAACTGGATCTAGACGACCAGCCCGGCCCATCTGGGACCTCGGACAGTCGGTTCCCCTCACACAGTCACAGGCCACCACAGAGCTTCCCCCCTCTGGAAACACCAGCACTGCACCCACCCAGCGGGCCCATACCTCTGTCCCCAGGACACATCAATCAGCAGTGTATCTACCACTACAGGGAACCCAGGCTAACCCACCACCCCAACAACAACAGGGACCTGGGGGCAGTGGCAGTGGGCACACGGTTCAGGGGACAAAGGCCCAGGGAAACAGGGGAACAGGGAGATCTGCTGTGCGACAAGGGGAGGACAGGCCCAGGGAACCCACTCTCCACGAGGCCCTCTCCAACATCATGGGAGCCTACCATCATTCCCAGGAGACGATGGCAATGGTTCTGGCCAAGTTTCAGGAGACCCAGCGGCTGCAGGAGGAACAGTATTTGGGCTTCAGGGAGGAACTCAGATCCATCAATTCCACCCTGGGCACCATCGTAGGGATGCTGAAGGAAGTCCTCAACACCAGGAGGGACACTGTGACACAACAAGGGGCCCCTGACACTAGCCTGGACGATGAACTGCCCACCACCTCCGCCGGCGCTAGTGGACAGGAGGCACCGCCACAGGACCACAACACCAGCACCCCACCCCCTGCAGAGGGAGAACCACCCCGCAAACAGTCCCTGAGATCCAGGACAAAGACAGAGAACGATGCCAAGACCCCCACCAAGAAATGAGACCACCCTGATTGTCATCATTTTGTCCCACCTTGTCACCCTATCCATCCTCAAACTGCTCTAGCTCTACTTCCTATGCCCATTTGGACAATGCACCTGTGAGACTAATAGCTTGGAATCTGCCATGGACATTCCTCCACCATCACCCCTCACAATTTAACAACCCCCTCCAATATTGAGCACTTAAATAAACATCCTTAAAGCACTAAAAAATCTGGAGTCTGTCTGTGATTCCAAATTAGTGAATTGTCAATTACAGTGACAAAATGGTCTTTCAATTGTAATGTCAACATACCTATACCACACAGCTCTAGTCCATGTGGAAACAAAGCAGATGTCACACAGTGTGACCCACATCTGTGAAATCGTAAGAGAAAGTGAAAACTCAGTGACCATACACTGGGTGAAAAGGACAGACAGTAGAGAGGTAGTAGTGTTAAAGTACATGCAGTAGGCAGGTTTGTCTTCTGACCTGTGTCTCACTGGAAGTATTGCAAGATCACAGAGTTCCTGTTGTCGATGTCCTCTTTTTCTGCTTCCTCGTCTTCACTGTCCACAGGCTCCACAGCTGCCACAACACCTCCATCTGGACCATCCTCCTGCAGAAAAGGCACCTGTCGTCGCAGAGCCAAGTTGTGAAGCATACAGCAGGCCACGATGATCTGGTACACCTTCTTTGGTGAGTAGAATAGTGAACCACCTGTCATATGTAGGCACCGGAACCTGGCCTTCAGGAGGCCGAAGGTCCGCTCTATCATCCTCCTAGTTCGCCCATGGGCCTCATTCTAGCGTTCCTCTACCCTTGTCCTGGGATTCCTCACTGGGGTCAGTAGCCATGACAGGTTGGGGTAACCAGAGTCACCTGCAAATGGCGAGGGACAACTGTTAGACACACACTAACTCTTAGGGATATCCCCAGACCCAGACAACTATTCCCACTGATTTGGTTCTAGGTGCTCACCTAGTAGCCACACACGGTGCCTCTGTAGTTGCCCCATCACATAAGGGATGCTGCTATTCCGCAGGATGTAAGCGTCATGCACTGAGCCAGGGAATTTGGCATTAACATGGGAGATGTACTGGTCTGCCAAACACACCATCTGCACATTAATCGAATTGTAACTCTTCCGGTTTCTGTACACCTGTTCACTCCTGCGGGGGGACCAAGGACACATGTGTCCCATCAATGGCACCTATGATGTTTGGGATATGTCCCAGGGCATAGAAGTCACCTTTCACTGTTGGCAAATCCTCCACCTGAGGGAAAACGATGTAGCTCCGCATGTGTTTCAGGAGGGCAGACAACACTCTGGACAACACGTTGGAAAACATAGGCTGGGACATCCCTGATGCTATGGCCACTATTGTTTGAAATGACCCACTTGCAAGGAAATGGAGTACTGACAGCACCTGCACTTGAGGGGGGATTCCTGTGGGATGGTGAATAGCTGACATCAGGTCTGGCTCCAACTGGGTCCACAGTTCCAGGATTGTGGCACAATCAAGCCTGTAGGTGATGATTACATATCTTTCCTCCATTGTCAACAGGTCCACCAGCGGCCTGTACACCAGAGGATGCCGCCATCTCCTCACATGTCCCAGCGGACGGTGCATATGGAGGACAACAGCAAGCACAGAGTCAACCAACTCAGAGGTACGTAAACACGGCTTACTCTAAAAAACTATTCAAAATCCGAATGTTTGCCTGTATGAGTGTTGAGCCAAGGCCTAGGTATGTGTGACACATTTAAAAATAAAGCTATGTGGGCCCCTGAAATGGCGGCTGTCTGACCTGTAAAGTTGGACAATGGGATATGAGGTAACTGCGCTGGCGTTGTACACCGTCGCGGTAGGCGGTCGAAGACTGCGCCGCAATTCTGCATTGGTTAACATTGGACCCTATGGGTCCCAGGAGCCAATGACGATGTACGCCGACGTTGACGGTACACACCGCCGCAGACGTGAACGCCATTTTCTATCAGTTCAATCACTCGATACCTGATCTTCGACAGGAGAGGACCTACACTGCAACTGCTGCTGTGACCTCAGTCTGGAAGAGACAATGGCTCCTGCCTTCAGCACTGAGGAGTTGGAGAAACTCGTGGATGGGGTCCTCCCCCAGTACACACTGCTCTACGGTCCTCCAGAAAACAGATAAGTACACTGTGAGCATGCTGTATGGGCAATGCCTGAGTGGAGTGGGGTGAATGAAAGATAGGGGGGGTGAATGAGGCGTGCATGAAACGACGGTGAGTGCATGTGCCACATGGCAAGGGTAGGGATGCGGGCCAATGACTGTGACGGTGCAGTTGGTAATAACTTTTATTTTTAGCCTGTACAATTCCTGTAGGTCAGCCCCACCAGAAGAAGGATATTTGGCGTGCCATCGCCAAGGACGTCCGGACCCTGGGGGTCTACCACAGATGGAGCACCCACTGCCGTAAAAGACGGGAGGACATTCGCCGCTGGAGCAAGAATATGGCGGAGGCCCAGCTGGGGATGGCCTCCCAACGTGGGAGGGATGCCTGTCGCACCATGACCCCCCTGATGTTCAGGAGCCTGGCGGTGGCGTATCTGGAGTTGGATGGGCGCTTGAAGGCATCACAGCAGCAACAAGGAGGTGAGTACACTCTCATTCTGCTGATTCAGCGCGCAGTGGAGGTGTCTGGGTGAGGGACGTGGGCTGTGGGTTCCCCTAGGGCAGGGCGCGTGTGCTAGTTAAGTCCCCTTTTTCAGGCAGACCCTGTGGCACCCCACCCCACGTGGGTACAGTGCCAACTACACCTAGTCAGGCTCCCGTGACATCCATGTGTGCAAATATCGGCCATAGCCTTGAAGGCCATGTCCCAGGGATTGAATAGTGGACCCCAAGTGCGCGGCGTAGTGCAGGGGGCTTCTGTGTCTGTCGTGTCCACCAACGGTAGCGGTAATGCATGCACTCAACATGTCTTTCTTCTGTCTCCCCCCCTTTTTGTGGTCTCCCTGTACTTGTGTGCATTAGCATCATCAGGTGGAGGAGCAGTGGCACCGGAGCAGGAGGGAGCTGCATCCCACATGGCCCTGGAGGGCGAGACTACGGACCCCGATTTCACCAGTGGGACGGAGGGCGAGGGGAGCTCCACGGCGGGGACAGGAGCTGACACCAGTGATACGGACTGGTCCTCTGATGGGGGCTCCCTTACGGTGGCGGGCCCATCTGTGCCCCCCGCATCTACAGGTACAGCCGCCACCACCCCCTACAGCACCGCCCTCCCAGCAGCCCCTCAGCCTTTGCCCCGTGCCCGCTCACCCCGGAGGGTGGGCATCACCTTCGCCCCAGGCACATCAGGCCCTGCCCCAGTCACCCCTGCTGCCCTCAGTGAGGATGCCATTGACCTCCTCAGGTCCTTCACTGTTGGGCATTCTACCATTTTGAATGCCATCCAGGGTGTAGAGAGGCAGTTGCAACAAACCAATGCATTCCTGCAGGGCATTCTTTCTGGTCAGGCAGCCCTTCAGCGAGCTTTTCAGACTCTGGCCTTAGCACCGATGGCAGCCATTGTCCCTGTCTCTAGCCTCCCCCCTCCAACTTCCTTCCCCCAGACCCACACCCCTGTACCTCAGCCTATCCCAAGCACACCATCAGACCAGCATGCACACACTTCAACACACAAAGGAAGCTCTGGCAAACATAAGCACCACACATCCCACAGGCACTCACGCAAGCATCACACACATGCAGACATATCAACATCCACTGCCTCCACTGTGTCCCCCTCATCATTGTCTCCCTCATCCCTCCCAGTCTCATCTTCACTCACACCTGCATGCACTACATCTTCAGCCACTACATCCATCACCAGCACACCCATCACCACACCCCGCTCACGTGCTGTCACCACCCCCACTACCATTCACACATCCCCTGTGTCCTCTCCCAGTGTGTCTGTGAGCCCTCCTCCCAAAGTACACAAACGCAGCCACACACCCACCCAACAGCCATCCACCTCAAGACAGCCTCCAGCCCATGCACCTTCACCCAAAGTCAGCAAACGGACACCTCCTACGACCACTATTCTTCCTCCACTCCCAAACCCCCTCCATCTACCCGTCCCAGTGTTCATAAAAAACTTTTCCTGCCCAGCCTTGACCTCTTTCTCTCACCCCCCCGCCCCGTCCGTCCCCTATGGCCCGACTCTCCAGGTCCCAAACTAGCACCTCAGCCACAACATTGGTGGGACCAGTGGTGCCAGTAGTCACCGGATTATGGACTGCACCAGGCAGCAGGGCAGCCAGTGTGGCAAGGAGCCACAGCACGGACAGTCCCCCACCTGTCAAGCATCAAAAGTTGGCCAGTGCCATGGTGGGAGAGGGGGAAGACACCAGCCACCAAAGCCGCTTCCAGGGTTACAGGTGGGAGTGTGGAGTCAGCTGCGACATCTTCCAAGGTGGGGAAGGGGCACAAGAAAACCGGCAAGTCTGGGAAGATCAGCACGGTGGTGAAGACCGCCATCAGCCCCGCTGCCAAGGAGCCGACCGCCAGCAGCCCACTGCCCCAGACAGGACCGCCAGCAGCAGCCCCACTGTCCAAGACAGGACCGCCAGCAGCCCCGCTGCCAAGGAGCCGGTCAGCAGCAGCCCCGCTGCCCAAGACAGGACCGCCAGCAGCAGCCCTGGTGCCCCAGACAGGACCACCAGCAGCAGCCCCGCTGCCCCAGACAGGACCGCCAGCAGCAGCCCCACTGCCCAAGACAGGACCGCCAGCAGCAGCCCCGCTGCCAAGGAGACCACCAGCAGCAGCCCGACTGCCCCAGACAGGACCGCCAGCAGCAGCCCCGCTGCCCCAGACAGGGCCGACAGTAGCAGCCCCGCTGCCCAAGACAAGATTGCCAGCAGCAGCCCCGCTGCCAAGGAAATCGCCAGCAGCAGCCCCGCTGCCAAGGAGACCACCAGCAGCAGCCCCGCTGCCCAATACAGGACCGCCAGCAGCAGCCCCGCTGCGCCAGACAGGACCGCCAGCAGCAGCCCCGCTGCCCAAAACAGGACCGCCATCAGCAGCCCCGCTGCCAGGGAGACCGCCAGCAGCAGCCCTGCTGCCCCAGACAGGACCGCCAGCAGCAGCCCCGCTGCCCCAGACAGGACCGCCAGCAGCAGCCCCGCTGCCCAAGAGAGGACCACCAGCAGCAGCCCCGCTGCCCCAGACAGGACTGCCAGCAGCCCCGCTGCCCAAGACAGGACCGCCAGCAGCAGCCCCGCTGCCCAAGACAGGACCGCCAGCAGCAGCCCAGCTGCCCAAGATAGGACCGCCAGCAGCAGCCCCGCTGCCAAGGAGACCGCCAGCAGCAGTCCCGCTGCCCAAGACAGGACCACCAGCAGCAGCCCCGTTGCCCCAGACAGGACCGCCAGCAGCAGCCCGCTGCCCCAGACAGGACCGCCAGAGGCAGCCCCACTGCCCAAGACAGGACCGCCAGCAGCAGCCCCGCTGCCAAGGAGACCTCCAGCAGCAGCCCCGCTGCCAAGGAGACTGCCGCCACAAGCACCGCTGCCAAAGACACCGCCGCAACAAGCACTGTTGCCAAAGACACCGCTGCAACAAGCACTGTTGCCAAAGACACCGCCACAACAAGCACTGCTGCCAAAGACACCGCCGCAACAAGCACCGCTGCCAATGACACCGCCGCCACAAGCACCGCGGCCAAGGACACCGCCGCCACAAGCACCGCTGCCAAGGATACCGCCGCAACAAGCACCGCTGCCAAAGACACCACCGCCACAAGCACCGCAGGCCCATAAGCACCAAAAGCTCTGACGCTACTGAGGCCGCCACGAGCAGGATGAAGCACTCTGGGCACAAGGCCCCCTCCAGAACCGGTGGAGAATGACATCCACTACCTCTGTCCTTGGCAGGATGAAGCACTCTGGGCACAAGGCCCCCTCCAGAACCAGTGGAGAAAGACATCCACTACCTCTGTCCTTGGCAGGATGAAGCACTCTGGGCACAAGGCCCCCTCCAGAACCAGTGGAGAGATACATCCACTACCTCTGTCCTTGGCAGGATGAAGCACTCTGGGCACAAAGCCCCCTCCAGAACCAGTGGAGAATGACATCCACTACCTCTGTCCTTGTCAGGATGAAGCACTCTGGGCACAAGGCCCCCTCCAGAACCATTGGAGAAAGACATCCACTACCTCTGTCCTTGGCAGGATGAAGCACTCTGGGCACAAGGCCCCCTCCAGAACCAGTGGAGAGTCACTTACACTCACACAGTCCTTGGCAGGATGAAGCACTCTGGGCACAAAGCCCCCTCGAGAACCAGTGGAGATTCACATCCACTCACACAGTCCTTGGCAGGATGAAGCACTCTGGGCATAAGGCCCCCTCCTGAACCAGTGGAGAGATACATCCACTACCTCTGTCCTTGGCAGGATGAAGCACTCTGGGCACAAGGGCCCTTCCAGAACCAGTGGAGAAAGACATCCACTACCTCTGTCCGTAGCAGGATGAAGCACTCTGGGCACAAGCCCCCCTACAGAACCAGTGAAGAATGACATCCACTACCTCTGTCCTTGGTAGGATGAATCACTCTGGGCACAAGGCCCCCTCCAGAACCAGTGGAGAAAGACATCCACTACCTCTGTCCTTGGCAGGATAAAGCACTCTAGGCACAAGTCCCCCTCCAGAACCAGTGGAGAGTCACATCCACTCACACAGTTCTTGGCAGGATGAAGCACTCTGGGCACAAAGCTCCCTCCAGAACCAGTGGAGATTCACATCCACTCACACAGTCCTTGGCAGGATGAAGCACTCTGGGCATAAGGCCCCCTCCTGAACCGGTGGAGAGATACATCCACTACCCCTGTCCTTGGCAGGATGAAGCACTCTGGGCACAAAGCCCCCTCCAGAACCAGTGGAGAAAGACATCCACTACCACTGTCCTTGCCAGGATGAAGCACTCTGGGCACAAGGCCCCTTCCAGAACCAGTGGAGAGTCACATCCACTCACACAGTCCTTGGCAGGATGAAGCACTCTGGGCACAAAGCCCCCTCCAGAACCAAGGGAGATTCACATCCACTCACACAGTCCTTGGCAGGATGAAGCACTCTGGGCACAAGGCCCCTTCCAGAACCAGTGGAGAAAGACATCCACTACCTCTGTCCTTGGCAGGATGAAGCTCTCTGGGCACAAGGCCCCCTCCAGAACCAGTGGAGAAAGACATCCACTACCTCTGTCCTTGGCAGGATGAAGCACTCTGGGCACAAGGCCCCCTCCAGAACCAGTGGAGAAAGACATCCACTACCTCTGTCCTTGGCAGGATGAAGCACTCTGGGCACAAAGCCCCCTCCAGAACCAGTGGAGATTCACTTCCACTCACACATTCCTTGGCAGGATGAAGCACTCTGGGCATAAGGCCCCCTCCAGAACCAGTGGAGAGAGACATCCACTACCTCTGTCCTTGGCAGGATGAAGCACTCTGGGCACAAAGCCCCCTCCAGAACCAGTGGAGAAAGACATCCACTACCTCTGTCCTTGGCAGGATGAAGCACTCTGGGCACAAAGCCCCCTCCAGAACCAGTGGAGACTGTTATCCACTTGAGAGACTGTGGCTTTGCACTCCCCAGGATAAAGCAGTGGGCAAACCACCCACTGTAGAGACTTGAGAGAATGTGGCTTTGCACTCCCCAGGATTGAACAGGGTGCAACCCACCCACTGTAGAGATTTGAGAGACTGTGGCTTTGCACTTCCCATGATTGAACAGTGGGCAACCCACCCACTGTAGAGACTTGAGAGACTGTGGCTTTGCACTCCCCAGGATTGAACAGTGGGCAAACCACCCACTGTAGAGACTTGAGAGACTGTGGCTTTGCACTCCTCAGGATTGAACAGTGAGCAACCCACCCACTGTAGAGACTTGAGAGACTGTGGCTTTGCATTCCCCAGGAATGAACAGTGGGCATGGGGCCCCCTCGTGGACTTGGTGTCGTGCACTCAACTGGCTAAGGTGCCCACCCTTTCCCTTCCCCCTGAGGTGCCTGTTTCATTTCTATCTGATGCCCCTGCAGTGTACACTCCGTCTTGTTTGGGTATCTTGTGTGGGCCTCGCCCATGCATTTTGGGCCCAGTGGTCCACGGACTTTAATGGTGGAATACCTTGGACTAATATTATTGGTGTATATATTTGTAAATAGTGTATGTATATTTTTTGAATACTGAATTTTAATATATTACAATCATTCACCTCATTTCCTTTTGTCTTTGCATTCTTCCAGGGGGGTTGAGGGGTGTAACTGTAATGTATCATGCTGTATTAGTGTGTGTGTTGTCGTGGGTGAGGGTGGGGGTGGGGGTGTTGCGTGTCACTGTTTTTTCCCTCCCCCTTCCCTGTGTCGTAGGTGCAGTACTCACCGTGGTCTTCGCCACAGCGTTCGTGCTCCTGGCAGAGGAGCAAGAAGATAAAGGCTGGAAAAATGTGGAGCTCTGGTTCCATGGCGTCCTGGTTCCTCGTGGGGTGTGCAGAGGTGAGCGTTTTCCCTTCGAAGTCCTGTTTCTGCCGTGTTTTTGTTCGCGGTGAATCCGCCCCGGAAAAGGTGGCGGATTAGTAGGTTGTAATTCTGAGGGCGGTACATGGTCCTCCGCCTGTCTGTTGCCGGTGACCGCCACGCTGTTTGTTTGAACCGCCGTGGCGGTCGGAGTGTTAAAGTGGCTGTCTATGTTGGCGGTTTCCGCCACGGTCGTGATTCCATTTGTTTTACCCGCAGGCCTGTTGGCGGTCTTACCCCTGCTTTAACACCGACCACCAAGGTTGTAATGACCACCTAAGTTTACCAGGCTAGGAATTATTTTTTATGTGTTAAATCGAAAGTGTAGTTGATTGCCAGCTCTAGTCACTCCTTTGTTTTGTTCTATCAGTGTACTCTAAGCCTATTCTTTGTGTTAGACCTTTTTGATTGGACTATGAGCATGACATTCACAGCTTATTGTAAAACAGGTTGAGTTTGACTTTTCCTGCCCATTTGAGGATATGGAGTGGGTGTGCTTGCGGCCTTAACTGTTCTCATGAAGCCCTCAATGGGTGAGGACATTTGGGGGGGCACTGATTACGTTATCTCAACCCCCCTACTCTTCAAAAGTCTGCTTGCTGATCACAATATCTGCCACTAATGTGGGGGATTTGCGCGTTACTATTGTTGATTCCATCCCACTCTTGCTGGTGGCCAGAATTTTAAATGCAACACCTAGAATATCTTCTGAGGTTATATTTCATAAGTTCGGGAAGTTTTTGAACGGTCTCAGCAAGTTAGACTTGATTAAAATGTCACATGGGATTTTAAAGGGGCAGTGCGAGATGATAATCATTTTTGCTGGCATTTGTTTATCTCTGGGCTTGATGTAGGGACTGTTACTTTTGACATAACTGGAAAAGGGATTTTCCTGAGGTTTGTGTTTCAGGAGCCAGTTAGGGCTGATTTGGGATTTGACCAGTGCAGGAGGCTTCTGAGATTCTTTTTCGAGACTGTGGGATCAGTGGCTGAGTTTCAGGTCCTAGCCCAGTTTGAATGTTTGTTGGTTAGGTGGCTATGAACTAGGTTTGCAACACTGTTGAAATCAGTTGCTCAATTTTGGGGCTTGGCCCACATTGGGCACTTGTAGATTGGAATCCTCTGAACTTAGTTTGCAACAGTGAGGGGGCTTCTGGGGCATCTTGAAGCCTAGACACGTTTACAGGCATTTAAGATACCACAGAGTACAGTGAGCAACTTACCTAATGTTGGCTTAGATCCTGTGCACATTCTACCTTCTTCAGAGCATTGTTTCCCTTGAAGGTGGGATACAGGGTAATTGAGTTTTCACATACCAAGATTGCTTGGGTTTGGAGCACTGGGTTTTGTAGGACTTGTTGGTGTTGTTTTATGGCTTTATTTTGAGTTTTTTTTTATTTGTTCCTTGTTCTTTTTAAAAGAGGTCTTGTCTGTTCATAATTCTACAGTGTTACGGTACCTTGACTACCACATAAACATTGGATGCCATCTGTTGCCATTGCATGGTGATTGGAATCCATTGGGTTTGCTCTAGGGATGCTTTCACTGGTTGTTGGAATGTCCAGGACTGTTGTTGTTAGAGATAGAATTGCATGACCTGACAGATCAGGTTGGTCTCTAGTAGCTGGTTTGCCTCAAGCTGGTGGTAGACTATGTGCGGCTGAATCTGGCATGGTTGCAGAGGTGGTCAACACTGGGGGGGTCATTTTGACTTCAGCAGTCTTTACTGAAGACTGCTGTGCAAGCCGGCACCGAAAGACTGCCATATTATGTCAGCAAAACAACACGCCAAAAAACAAAAAAAATCTGACACCGTCGGCCTGATCAACACTGTGAAAGAGGCTTTCCACAATCAGCACCGCCACGCCGACAACATCCCGCCTTCCAAATCACGAATCACAAATCAGCACCTTAGTCTTAGCATGGCGGCAATTCATTGCCAGTCTGAACTGCTGCGGTCAGAAAAGCACCTCTGACAGAATACTGCACCACATTGAACAAAACCAATACCCCACACCTGATACAGATAGACACACCACTTACATCTGACCAAAGCACTACAAAACACACCCCCACGCACACCCAGAATCCTTTGAACCCAGAAAGTCTGACATAGCGAGGCAACAGCACACTGGCAGAAGGCACTGCACCTAAATATCACAGGCACCATCACACACAACACACATCACACAACACACAACAAGAGCAACACACACATCAGCACTGCATACAAACACCACAAACCACACACACATCCTAGCACTCAACCTTACACCAAAAAACAGCACACCTAGCATCCCTGCACATCCCACACCCCACCACCCACAACAGAACCACAATGACACCACAAAAAATCCTACAATTCATAGACGAGGAACTGATGGTCATGGTCGACGAAATTGTCAGAGTGGAGCCACAAGTGTCTGGAGCACAGGTCCAAAGGACAATCATAGACCAGAAAATGAACTTATGGCAGAGGATCATTGTCAGGGGTAAACTATCTACGCACATGGGACGACATTAGGAAGAGGTGGACCAATCTACGGGGGAAGGTACAGGCCATGGCATTATGACACCAAATCGCCGACATGAGCACTGGTAGTGGGCTCCTACCACCTCCCCCAGATTTATCATCGTGGGAAGAGAAGGTCTTGGCCATCCCACACTCAGAGGGGCTGACGGGAATACCAGATGGACTCTGGTAAGTCAACTATACTCCCTGGCCATCATGTACCCCTGCATAGCATGTACCCTCACCACCCTGTCACTCTCTCACACCACCCTCACATGCACAAAATCACCATGAACCCAATACCCTACCTTGCATGCCACAGCTCCCTACTAATGCCATTCCCTCATAGGCCCACCTAGTTTATGGATTCCCCCACACTGCAGCAAGTACTACAACTACCACAATGCAACACTCGCTTCCCTTGCATGACTGCTAAATCCACTTCACATCTGGGCACCTGCACATAAAACCCCCCTTCGTCAACAAGAATTTAGAATGCACATTGTGAGAAAACAGGGCTGATTGCAGAGGCCCCCTAACTCTTTGCCCCCATTTTTCACTTTTTGCTATTTTTTCCTGACTCTGATGGTACCCTGAGTACTGCTAACCAGTCCCAGGGCCTGAGCTCTGCGGAAACTGAGTATGCAAGTTATGCTAATTATAATTGGCTATGTCAACCTACCTTTATACCTGGTATATGGTAGGGCATGTAGGTTTAGGGAACCCAGCATAGGTGGTGCACCCATAGGTGCACTGCTGAAGTGCCCAGCATCATTTTAAAGGCAGGCTTACCTTGCTGGCAGCTTTTAAATTAAAGTTATACAAATTCTACTTTGGAATTAAAAGTACTTCCAAAGTCTTAAAATACTTTATTTTTACACACCCCTAACGTTTGCCCTATGTGCCCCTAGGGTTGGGTGCCTTGTAACTATCGCCACTATTGGAAACTGTTGCTCACTGGGATTTATTTTTGCCACACTTCCCAGGAAGAGGTCATCACAGGGGGGAAGGACCCTGCATCTGATTGCAAACCCCAGGGTGCTGGCGGCCTAAGGCCACCTTTGATGCACCCCAAAAAAATATTTGCGGACATGGGAAGCACACACATGCTCCTAGGGCATGTGTGCACTACATGTCATTTTTAAAAATGCATTTATAATGCATTTTTTAAAATTGCACATGCTTACCACCAAATTGGATTTGGTGGTAATTTAATTTCCTAAATGCCCAATTCGCATTTAGGAAATGCATGATACATGTGCTTTGGAAATCGCAAATAGGAATTCCCTATTTGCAATTTCCAATTTAGAGAATTGCAATTTGCGATTCCCTAAATGGAGCTGCAATTTTAAGGAATCGCTATTTTTAGCAATTCCATAAAATTGCACTGCAAATTCCTTTTATAAATCATGAAAGGCGATTTTGCATTTGCAAGCAGTGGAAATTTGCGATTTGCACCGTTTGCGAATGCAAAATCGTTTGATACATCTGGCACTAATTCTTTAAAAATTCATATCTATGGTTCCCCTTATTCGATTTTATTAGTTTTGTTGTCATTTTAAAGATAAAAATATAGGGGGTGATTCTAACTCTGACGGGCGGCGGAGGCCGCCCTCCAGAGTTCCCCCCTCCAGAACACCTGGGATTCTGGGTTTCCCACTGGGCTGGCGGGCGACCGCCAAAAGGCCGCCCGCCAGCCCAGTGGGAAACACCCTTCCCACGAGGAAGCCGGCTCCGAATGGAGCCGGCGGAGTGGGAAGGTGCGATGGGTGCAGTTGCACCCGTCGCGAATTTCACTGTCTGCAATGCAGACAGTGAAATTCAAAGTGGGGCCCCTGCAGTGCCTATGCCATTGGCATGGACACTGCAGGGGCCCCCAGGGGCCCCACAACACCCCATACCGCCATCCTGTTCCTGGCGGGCGAACCGCCAGGAACAGGATGGCGGTATGGGGTGTCTGAATCCCCATGGCGGCGCAGCGAGCTGCGCCGCCATGGAGGATTCAGAAGGGCAGTGGAAAACCGGCGGGAGACCGCCGGTTTTCCTGTTCTGACCGCGGCCAAACCGCCGCGGTCAGAATGCCCTGCGGGCACCGCCAGCCTGTTGGCGGTGCTCCCGCCGACCCTGGCCCCGGCGGTCTAGTACCGCCGGGGTCAGAATCACCCCCTTAATCTATTATTATAAATTGGTGTGGGGATTTCATTGTGTTTTGTGTTTTACTTCTTTACTGTTTTGTGTTTTTTAAATGCTTTACACACTTGTCTCCTAAGTTAAGCCTTGTCGCTCGTTGCCAAGCTACCAAGGGTTGAGCTAAGTTTCATTTATTGAGACCTAACTGGACCTAAGTGGAGGTTAGTGGCCTATTGCTAAGTGTATGTGCTTACCCGCCCTTACTAATAATCCCCTTTTCAAGACACATCAGTACATGACAATGACAGTAGCAAGATCAACAACAACTATTGATCACAATAGGACAATAGCAACATCAACTGATGCAAACACAAGCAGTAGTCACATAACTGTCAATGCCATTACTGCTCTGCTAATCCAGACAACGATGGCATACAACCATGTGTACCATTAGTATAATACCATCAAGTAACACAATACCTCTTATTACACAGGTCTCCCAAGTACTGCCACACAGCAGAGGATCCCATTGACAGAAATCCCAGCCCTGGAAGCAGGTCCAATAGAGGAGAAATCCCCTGGATGTCTGGTTCATCAGGCCCATCAGACATGAGTTATCAGTCCACCACCACCAGCCTCACCCTGCCCACAACTGAATCTCCCTCTCCTGTGACATCCTTGGCACAGCCGAGCCTACCTTCCCAAACCTGTGTCCCAAGGACAGATCAAACATCATTGTGCCCCACAGTACAGGGGCATGAGTCAACATTCCAATCCCAAGACAATGGCGGTCCTGGTATCAGAGGGAGGGGGCACACTGCACCAGGGGCCCAGGGGGCAAGGGCTAGTGGGAGGAAAATCGTGGGCCAAATGACAAGGCAGCAACAGGCCACGACTGGCCAGGAGCCCATCTCCAGAGTCCTGGGAGTCTACCAGCAATCCCAGGACAAGATGGGCCAGATACACACCAACTTGCAGGAGACCCAAAGTCTGCAGGGTGAATATCACCAGGAGGCCATGCAGCAGTTTCAGGTACACAGTGCCATCATGGTCTCCATGTTAGGGGAGTTCAAAGAACTCAACACCATCCTGCGTACTTCCTCAACCCATTAGCAGGCCCCATCCAGCAGTCACACAACACCTCTGCCCTCTACATCAGCACCTGCTACAGGAATAGAGGCCAAGCAGGAGGACCCACACGTTGCCACCAGTACCCCTTCCCCTGCAGTTGAGATTCTCCCCCATAAAAGAGGTCGACCATTGGCTGTTCAATGCCAAGTTCCCATCATCCCAAGGGTAATGGATACAGGACCTGTGAAACGTACAGCTGGACCACCCACTCTGAGTATTAGTGAAACCATGTCCCCACTCCTCTGAACTGTGATGTGAAACACTCAATAAACACCAATGAGCACAAGTAATGGCGTATGTGTCTTCATTGTTTAAAGTGGCATTTTCTGTTTAGAAGCAACAATCAAACTCATGTATCTGGAAAACAAGAATGTCAAAGTGACAGATGTAGTAGGAATTTCCAACTGGTGTGTAAGTACATCCATATTGTAGTAACATCCAATGGCAAGAGTGTCAACAGGCATTTCTGTAATCAGCTTGCAAACAGACATCTGACCTGAAGAGGGAAAAAAACATGGAATAAGGCTCAGTGTTGTAAGGCATGTAGTCCATATCCATGCATCGACATCAGTATAACACAAACACAGAATGATTGCCCCAGCAGCTATAATACCACATATGTTAAGGCCTGGATTATCACTCACCCACATGTGTAGTAATGTAAAGCTTCCTCAAAGGTGGCATCCTCTACCGATAACCTCCTTGCGCAGTCAGGAACAGGTAGTTGCCAGACAGCAGCAGACAATACAACACGATAGGCCTACACAACAGGACAAGTCCGATAAGTGTCCGTTACATTTACCCAAGCAGTCAGTCTAAGGATCAATAAACTTGGGTACAACCATAGGGATGTTTCGTCATGGCACCAGCATCAAGCACATGTAATTGACAGCAATGCCTTTCTACTACCCCTCATGGTAATTCAGCAACCTTTCAGGTTCAGAAACCAAGATGGAAAGCAGTAGTCCCTACACACACCTTGATGCATGCAAAATCTAAGTACAGACTGGCTTTTCCAATTCATGGTCCAAGTGCACATAACATCCAAATCACACATACCTAAAAATCACCAAACGTAGTGACGAATCAGGTCTGTCCTGTTGTCATGTGCCTTCTCCTCATCTGCCTCCTCTTCAGTATCAGGTCACCGGCCTCAGCCACTGCTCCTGCATCAATATTCCCCTCCTCCAACAGTGGGATGGGCCCTCTGAGGGCCAAAATATGGAGCATGCAGCATGCAACAATGATCTTGCAGACTTTCCCTGGTTGGTTCTGTAGGGCACCATCGGACACATGGAGGGAACGAAATCTAGCTTTCAAGAGACCGAAACTCTATCACCCGCCTCATCCGGCCATGTGCCTCATTGTACCTGTTCTCCCCTCCTGCAGTTGGCTATCTAACAGTTGTCAGGAGCCAGGGCAGGTTGGGGTATCAGGAGTCACCTGTGTGGAAAAGTAGATATAACTATAGGAAACAGAACTAGGCATAGTGCAGACTGTGTAAGGAGGGATATCAAACGTCTGACATGGACAGCACAACACAAACCTATTAGCCAGGCCCTTTCTCCCTATAGCCTCAACATCAATGCATGGACACTGCTGTTCCTCAGGACATGGGACTCATGTACCGAACCAGAGAATTTCGCTGTCACATGTGCTATGTACTCGTCTGCAAGAAACACCAATTGTACATTAAGCAAATATGGACTCTTCCGGTTTATGTAGGACTGTTCATTGGCCCTCAGAGGTACCAAGGTGATGTGATTAACATCAATGGCCCCTATAACATGTGAGACATTTGAAATGTTGTAAAAGGCTGCCTTAACAGTTTTCATTCAGCACGTTGGAAGCTTAGGTACCTGTGCAAATGCTTACGTAGGGCATCCAGCACATCCTGTAACACCATACTGAACTTGGGCTTGTAACATCCCTGCAGCCAGTTCCACAGTCACCTGAAATGAGCCACTCGCCAGAAAATGCAGGACTGCCAACACCTGGACTTTTGGAGGGATGGCATGGAGATTTGTCAAAGCTGGCAGGAGGTCTAGCTTCAACTGGGCGACCAGTTCCCTGATGGACACACGGTTCAGTCGATAGGTCATAGTGATGTGGTGCTCTTCCATGGATTCCAGATCTACTAGGGGCCGGTAAACTGTTGCATTCCTCATCACTCTATTTCAGCGGTATCTAGGCAGGGAGACAAACAACAATCTGGACACATCTCACAATGTAGTGACCCATGTCTGACATATGACAATCAGGAAGTGTTGGTCATGTAGGTTGGCTGTCAAGTTGTGGGAAGACACATTACTCCACAATCCATTCCTACCAAGACAATGCCTCATATTCCATACCTGTGACCAGGGATGTGTACAGGACTTGTAGTGATGTACAAACAAAGAATTTCCATATGTTACACTATACAGATTGCCAATACAAACATATGTAGTAACAACTGTGTAATGTCACCTGACACCCACTATATATTTGAGTGTTGACAAAAATATAACCTACAATTAAGCATATTGTGATGATATGCAGATAATGACGCAGTGGGATAACCAGGATAGTCATGTAACAATCTAAAATGAGAGCCGCCTGTCCTGCATGCAGAGGACAGATGAAAGTGACCTCATTTCGCCGGCAGCAGTTGTCATAGTGGAAGGTGGTCGAAACCACCATACAACTCCTCATTGGTTAATATTGACACCTATGAAAAACTAGGACCAATGACGATCACCGCCGGCGTTAACGGTCATGACCGCTGCGGTAGTGACCCCCATTTTGTTTAGCCAAGCTCACTTGACTCCTGGCATTCGAGCAAGGAAAACCTCCCCTTCTTGTGTTGCTGTATCCTGTATCTTGAAGCCATGATGGCATGCACTGCAGGGAGTATGGCCCCATCCTTCACAGCTGAGGAGCTGAATAAACTGGTGGAAGCGGTCCTACCCCTGTAAGGGTGGTTGTATGGGGCTTGAGATCAACAGGTGAGTACAACGTCCTTTGTCTTTCATTTCGGGTGGTGTTTGATGGCGAATGTGTGTACACATTGACATGTGATGACTGATTTGGGGGTATTGCATGCACATGATGTATGTGGTGTTTAGTGTATTGGCAATGTGCATGGGCTGTGTATGTTGTGTGTCGCAAAAGGTTGCAGATGTATACATATCATCTACATCATGTCCTCCATTTTCTCGATGTTTCCCATGCATGTCAGCACCCACCAGAAAAAAGGGTTGTGGGGAGCAATTGCCAAACAAGTGCGGACCCTGGGGGGTCCATAGCCGGTGCAGCACCCACTGCAGGAAGCGGTGAGAGGACCTGAGACGCTGGGCCTATGAGACTGCAGAGGCCCAGCTGGGGACGGCCTCCCAATGTGGAAGGGGTGCCCGTCGGACCCTGACCACCCCAATGGCCCGCATGCTAGCGGTGGCCTACCCAGAGTTGGATGGGAGCTTGAGAGCAGCACAGCAGCCACAAGGGGGTAAGTGAAGACTGTTAGGTGACTTTTACATGGTTGTCAACTGTGTCCCTCACTGGACTTGTGATTTATGAGGTCAAATGGAATATGGGGAGTGTACAGGCCTGGTTGTCACTCCAATGATGTTGCAGTGTAGTTCACTAGCCATGTAAAGCCATGCGGGAACTGAAGTGGTGATACTGTACCACATATTCTATTGTACATGTGAGTTACTACAATGTTGAGGCATTTTACTAGCTTCATACTCCATCCCTGAGTCTACTGTCGTAATCCAAAGTGATCTTGTTGGCAGGTATGTGTAGTGTACATTCATATTGATATCACTGCGATATCACTGGACATCTGTACAGATTGTTTTCCACACATACCTGTCATTTCATTTGTGTTCACAGTACCTCTGAGGTCAGATTTGTTTCATCCTGTAATGACTGACATGTAGTTGGGTATGTTCATGGATTAAATTGATAGATGAGTGAGTTAGACAGTTGGCAGTCATGTAGGATTTTCAATCAGGTGTCTAGGCTGTAGGGGTGAGGTGATAGGTGATTAGTTTGGTTATGGCTTGCAGGACTCTATTGTTCATGACTGCAATATGGGCTCTTGTTTTCACGACAGGGGCAAATGGGTGTATTGCTTGCATGTGTAGTGGATGATTAGGTATTTACCCTTTTCTACCTTTCTTTCTCTCCCACCCTCCTTCTCTGTCCACCTCTGTTTATGTATGCATTAGCATCATCTGGTGGAGGAGGAAGGGCACCGGTGAGTGGGGATGCTACAGCCCACAGGACCCAGGAGGCTGGCGCCAGCGGAGCCAAGTGGACCTGTGGGATAGAGGCCAAGGGGAGCACCACAGGGGAGACTGAAGCTACCATGACATCTGATTGAGATTCCTCCTTCGATGGTGGCTCCCTGGTGGTGGTGAACCTATCTGGGACAACCCCAGTACCATCCTTGTGCACTAGCCCCCTTACCAGCACCGCCCTCCCTGTAGCTCCCCAACCAGTTGCCCGTGCCTGCTCACCCAGGAGGGTGGGCGTGTCCTTCGCCACAGGCACCTCGGCCCCTGCCCCTGTCAGCCCTGCAGCCCTCCATGAGGAGGCTATTGACCTCCTGAAGTCCATCTCTATGGGGTAGACAACCATTGTGAATGCCATCCAGGGACTGGCTTCCCAGATGCAGCAGTCAAATGCCTACCTGGAAGGCATTCACTGCCCCTTGTCTGGCCAACAGAGATTGTTTCAGGCTCTGGCCTCCTCGTTTCAGGCTCTGGCCTCTTCGTTTCAGGCCCTGGCCTCCTTGTTGATGGCAGCCAGTGTCCCTTCATCTTCCATCCCCGCTTTAGCTACCCGTACTCCTCTCCCTTCACCCATCCATGGCACACCTACAAACCAACATACACCCACTACAACAGGCAAGGGGCCTGATTTTTTAGTGCCACATTTGTGCCAATTTTTGACGCAAAAGTGGCGCAAACTTACAAAACATAATGGAATTTTGTAAGTTTGCGCCGCTTTTGCATAAAAAAATTACGCAAATGCGGCACTTAAAAAGTATAAATCAGGCCCAAGGTGTACAAAGACAAACACAAGCACCACAAATGAACCCACAGGCATGCGCACAAACAACACACATTTGCATGCATAGGGCTTGATTACAACTTTGTCGGAGGGGGTTAATCCGTCCCAAATGTGACGGATATCCCGCCCACCGTATTACGAGTTCCATGGGATATAATGGACTCATAATACGGCGGCCGGGATATCCGTCACATTTGGGACGGATTAACCCCCTCCGCCAAAGTTGTAATCAAGCCCATAGTGTTTGTGGTCTAGTTGTCATTGTGTGACTATGGCGTGTAGTGTATGGATGTGTATGACTGTGTTGGTGGTGTTTGTTTGCGTTGTGCTGTACGTTTGGCATGTATCTGCTTGGCTTTGTGTGTGTATTCGGTACTTGGCTTTTTCGTATTTTGTGTGTGCGTGTGTAGATGTGTGTGCTGGTACAGTACGTCTGGTTGCATGTGTGTGTGGCCTTCGCTATCCTTGGCGGGAGTGTGTGTTATATGTGGGTGTGTATTACTGCTTTTTCCTCCACTATGTGCTAGGCGCAGTTACTGTTGTCATCAGCATTGTTGTCGCTGGCCATGAAGGCGTATGGCAAGATACTACGCTGGGAGGACATGCAGTTTCTTTGCCATGGCAGACGCATCTGTGTACCTGAAGCGAGTGTCTCCTTTTGTACTTTCTGTTCACGCCAAGCTTTTCGTGACGGTTGGCCTGTCCAAGAAATCCTGGCGGTCTGGCGACTCGTAATATGGTGGGTAGTACTTTGGTTCCCACCAGCCTGATGATGGCTAGCGCTGCTGTCACCGGCTCGACCGCAGTCGCTGTACTGGTGGTAGGTTGGCTGTGTTGCAGTGGGTTCACCGCCGTAGACGTTATATGGCAGTCTGCACCGCCAGCCTGGCGGCCAGCTTTGTGGTTCGGTTACCGTCAAACTGGAAATGAGGGCCTGAGTGTGACAGTTCAGCATTTGGCTTGAAAGGCCAATAGAAGGCCTGTTTCCAATCTGTTATTATGGTGGATAGGACCTCCGGCAGAGCACTCAGTTTCTGTACTATTGGGTGGCAAGAGCATGTAGTTTTGCCCATCCCAGGTGGTCCGACACATTGTTTACCTGGGTCTAGAGAGTCTAATTTGTACTCCAGCTTAGTTATTGATAATGCTAGAGTATTTATCCAATCCATTTCTATCTCCAATTAGTCCGACTGCCAATTAAAAGCGGTAGTTACAGTGATCAAGGTAGAATTAATTGAGGCCAATAGATTGCACTGCTCAGAGATAGACAGGAGTGTGGGTGGGTCTTTTCCCTTATAACTATTTGGGACCTCAGGCTGCTTAAAATTCTGCACAGTTGTTGACTAGTCATTTTGAAACATGGGAACTGAAGAACTCGTTCCATGGTTAGGTGCTAAGACAGGAGCCCTTTGTTGTGCCACTTCCCAAATTGTTATGATTGTCATAATCCACTGGCCACTCAAGCATATTCTTCTCCAAATCAGGGTCCACTCTATGGAGCTCTTCAGAGCCCAAGGCTTCCCCCTTGGTAGCCAAAATGACTGTTTTGCATGAAGTTGTGACAACATCTGGGATGTATGCAACCAGGTGAATGCAGGGCTGTTTGCATTCCTGCAGGTACTAATGCTAAAAGTGGTAGGGAGACTGGGTTCTCCTTCAGAGTTAGATAAGGTTCAGGCCACTGCCACTGATCTTGGGTTTTCTTCCAGTGAGGTACTGAGGATCCTTTCAGATGACAACTCAATTATCACGGTTGCATCTGCATTGAGAAGTTTGAGTGCTCACTGGTGTAGGATACACGGTGGACTCTGTTACTATTACTGCTGCAGCAGATTATGAGTCAGAGGGTGAGACTTGAGGGCTGCCTTCGTTCTGAAAGAAATACTCCATTAGCAATCCTGTGTTTTTATGAATGCAAGAGGCGGCTTGAGGCTTACTGACGAGTGTGTGCCCAGTAAATTAATTGTCAGTTTGCTAGGGGTGTGAATATCATTGCCTTCACTAACACTGATGCGTTTAAGTGAAGGCATTTCTATGTTCGGGCCAGGTGCCGTGTTACCCTTCTTTGTACAGCTCCTTTCCTGAGACCCCCTTAGTATGGACTGCCCACTCAAGGTGGCTAGATGCACTGGGCTAGGGCTTTGGCTAGGGCTGCACCATCCTTCAATTTACCCAGTGATATACCTATCTTTTTAGCCATGGCAGTAGTGTGTCAGTAGAGGAAGAGTCAATGCCACACTTTCCAGGCAGATAGAAAAAGGGTAGCATTCCCTGATTTGTTTCCTCTGGGTTATCTGGGCCCATATCGTTACACACTGTGATGCTGACAACATTATTTAACAGCCCATTTGCCTCACCCACGTTTTTGTGCTATGTTCTTTCAGTCCTCTAAACCCCATAGGGTGGTGCAAGCTATTCATATTAATTGTAAGTTGGAGGTATTGGCACTATTCAGTGATGGATGGCACAGATGTGACATAGGCTGTTACGGTTGCAGTGATGGAGTTGTGAAGATCACAGAAGGGTAAAGGCACCTTGTACAGGGAGCAGGGGAGCACACGGAGACACACAAGCCACACTGAGCTCAAGCCCGAACACCTCTGCACTCTTCCGGTTCTAACCTAGGGCCGCTGCCCTAATGCCACAGCCATGCTCAACACCAGCTAGTCTTGTTTCGCTCCAATGTGTGGTGTTTGCAGTTACTGCTCAATTTAAAGTGCCAGAGTCTTGTGCAGCCTTGTGTAAACTATTGTCACTCAGGAACATGTTTAGATATTACTGTCCTCAGCTAGAGGGCAGTAAAAGTTAAGGAGTCAGGAAGGCAGGTAGGGAAGTTTCTCTGTGATATCTGCAGAGGAGTGTATTACAGGGCCATGGGGAGCTGCAACGCGTAGTATGTGATGAGGAGGGTTGTTTGGGATGAGGTAGGTGAAGAAGCAGGTGAAGGAACAGAAGTACAGCCGATGTAACAGCCA
Source organism: Pleurodeles waltl (assembly GCF_031143425.1). Lineage (NCBI taxonomy): Eukaryota > Metazoa > Chordata > Amphibia > Caudata > Salamandridae > Pleurodeles > Pleurodeles waltl. The sequence continues at coordinate 789,823,003 of NC_090443.1, forward strand.
ATATTGCTGATATTGTGGGCAGCTAAGCAGCAGTGTATGCAGCGTAAGCAACATAGATGTAACAGGCGACAGCCCCTTACCTCGATCAAAGCGGGAACACCCAATGTTGTTACCACCATTGGTGTCAACAGCTGGTGCCAACATAATGCCTTGATATGGTTCCCTTAGCTCCTGACTGGTGTGCCTCATCATGCCTGCCCGTGCTTTGCAGTGCTCGACCTCGGCATGGCCTCCGTCCTTGGATTTGTCCTCTCCTCCCTCACTCAGCACTCTGCTCCTCACCTCTGACTCAATCCTGGCTCCATGCAGCTCAGCAGCAATGCGTCTGCATCTGACATCATACCAATCCTAAAATCGTTCACTCCACACCTTTTTGCAGTTGATGACTTATTAATTTACCTCATGTGAAACATTAATATACAAGACTCCACTGGTGGTGTGTTAGTGTTTGGAAGTTGTGGCAATAGGCTATTAATTCCTTTCAACCCCAAAGTAGTGAATTGAATATTTCATGTGCATTAACGCATATTTCTGTGTACCATTATGTCTTCTACATGTATTGTATACCCTGAAAATATGCTTCTAGTTCATATAGCATTCATTGAAAAGTATGATACTTAGAAAAAAGGCATAGTAGCTTTGAAGTGATTTTTTGCAGTAATTCCTGTTAGACTTGGCATCCTTGATGTGGTCTCCTTTAACTTTTTGCCTCTGCTTCCGAGGTTGTTGATGTGTGCTGGACTCTGTTTTTACTGTTTTTGATACTCTGGGCCCTTTACCACTGCCAACCAGTGCTAAAGTTGTGCTCCTAGATAAAATGTATGTGTAATTGGCTTATCCATGATAGGCATATTTGATTTATTAGTAAGTCCCTAGTAAAGTGCACTAGAGGTGCCCCGGCCCTGTAAATCAAATGCTACTAGTGGGCCTGCAGCACTGGTTGTGCTGCCCACATGAGTAGCCCTATAAACCTGGCTCAGACCTGCCACTGTAGTGTCTGTGTGTGCAGTCTTAAACTGCTAATTTGACTTGGCAAGTGTACCCACTTGCCAGGCCTAAACCTTCCCTTTTCAGACATGTAAGGCACCCCTACGGTAGGCCCTAGGTAGCCCCATGGGCAGGGTGCAGTGTATGTTAAAGGTAGGACACGTACTGATGCTTTTTGCATGTTCTAACAGTGAAATGCTGTTCAATTCTGTTTTCACTATTGCAAGGCCTATCTCTCTCATAGGTTAACATGGGGGTTGCCTTTCATTAACTTTAAAGTGTAGATTCCCTTTGAGAGCAGATAGAAATGTGGAGTTTGGGGTCTCTGAACTCACAATTTAAAAATACATCTTGCGGTGAAGCTGGCTTTTAGATTATTAGTTTGAAAATGCCACTTTTTGATAGGAGGCATTATTTTGCTAAAATCATTCTGTGACTCTTCCTGTTTGTTGATTCCCTGTCTGGGTCAGATTGACAGTTGGGCTGTTTGTAAATACCCTCTAGACATTGAGACAAAGGGTGCTGGGGTGTAACCTGCATATCCTGATGAGCCATCTGTGCTAGAGTGGAGGGAGGAGTAGTCACTCACACCTGAATGGGCTGTACCTGCCCTCTCACAATGCAATCTCCAACCCCCTGGTGTGTGTCTGGGCTGTGGCCTGGGCTAGGCAGGATCCTGTAAACAACAGAGAATTTCCTTTGAAGTTTGCCTAGTTCAAAGACAAGAAGGGATATAAGTAGTGGACCCAAAACCCCAGACTTTAGATTTCTTCAAGATCACTTCTGGATTAAAGAGGAACCTCTGCCAAGGAAAAGAGCTAAAGAGCTGAGGAGAAGTGCTGCCCCTGCCTGTGACTGTGCTTTGTCGGGCTATCCTGCAGTTGCTGCTTCTGCTTGTGAGAGGGGACAAAGACTGGACTTTGTGGTGTATTCCTGCTTGAGAACAATTTCCAAGGGCTTTGACTGAGCTTGCTTCCTGTTCTGAAGTCTCAGGGCCATCAAAGACTTTCTATGCCAGCACCTGGACTCTCTGCTGAGACTCCTGCCCTGCCAAGTGGTGCCTAATCCAGTCCCTGGGCCCTAGAAAGGAGAAGCAAGTGGGAAAGCAGGAAAATCTAAGAAAACGGATGTCAGACGACTCCAGACCGACCCCCCTGCCGAATCCCATGATGCTACCTGCAACCAAAGCCATGGTCCTCGCTAGAGTGCGATGGCCTCACAGGCCCGATGCCGCTGCAGCCTCGCTGAAGTCTGTGACTCCGTGGAAGTCACCACACCGCACTGTAACCAGCAGACATCAACTCCGCCGGAAGTGCGTGGATCCAACATTTTGCACCAATGCCACCTCACCTCCAGCGCTCCGCAGCAAGGACCCGATGCCTCTTCGTGACACCTCTGCTCTTTGCCCTGCAGCACCGGTACCAAAACCTCCTCGGATCCAGCGACGTCAAGGTACTGTACCTGGGGGTCTGTGTGACTCCATGACCGGTGTCGTTGACGTCAGATTATTGGCTCCGTCATGGTGTCTTGATGACCTAATCAAAGCATTTGTGTTTCTAAGCGCTATTTTGGAGTTCAATCTTTAGAAATTCATAACTTGACTTGTGTATGTGGGCTTTTGTTATTTTGGTCTTGTTTAGTTCAGATAAATATTGGCTATTCTTCTAACGTATTTTTCACTGAATGATTGTGTGTTGGTACAAATACTTTACACATTGTCTATGAGTTAAGCCTGCCTGCTTGTGCCAAGCTACCAAAGGGTGTGAGCAGGGATTAACTGAGTGTGATTCTCCTTTACCCTGACTAGAGTGAGGGTCCTTCCCTGGACAGGGGGCAACCTGAATACCAACCAAAGACCCAATTTCTAACAATTCCCATGCTTTTTACCCACCTTACATAATGCATCACAAGGGTATTTTTTCAACAAAATGCTGAGAAAACATATAAAATGTTCATTGTCAGCTCCCTCAATGAGAGAGAATATGACCTTCAAATTCCAGAAGAAGCACAGCAGTTATCTGTGTACTCCACTATGACCATTATTTGATATAAAGAAATGGCTACATAATCTAGCCTTGCCCTACAGACAGACCGTTGAATGGAAAATATCAGTGAAATTCAAATATGCAACAACAAACATCTAAGTGCATAACCCTCATAAAATAGCAGACATTTGATGCGAAAATGCTTTTTAGTTAGGACTTGATTGGCACAATTCTTCACAATGTTGCCTGCTTTTATAGATTTTAAATTTTGCTCATCTATGTTCACTACGGTTGTTCTCCTATCTTCAATATTATTACACACATTTGCTGTGCACTACTATTTTCTTTAAATAAGGTCTGAAAATGCTTGCCTATAAACACTTGGGTAGAAAAGTCTCTGGCAGGTTCTAATACATATGTAACAAACATTTTCTCCAAGTAAGATAAGAGAGAGACATGGTCCATAATGTGTCTTTTCTTCTTGCTCAAACTGGTAAGTTGATGTACCTGTGCTTGTACATGGGCCAGGGGCTTCTAACAGGTCATGATCAGGAAAGATCCTGATAACATAGCAGTGTCCCTTTCTGCAGGATTGGATGCTGGGAAATGCAGTGGTGATATTTGATGTTGACAAAGATGCTGAGAAACAACATGTACCTACCTGGCTTTTTCTTTTAAAAATAGTTTTGGTGCAAAATCAGTAATGTCACTTCCCGAGAGATGAATATTGACATATGTATGGAGGTCACTCTCTGAAGAGCTAAGCTCTTGGAAATGTGTCTATATGAGTGGCATCATGAAGATGTGCATGCATTATAGCTATAAGAAATATTTGGATGATACAATTTGCCATTTTTGGGGCAGGATGTGTGGAGATCCTGGCAAGTCAAGACCACTCCAGGTATCTCTCCAGCTGCCATTCCAGTCTAGAGGTGATTAGCTTCCGCTGCAAGACGAAGGCTGTGAATCACACAGACTGATTACAGCATCTCTTTGAGAATTAGGTAAAAGGATATTCTCGGTTTGGACTCACAAAGTCAGTGTTTGCAGTTTGAATCCACCCAGGGAAGCAAGATTCCTTTCACATGCAATTTTACATTGGTTTCAATTGCTTTACTCAAATGTTTGACCACCTCCATTTTGTGAGCCCAGCTTTCCCGTCGCCCTAATACAGCCCATTGTTCAAGAAATCCTAGGAGACTGGTAAGAGCCCCAGACTTTCTGGGAATTCTTATTTGTTAACAAGTTTATGTACTGCTACCCCTGTCTGTTTACAGTAGGCACCCTGTGTTTCAGCCAGCTTGGTGTTTCAAACTGCTATCCATGACTGTTTGAAATTTTCATCCTAGTTTGTGACAAAAGACTGCACAAAGCCCTCCGCCCCAAATTGTTTTTAAAAAAAAGGCTACATAAGCCTCAGTGGCTAACCAGAGTGTGTTTAGGAGACTGCTTAATCTGTGTTTAGACTGTGTTTAGAAAGTGTCTGCACCACTTGTTTTTGCTTTCAAAAAGCCAAATATCTGAGTGCGTGACAAGCAGTATTTCAGTGGTTATCAATCTGTCCCTTACCTGGAATGTAGACTCTGCTAACTTGGAAGTAAAGATGCTGCCTGTCTGTATCCAAGGAGATTCATAATAGAGGAGCACCACCCTCCTCCCTTCCACAGGGGCTTGGGCTTAAGTTAACTGGGCCCTTCTATAGGTTGCTATTGGTTGCTGCATATGTTGTTGTGATTGGTTGCTGGGACTAGCAGTTTTGTTGGCTTAATGTTTAGGGTTTTTGTTCCGATTGTTACTAGGGCTAGGGCTTCTTTTGGACTGTGGTTTTTGGGCTTGTATTGTGATTGGTGTAGGGCTTGAATTCCTATTGGACTGTGGTTTTAGGGTTTCTATTGTGATTGGTACTAGGGCTAGGGTTTCTATTGGACTATGGTTTTGGGGCTTTTATTGTGATTGGTACTAGGGCTAGGAATCTTATTGGACTGTAGTTTTAGGGCTACTATTGTGACTGGTACTAGGGCTAGGGTTTCTATTGGATTGAGGTTTTAGGATTGCTGTTGTAATTGGTAGTCAGGACTAGGGTTGTGATTGGTTAATAGGGCTAGGTCTCCCATTGTTCTTAGAGTTTAGGGTTACAAATCTGATTGGTTAGGGTTAGGACTAGGTTTCTATTGGCCAAAAGGGCTATTTAAGCCTAGCACTCAGGGCGTCTCAGCCCAGGCATCAAGGCTAAGGGCCAAGAGGACAAGAGCCAGTTGCCTCTTTGGGCCGGTTCGGGCCGGGTCGGTCCTATGGCCAGAAATGCTGTCCAATGTCCAGTTACCAGAAAGGGCCCTACACATCCCTACACATCCTCCAACATCCAAACACAATATCAGCAAAGGCATCCAACTCATGCACTGCAAACAGACCTCATAGAGGTTGCAATGTCTCATCAATGAGCACAAAACCCCACATACGACACCTATACACATATCCACCACAACTACATTAAAACATCTTCATTCTCACACCTAACACAACTCCGTCCATTACCACTAAAACATCCAGCCGTGTCCCACTGAACACAAAACCACATTATACATTACTTTCAGCCATCCAGATCATACCTGTTCAAACAAGCCAACAGCACTATTCTCTATTTGCTCCTGCCAGACCCCTTCTTATCATCACAAAACCTAAACTCAGCCTCCCATCACACCATCCACAAACATCTTCCCCTCTTTTCACCAATTAAGCACAGCCATACAATTCTTACACTCCACCATACGTATTACCTCTTCCAGTGATCAAATCTAACACAAACACCGCTAACTCTTGTCCATCCCCTCTTACACACCTCTTACACTCTTCTCCAAAACATATCGACATCCCCTATAATAATCTAATGCCACTCACCAGCACTAACTCACGTGCAGATCCTTCACAGAAAACCGTTATATCAATATCTCCTCTCACTACTCAACAAAAACAAAACAAACCACACACATCAGCACATCAAAATAACACAAACTTTCACAATACTTTCCATCACACCCACTCCCACCCTCATGACTACAAAAATAATATAAATCCTGACCAATCTTTACTTCTAAATTCTCACTTTTCACAAGCATCTACAAGTACCCCAACACACAACATGCATTCACATGCCTCTCATCCACTGCGCAATTTAGAGTCTTATATTATGATTCACATGCTCCTCCACAACCCCAACCCGTACTCCTATCACACTAAACAGACGCAAACACAATAAACAGCATGCCACTCTTAACAACTTTACATCACCTTGTCCATTACACAATAAGGCTCCTCTAAAAAAGGAACTACACTCTTCATGTCTCTCTCAGCCACCAAGTCCACCACAGATTCAGACAGACCCAACAAAATGCCTCCTAAGCCTGCTGGATAAGGAACACTATATAGAAAAACAGGACTATTGTGACCCTCATACAGTTATTACAACTAACAACACACCTTCTCCAAAACAAAATGACACTTCCACAAATACATATTTTTTAAACTGCCTGCTCGTAAATGGTTTATCACTCTCAGAAAACAAGCACCACATCTAGATCTGCTCACTGACACACAACCTGACTTTCTATTCATAACAGAATCATGGTTTGGAGATGACATGACCCAAGTGTTGCATGAAGCCGTTCCTATAGACTATCAAACAATCACACAGGAAGAGGCACTGAATCTGCACTCATAGCACTTTGGGATGATCTTAAAAACACAGTTGGCTGCAATGGAGTGGCTGTGCTACTTCTCTTGGACCTCTCAGTTGGTTTTGATACTGTTGACAATGACACCCAAATTCAAAGACTACACGAAGGCAGCATAGAAGGGACTTCTCTCAATTCGATTACATCCTACCTTCAAAACAGAACTGATATCACCTATTCTCACCCCTTCTCGTTCAAACCCTACCAGACAAAAGCAGGGGTCCCTCAAGGATCAATCATCTCACTTATGCTTTTCAACATCTACATGACGTCATTACCAGAACTGATCAATGATTTTCAACCCACATGCTACAACTATGTAGACGACACAAAGATACTTCTTAAATTGGAATACCCCAAAGACATTGAAAACTCACAAATCTTCAGTTGCCTCTGAGCCGTTAATCAGTGGATGTCTTTGAGCCATTTCAAGCTGAATATTTCCAAAACAGAAATGCTCACATGTGGCAGCTGGAAAAATTGTGACCCACTGTGTGCCTTGGAATTTCCATGGACTCCAAGTTAACAATGAATGCCCAAGTGGACAAATTAGCATGATCAAGCTTCCTCACCCTGAAGCCCCTGCGACGCATCTTCCCCCACCTCAGATTTCCACAGAAGGAGCAGCCTGCCATCTCTCTTGTACTTCTAAACTGGATTACACCAATGACCTCTACAATGGATCATCTCTATCTATTATGAAAAAAACTACAACATATTCAGAACTCAGCTGCTAGGCTACTATTACAAGTAAAGCCACAAGCCTGCATCTCCCCTGCCCTGAGAGCACTACATTGGTTACTGGTTGCCAGAAGATCTACCTTCAAGCTGCTTTGTATCACCTGCAAAGCTAGACATGGAAAATAACCAAATTTGTTGAATGTCAGAAATGAACCTCGGCTCAAGGTTGGTACTCCGCCTTAAAGTACCACCATACAAGAAAAAGATTACAGGTGGTACATCCTTCTCTGTTCAAGCAGCCAAACTATGGAATTCATTTATCCACAAATATAAGATGCGCGGATAACTAGCTTGTCTTCAGAAGACTACTCAAGAGTTGGTTCTTTCCTTCATAACCACCATAGCCAAACAGCAATGCACTGCGTATCACTGCTTATGCCTGTGTTGATAAATATTTATAATCTGATATTGTGTATATTCTAGATATGTATTGTTCTTTAAGAAATAGGTATAGTTACTATTTCATAATAATAATATATACACATAGGGCCTCATTACGAGTTTGTCGGTCAGCGGACTGCTGCAGTGCAGTTGGCAGTCGCACCGCTGCGGGCCCTGCGGTGAACACCACCATATCACAAGTACTGGGAAGGCACCTGCAGAATACAGCCAAGTTAGCATTCAGACCGCCACTGCGGTGGGGCCTGTGCAGCTGGTGGCAACCATCTCCAGGCTGGCGGTCTGGCAGTATCCCACGACCACATTACGAGGTTGCACACTGCCAGGATTTCCAGGGCGGATCCACCGCCGCCAAAAGCCTGACGGAAATGAACAATTTAAAAGGGAACACCCACATTCAGGAACACAGGCACGTTCATAGGCACCATGGCATGTGAATTGCAACTCCTCCCAATTCTCTACCTGGCCATGCAACTCCCAGACCAGCGACAGCGACCAAGATACCAACCGTAAGTACACCAGCCTAGCACAAACTGGAGGGAACGATGTTAGTACACACACACACAACATGGGAAGCCATGCCCACAAACACACACGCAAACAAACACCCATACTAACACACACATACACACACAAACATACACACTAATACCCACTACCACCACACATACAGGTGAAAGGAAAGCCAGGTCAAGGTAGGTACCATCGACACCAATGGTGTTGTGGCACAGATATATTATAATATGGTAAAATCAGGAACACAACTATGTACACACAGGCCCAACAGCCAGTCCATAAGACCCAAAGTGCACAGAGCATACTGGGCACAAGGTTACACCCCAGCTTCACTCCCGACTGGAAAGTGCAGGCCTCCACACGGCAGGGGCATCAATGGGGTATGCAGGCACCTCAGGGGTAAAGGGGATGAGGGGGGCTTTGGGCTTGGAGGGGGGTTCTTTAGTCTGGGCTTGAAGGGGGGTCCTTGGGGTGGATTTGGAGCGAGATCCTTGGGCTTACTCTTGGAGAGGGTATAGCCGGAGGGGGTTTGGGCTTGGCCTTGGAAGTGAAGGGAGCAGGCATGGGCTTGGGTTTCGCAGGAGGAGCAGTGGACGTGACGGGCAGAAGTGGCAGGTAGTGGAGGGGCATGGTGAGGGGCAGTGGTGTACTGGGAGGCAGAAGGCAGGGGCCTTGGAAGGGTAGCAGGGCACTTGGGGGAACAGGGACTGGGGCAGTGCTAGGGAACAGGGAAAACCTTTTTGGGGATACAAGGGAGGTCAAGGCAAGGACGTTTGGGAGTGGAGGGAGTGTGTATGGTGTATACATGGAGGTGCCTTGGGTGCAGGTGCATGGGTAGATGAAATGTGTGTGCTGGGGGACTGTTGGGTGGGTGAGGTGTTTAGATGTATTGGGAGGAGGTGGGGGAGATGCAGAGAGATGGCAGGGGGACGTGTGAGTGTATGTTGGGGTAGTGTCTGCAGGTAGGGTGGATGTGCTGCATGTGGGTGTGTTGACAGTCATGGTATCTATGCCAGTGGTGTATGGGGTGCATGAATGGGGGTCAGATAATGTGGTGAGGGTGGCAGTGAGGGTGCATGTGTCAGGATCAGTGACTGATGTGGTGCTGACTGCAGGTGTTCGTGGTGTACTGACTGTGAGGGGGAGGTAGTGGAGGAGTCGGTGCAGGGTGTGGATGTAGTTATGTCTGCATGTGTCTGTTGTGTGTGTGCATGACAGTGGTGGCGTTTGTGGTGCTTATGTCTGTCCTTGCATACCGTGTGTTAATGTGGATGCATGTGGGTCAGTAGGTGTGCCTTGGATGGGTGAGGGGAGAGGGATGTGGGCATGGGAACAGGTAGCTGGAGGGGTACGGAAGAAGAAAGGACACTGGCTGCAATCATGGAGGAGGCCAGAGCCTGAAACGATCTCTATAGGCCAGACAAGGCACCATGAATGCCTTCCAGGAACGCATTGGTCTGTTGCATCTGAGATGCCAGTCCCTGGATGGCATTCACAATAGTTGTCTGCACCACAGAGATGGGCTTCTGGAGGCGAATAACCTCCTCATTGATGGCGGCAGGGCTGACTGGGGCAGGGGCAGAGGTGCCTGCGGTTAAGGAGGTGCCCATCCTCTTGGGTGAGTGGGAATGGGCAACTGGGTAGGAGGCTACAGGGAGGGCAGTGCTGGTAAGGGGGTTGCGGACCAGGATGGTGCTGGATGGTCCCAGATGGGTCTGCCATGCCAGGGAGCCACCATCAGAGGAGAAATCAGAAGATGTAGTGTTCGATCCAGTCTCCCCCGTGGCACTCCCCTCAACTGGGTTCAGCCTCCTGGGTCCCGTGGGCTGCAGCTTCCTCATTCACTGGTGCCCCTTCTCCTTTTCTAGATGATGCTGATGCACACAAAGACAGAGGAGGACAGGGACGGAGGGAAAGAGAGAGAGACAGGATTCATTTGGTCAATGCCAGCACAACAGTATTACAGGGTAGAACATCAGAATTTGATGCCATGCCATGATACGCTAGGCCTACCCCTGCATATCCTACAACTACAGAACACCATGGGGGAAACCACAACCTTGCACATGTCAAGAATTGATGGTCTGACTGATGCAAACATGTACATGAGAAGTGGCGTACCAGCCACACCTGCCCAGTACCTGCCCACTACCCATGGCCATTGAGACAAGCATGTAATGGACTGCACACTTAACAGAATCGTGCATGGCTAGTTGGCAGGCCTACGTTTCTATTGTCAGTTAGCAATGTGACCACTTGGTGCACCCTATCCCACTACATATGCAGTGCCTGCCAGTTGAGGTCCTAGGATACACCCTTGGCACAGTGGTTGGCAAGAACTAATCACAATGGCCTGACTGGCACCCCAGGTCCAATCATCCTGTTGCCTTGAGCTAGCAAGCACATCTAGCTAGTAGGTGGCCACACAGTTACAACATTGGAGGAAGCTGCCCTGCTACCACTGACTGCATGGCATTACCCACACCTGTGATGCCAATCCTGCCCAGATGGACACTACCCATAGTGGACATATTATACCAAGCATCCACGCCACAGCTACCCAATGGTGCCCACTCAGAGCCACTATGGCAACACATATAGCAAGTGAGAGTGAGAACTTACCCCCATGTGGCTGCTGTGCTACCCTCAAGCACCCATCCACCTCAGGGTAGGCCACCACCAATGTGCGGGCCACTGGCGGGGTCAGGGTCCAATAGGCACCCTTCCCTCATTGGGAGGACATCCCCAGCTGGGCCTCCACAGTGTTCCATGCCCAGCGTCTCAGGTTCTCCCACCACTGTCTGCAGTGGGTGCGCCGCTGGGCATGGACCTCAGGGTCTTGCCTTGCTTGGCGATGGCACGCCAAATCCCCTTCTTCTGATGGGCAGTGACCTGCATGGGTGACACAGACAGAAGGACACAGTCATGTAGCGTGGCATCCCTGGGACAGCAGTGGACAGCACACATCACTCTTCCACACCCACACCTCATCACCCAACATAGCTTTAGGCCCCTCACTCATGTCCATGCTCTAGACACACTGCTACCCACCAAGGCCCCCATCCAACATGCGCATCACTCACATACAGGACAATGACATTGGCCTTACCTGCTTCTCTAGTGCCCCATACAACTGTTCATACAGGGACAGCACCCCGTCCACGAGCCGCTCCAGCTCATCCTAGGTGAAGGTTGGGGCCCTATCTCCTGCAGGACATGGCATTTTGGCTACCAGAGTCAGAACACAGCAGCACTAGCAGTGGAGGTCTTCAGTGCACAAGGTTCAGGAATCAAGTGAGCAGGAGCACATGAAATGTCGGTTACGGCCGCTGCGGACATCACCCTCACCGCCAGCAGGAATCACCATTGGCTCCTGCCTCCCATAGGCAACAGTGTTAACCAATGGTGAGTTGCACGCCAGTCGTGGCCACCTAAAGCCATGACGTGTTACACAGGCGGGATGACCTCACTTCCACCTGTCTCATGTATGCAGGACAGGTGGCTGCCATTTTACATGTCCAGAGTGTATCGTGGGTGAAATGTTGGTGCGTCATGGGTGACGTTTGGTGACCTGTGGACACATCAACACCGTCGACACAGTCTATGGTGCACATCATAATACAAACTCTCTCCTGTTCCCAGGTATGATGTAAGGTTGAGGATGAGGAATGCACCAGTCTACAGGTCCCTAGTCAATCTTGCCACCCTGGGTGAGCGTCACATCATCCAGACCTATCGCCTGAACTGTGAAACCATCATGGAACTGGTGGCCCACTTGGAGCCGGATCTGTTGCCAGCCTTTCGCCATCCCAGTGCCATCCCTCCCACAGTGCATGCGTTGTCAGTCTTCCACTACCTTGCCTCAGGCTCCTTCCAGCTTATAGTGGGCCTGGCAGCAGTGATGTAGCAGCCCATGTTTTTTGACATCCTTAAGGACGTACTATATGCCCTGTGGAAACATCTGGGCAGCTACATCCGGTTGTCCCAACGTGCAGAATTGCCCACTGTCAAGGCTACATTCTACGGAGTGGCACGCGTCTCTCATGTCATTGGGGCCATTGATGGCACCCACATTACCCTGGTGCCAACCAGGAGGAGTGAACAGGTCTATAGGAACCGCAAAAACTTTTATTAGTTTAATGTGCAGGAGGTGTGTCTCGCAGACCAATGCATCTCCCAGGTGACAGCCAGGTTCCCAGACTCTGTGCATGATTCATTCATCCTGCAGAACAGCAGTGTCCCACACATGATGGCACCATTTACGAGGGACCGGGTCTGGCTCATTGGTTTGTACCCCTGCATATGTGTGCCCCTCAGCTCTCTGCACTCTTGTGCCCTTGCCCTATCACCCTCCCGGTTTTGACATGCATCTTACCTCTGAACACACAGGTGACTGTGGCTATCTCAACCTGCCCTGGCTCCTGACACCCGTGAGGCCTCCAATTTCAGATGCCGGGGACCAGTCGTACCAGTTGGGTCATTGAGAGGTGCTTTGGCCTGATGAAGGCCTGATTCCGGTGTCTGCATTTCTCCGGGGGTGCCCTGCTCTTCAACCCACAGAAGGTGTGCCTGATGATTGTAGCCTGCTGCATGCTGCACAATTTAGCCCTGAGGCTTCACATCCCATTGCTGGATGCATAGGAGGGGGTATCCGTACGAGTTGGTGATGAATGGGACATGGGGAGTGATGATGAGGAGAATGATGAGGATGCAGCTGACTCCAGGGCAGAACTGAGACAGTACTTTGACTGAGATGCAGGTATGTGACAACCATCTGGTATGTGTCCTCTACAACTGTTTGCCTTGTCCCGGCTACCACCTGTTGTCTGTGACCACTGATGGTATTGGTTGCAGCTCTGACTCTGGGTGGGTTGGGTGTATCACATGTGCCCATGACTTAGGTAATCACAGTGTACAGTGTACAGGTCTGGCCTATTGTCAGGCAGCTGTTGTGCTGGTGCACTAGTGCCATCAATGTGTATGTACAATGTTCCCAGAGCTGCCACTTCAAGTGCTATGTTTGTGCCACAAAGGGTTGTTGCATCTGTGCAGCATCTATCCTGGGAATAGACATTGGATGGCATTGTTACATTGTTGTTTGTGGCATTGTGTATGGGGTCAGGGCTTGGGCTTGGGTGCTGTGTGGTGGTGGGACCATTGGGTTGGTATATCTTGTTTTTGTGTGTTGGTACTGGCCATATGGTTGTGGACATGACTTCCGTATCTGCCTTGGATACCTGTTCCTACAGTGCATTTGTGTTGAGTTGGCATCTGTGACTCCTACATTGATTGTTGTCCCTCATCTTGCTCTACTTTCAGGACATTGTAGTGGTGTACTTTGGTCCCTGCCTGACCTGTTGCCTCCCTTCACACATAACTCCAGCCATTGGCTGCTCCACGATCAACCTCTCTGTATTTTGCTCTCCCCTCTATAACCCTCCCATGCATGTGCTGGGCGATGGGTTACCAGTTGAACATGCATTGGCAGTTCTATTCATACTCATGACAAATAAAGACATAGGCAGTAACTGTGCTCAATGTTTTCATTTGGGAGGAACAAGTGCAAGGGGTGATGAGTGGGGTCATGGTGGCTGAGATCATCAGAGTGGTGAGGCCAGCTGTAGGTAGTCCAGGTCCAGTATGCTGGCCCTGGGAATATGGAGATTTGAGAGTGGACAGTGTACAGGATGCCTCACTCACACACAAGGGAGAATGTTCAGGAGAGGGTCACTTCCTGGCAGTGGTCGTCATCTTGATATCATGTCTGGCTGGATGCCTAGTTTGATGTCCTTGCTTGCATGGGGGTTCCTCAGCTACAGTGGTAGGGGTGCTGGTTCTTCGGGTCCTGTGGTGAGGCCTCCATACCACTGGCTGCCGCTGACGTGGAGGGCTCTGATGGGATGTGGCCAGTGGAAGGGGCCTGCTAGTGGGTGGTGGACTCACGCAGGATGGTGATCAGGTACTCAAGCACTCCTGCTATGGAGGTCAAGGTGGCATTTTGGGCCTGTCACTGTTGCATGGCCTCCTGATGGTATTCCCCCAGCAGCCTCTGGGTCTCCTGCACGTTAGCAAGGATCTGGGCCACTGTGTCCTAGGTCTGCGGGTATACACCCAGGACTTGGTTGAGGGCCTCCTGGGCAGTCAGTTGGTGTGGCTGCCAGAGCCTTGGACTACAGTTCCCCTCCCACTAACCCTGCCCCCATTTGCCTGTTCACCTTGCACAGTGTGCAACCTCCGATTAGCAGGAGGGCCTTCATTGTCTGGGATTGGGGCACACCTCTGATTGTGAGGTCCCTGGGGCACAGGTTTGGGGTTCAGGGGCTGGCTGTGGTGTTGTTGCCACATGGGTGCGGGTGTCCGGTGTGTCCAGGGTGGGTCTGCTTTTGGTAGACTGTTCAGTGGCCCCAGCTTACCCAGGTAAGTCGTTCCCATCCAGACATCCAGTGCGGCCTTCATCCTGTGGAGGGCTGTCTGTGCCTGGCATCCTCTGCAGGGTGGCACTGGCAGGGGTACCTGTGAATAGAACCGGTAGATATTAGTTGTATAATTGTAGTTGTTATTTCCCTGTTGTGAAGCATGCAGTGGCTCAACTTGCTTCCCAGTGATGGCAATGACAGCTGCTGCACTGCAGACATTGGTTTGGTGTAGGGGTTTGTGGCATTGTTTCCATGTAACATGGGGGGTTGTGGATGGTGGTTGGCATTGCTGTCATTGTCATGTGTTGGGACGAAGTCGTGGCAGCTAGTAGGTGTGGGCTGTGGTATGGCTGTCCATGCAGATGTTCTACTGTGCAGTGAGTCTGTGGTGTGTTCCTGTATGGGTTGTGCCAGATTGTGGGAGCTGTGGTTCTTCACATTTTGGTTGCCATCCATGCATTATGACTGAGTGAGTAGGGATGGTAGGAGTGGGATGGTGTGGCATGCAGAGGAGGGGTGTGGGGTGTTTGGGACAGGTGCAGTGGGTGTGGGTTGAAGTAGGTTGGAGAGTGGTGGGTGGTGGGGAGGCATACTGGGCAGGGGTGGGTAGTGCTTGGGTGGTATTGTTGACTTACCAGCGTCGAGCCCTCCACTGATGCCAGTCATGCCCTCGAGGTCCATGATGTCCAGGACCTTTTCCTCCCAGGATGTCAACTCAAGGGGTGGAGGTGGGGGCCCACCGCCAGACTTGTTGATAGCTATCTGATGCCTGGACACCATGGAATGGACCTTCCCCCTGAGGTTGTTCAGCCTCTTCCTGATGTCCTCCCTTATACGTGGGTAGGTGCCAACTGCATTGACCCTGTCGACGATCCTATGCCATGACTCAGTTTTCTTGCATATCAATGTTTTCTGTACCTGGACTCCCATGGGCTGTGGCTCTACTCTGATGATCTCATCCACCATGAGCCGCAACTCATTGTTGGTGAACTGTGGGTGCTTCTGGCATGATATATTGTGGGGTGGGTATGTGGTTTAAGTGTCGGGGGCAGTGAGGGCTGTGTAGCTATGTGGGGCTGTCTTCCTGCGGGTGCTGGTGGGCTGTGGTGGTAATTTGTACAATGTGTACTGTGTGATTGTTTTTTTGTGTTTGGGGTGTGCTTCATGTTGAGTGCGTCTGTGGCTGCTCTTAGTTGTCGTTAGGGATTGTGGGTGTGTGTATTGGGGTGTTATATGGTGGCGTGTGCAGGTGTGCATGGTGTGTGTATGAGTTTCAGGTGTGGGATATTCTAAATGGCTAATGTGGTGCTGGCTACTTTCAGCAGTGCCTATTTGTACCGCCACAATGCGAACCGCCAACGGTTTACCACCGTGCATGTACCACTGTGCTGGAAGTTGCCTCTAAGTCAGAATGGTGTTGGCGTGGCGGGGCCGGCAGTTGAACAGTCACTTTTTTTTGCCATGGGTTGGCCTGGCGGTGTTGGTTTTGTGACTCGTAATCTGGCGGTCGCTATACCGCCACCACTGGCAGTATGGTAGTGCCATTTCGCATGGAGGTCATGCCCGAAGACCACCAAAGTCGTAATGAGAGCCATAGGCCCTCATTCTGACCTTGGCGGGCGGCGGAGGCCGCCCGCCAAAGTCCCGCCGTCAGGTTACCGTTCCGCGGTCGAAAGACCGCGGCGGTAATTCTGACTTTCCCGC
Organism: Pleurodeles waltl; assembly: GCF_031143425.1. Taxonomy (NCBI): domain Eukaryota; kingdom Metazoa; phylum Chordata; class Amphibia; order Caudata; family Salamandridae; genus Pleurodeles; species Pleurodeles waltl. Next base: position 789,839,482 of record NC_090443.1, read on the forward strand.
TGGGCTGGCGGGCGGTCGCCTTCAGACCGCCCGCCAGCCCAGCGGGAAAGAGGCTTCCACGATGAAGCCGGCTCGGAATCGAGCCGGCGGAGTGGAAGCTGTGCGACGGGTGCAGTTGCACCCGTCGCGTATTTCACTGTCTGCAAAGCAGACAGTGAAATACATGTAGGGGCCCTCTTACGGGGGCCCCTGCAATGCCCATGCCAGTGGCATGGGCACTGCAGGGGCCCCCAGGGGCCCCGCGACCCCCCCTACCGCCATCCGGATCCCGGCGGTCGGACCGCCGGGATCTGGATGGCGGTAGGGGGGGTCGGAATCCCCTCGGCGGCGCAGCAAGCTGCGCCGCCTTGGAGGATTCAATGGGGCGGCGGTACACTGGCGGGAGCCCGCCAGTGGTGCCGGTCCGACCGCGGCTTTACCGCCGCGGTCGGAATCCCCATTGGAGCACCGCCGGCCTGTCGGCGGTGCTCCCGCGGTCCTCCGCCCTGGCGGTCTTTGACCGCCAGGGTCAGAATGACCGCCATAGTCTTTAAGCCTTTTTAACAAATGTATATTTAATCACAGTTAAACATGTATGTGTGTATGCATGTGTGTGCATGTGTGTATTTGTATATGTGTGTGTATATACATATATATGTGTACTGTATATTATTCTATGCTTCTCATGTTCATAGGTCATTGCATGGTTCCTAGATAAGTTGTTATATTAGATACTTATGAATCCCTGCTTTTTTTCTACATCACAATAAAGAAATGTTATTTGAACTATTTTATCTGCAAGCATTTTGCTACTGAAAAATTGAGGAAAGATAAATGAATGATAGAAAAGTACACTTATAAATTAACATCCCATATTGCAAATCTTGAAAGTCTGTGTTTATACTTTATATCTCATATTATTATACCCATTATACATATACATATTCCCTTACTGTGTGTATACATATCTATTTAGTTATTACCCTAGTCCTACTGTACTAGAGAAAATAAATAAATAAGTACATAAAACTAAAAAATAAATAAAGAAAAAGTATAAATAAAAAAAATAAACAAAAAAAAATGTACTCTCTCACAAGCTTTACTCTGTCTTCCCATCACCCTGTGTCTCTATCAACCTATCCTCCATCCCCACACTAACTCATCGCAACCCCATTCTACTACTTTGATCTCCAAAATAACCCTGCCTAAGCTCATCTCTCCTGTACTGCATCCAGCTCACCCCAAACCACAGTTTACTATTATGATCTCCCAAACAACCCTACTAAATTCCCCCTCATTTATCTCACCTTTGACTCATCCAAAACCCATTCTACTACTATGATCTCCCTAACTCCTTTCCTCAGACTCTTCCTTCCTCCATCTCAAGGACAAGGTGGGTAGAAAGCTACTAGACACCAGCTATTTTTGTTATACATATTTTGGTGAGCGGCCCCTTGGACAAGGGTCACTCCCCTTTATGGCGGTCACATTTTGGCAATTTCTGCCCCCTTGGGAGAAGATCAGCCATACTTTTTGATTTGTCAAGTTACTTTTATTAGTAAAGATTATGGCTAGCTGCAGGATTACCGCTCAGCAGATTGTTGGTATGCTTTTCTATTTTTTCTCTCACAATGATTATGAGACTGACTCTGCATCTGAGACAGAGGAGGAAGTCCAAGATTCTGGCAGTAAAATTTCTGTCTGAGAGGAATCTGATGATGAAGCCATTCTCAGTGTGGAGTAAATGCCTCTTTTAGAGGAAGACACTAATGTGTAGCTAGAAGCTTCTGGATTGCAGCCTGGGGCTGAAAGGCTTCCCTTTGGAAGTGCTCAATTCTGGGTTGCCCAAACTTAGTGCAGCTGGCGTTGCCTGCCTTTACTGGTGTTTCAGGGTATGGAGTGAATACTGAAAACTTTTTGCCAGTAGATTTCTTTCAGTTGTTTATGGACAATATATTTTTGAATGAGTACTGAACAGTATTTGAAGGACAACAGTGCCAGAGTCAAGTCCCACTTTAGAGCAAGCCATTGGACTCCAACAAATCTGGATGAGTTGAAGAAGTTCTTGGGTTTAACTTTTTTGATGGGCTTGATAAGGAAGCCATCACTGTCTTCATATTGGTCTACTAGCCCGTTGATGGCAAAGGCAATATTTCCTGCAACCATGTGTCATTATCGGTATTTGCTTCTGCTTCTGGTGCAGCATTTTGTTGAAAATGCTTCAGCATTGTCAAAAGATCACACTGATTCTGACCATCTTTTTATGATTCAACCTGTTCTTGATCACAATGTAGATGGATTTTCAGAGATATATGATTCAGGGAAAGAAATAGCTGTGGATGAGTCTTTGGTTCTGTTCAAGGGCCATTTTTTTCATAGGCAGTACATTTCTAGCAAGAGGGTACGTTATGGAATTAGGATGTATATGCTGTCTGAGAGTAGTACTGGATATGTCTATAATTTCAGGTTTTATACTGGTTGAGATTCAACTATTGACCTCCCAAGTTTTCCGTCCACTTTCAGAGTTAGTGAGAAAGCTGTGTAGGAACTTAGTAGAGGACTTTTTAACAAAGGTCACATTTATGCGTAGATAACTTCAACACTGGTGCGCAATTGTTCAGGGAATTGTTGAAAGTGGACACTGTTGCTTGTTGTACAATCCCCCTGAACTGTAAAGGATGCCTTAAAGAGCTTGTATGTAAAAAGCTTCAGACAGGACAGTGCAGTGCCTTGCGCAGTGATGAACTTCTAGCTGTGAAAGTTGCAAACAGGAGAGATGTTCACATGCTGACAACCATTCATCATGGAAGTACTTCCCCTGTGTTTGGAGTCAGGTTGCTGGAGTAGATCAGAGGCTGGAGCCCTACATTGCTATTTGTAAGACTTACATTTTGTATAGGAAGTTGCTGATCCATCTATTCCACTTAGCAAACTTCAATGCTTTCTCCAGATTCAAAAATTATATTTGTTCAGTTTCAGCAGTCTGTAATAGGCAGACTTGTTGTAGTGGAATGGACAAGTGTTCCTAGAGTTGGAGTGGTGAAGGATGTGGCTAGATTGTAAAATCGCAACTTTTCTGATGGCATTCCTCCTATGCCCCCCAAAAAAAGATCCCAATAGGAGATGTAGAGTCTGTGTCCGAAGAGGTGTTCAGAAGGAGAGTCGTATGTATTGCCCCAAGTGTCTTTCTAACCCTGGGCTATGTGTGCTCGTATGTTTTAAATTGAACCACACACAACAGAATTATTGGAAGCTACAGTAAGCGTAAACTGAACTGACTGGTCTGTTTTGGTTGGGTCACTATCCCTCACTAGGTTCATTTAGGTCTCAATAATTTAATCCCAGCTCAACCCTTGGTAGCTTGGCATTGAGCGACAGGGCTTAACTCAGGAGACAGGTGTGTAAAGCATTTATAAATCACAAAACTGTAAATACATAAAACACAAAACACAATGAAAATCCACCACCAATTTATAAACATAGATTATATTTTTATCTTTAAAATGGCAGCAAACAATTAAAATTGGATAAGGGGAACCAGAGATATGAATTTTAAAGAATTAATGTTTTCTATTGCATTGAAAATAAAAGCGCACAAAGGTCTTTTGGTTGCACTCCCCTGGGGCAAAGTCAAAGTTTGAGGCCAACTGTGATGCAGCCCTGCTCGGCTAAAGCAAACAGGAGGCCTCGGTCAAAATTTTACCTTCGGACGTAGCCTTTTTCTTGAAGACTTTTCTTCAGCGGTACGAAGTCACCAATCTGTTCGGATGTGCGTCACAGCAGATGAAGGTGAGCAGGTGAAGAATTCTACCTTTGGACTTAGATTAATTTTCAGTACGGAAATCTTCATCTGGGTGGAAGTTGAATTTGGATCCGACATCCCTGGAGCCCTCCTTGGATACGCTGTGTGGGAAGTCCAGGTCAACTTTTTATGTTCTGACTTTGTCACTTTTTTGGAGCCTTTTCTCTCCGAAATTGGATGACCCTTAACAGCAAACTGATTTTGAGTAAACATCGTCGGATTGCCTTTCCAAGAGCCCCTGGTTAAATCCTGGAAGTCTGGGGCTCCGGAGCTTTTCAGCAGACACGAGCCTGCAAGTCAGGCTGGATCGTGGTTAAGGTAAGCCAGCTTGACTCACGATTTTCCAAAAGTTCTCTAATCATCTCCAAACATCTGGATCTTCTTCCAGAAGCTCTTTGAAGGTCCTTTAGGTGTCCACAGCTAACCCCAGCGTTCCAGAAACCCTGAGTTGCTCCTTGAGAATTATGACTCCAACTCCGAGAATGCACCTGCCTCGAGCTCCAAAATGACCATTAGACAGTGGTTAGCTGGTCAGTTTCTTCAGGACTTGATGCAGGAGACTCTGGTTAGCTATTTTTCACCTGTAGCAAACAGGTAGTCCCTTCTTGAACCAGCTGAAGCCAGGCAAATTACTTTTAGTGGTGAAGCCCAAGTGTGCAGCAGGTGCAGTCCTTCAGGGGTCTAGCAGGGTAGTCCTTCTTCTTCTGGCATTGTTCTTTGTAGGTAACTGAGGTGTGGGTATAGCTCTGTCATATTTATCCTTACTCCAGGGGTAAAAAGCATGGTGGTAACTGTCAAACCACAGGCAGGCCACAATCCTCTTGAATTACCACTTTCTTGGAAGTGTGTCAAAAATCAAACCCAGGGAGCAATATTCCTTAAAAATCTAAAATGGCAGAATCTGAATTTTGGAGGTTAGGTCTGGCTGAGTCCACCCACTGGTGTGGCTAAGATTCCTTAACACACCCCTTTTCTGACCTTCCCTAATCTAATCAAGGGGGCACCTGGTTGTCTGGCTTTGCAGGAAATGGGGGAGGTCCTGAGCTGCTCAAAATATCCTTCCCTCCTCTGAAGACCAGTTTGCCTGTTTCACCATCTGCTGAGGCAGATCTCCTTCCCTATGCACTTCCTTTGTCTCAGTCCAGGTCACTTAACACCTCATCAAGGCAGCATGGCCAGGCTGCTAGAGGATGGCCAATCAGAGAAGGGCACTAAAGAACTGAAGTTGGCAACTTTCAGGTTGAGTTCTAAAAATAGTTCCCTGAATTAGTTATATTAAAATCAACATGGCAGGTTGTTGGATTTATTATGACAAGATGTTTGATACCAATCTTGACACCTCAGCAGTGCAGCTATGGGTGCACTTCCTATGCTGGGGTCCCTAAACCTACATGCCCTACTATATTTTATGGACTTATAGGCAGGGTAATACTACAAATTATAATTAGCCTAATTTGCATACTCATTTTTATTAGAGCACAAGCCCGACAATGTTTAGCAGTACCCAGGGCACCCTAATGTTCAGGAAAACCGCAGAAAAAAGTGACAAAAGGGGGCAAAAAGTTAGGGGGCTTCTGCAATCAGCCCAGTTTTCTCACAGTATTGTTTTATATTTTTTGTTCAGATTTTATGGATGTCATTAGTGTGATGTATTTATGTAGAGCTGTTGTGTTTGTAGTTTTGCATCTACTTCCAAATGGTTTGTGTATTCTTTTTTGTTAACAAAATGTGATGTGTTGTGGGTGGACTGGTGCTTGGCTGGTGTTGTGGCTGGATTTGCACTTGGCTGGCAGTGTGCATGGACTGGCGCTTGACTGGTGGTGTGCGTGGACTGGTGCTTTGCTGGCAGTGTTGTGTGGACTGTCACTTGGCTTGCAGTGTGAGTGGACTGGCACTTGGCTGGCAGTGTGCATGGACTGGCACTTAGATGGCTGTGTGCATGGACTGGTGCTTGGCTGGTTGTGTGTGTGAGCTTGCATTTGGCTGGTGGTGTGTGAGTAGTGACTTACTGCGAGCCACTGCACATTCTGCTAACCAAACGCCAGTCCACTCATTCCATCAGCCGCCAGTCGTGGGTAATTGTTGTGTCAGTCATGTGAGTGTATGAAAGTGATGGGTTCCTGAATGGTGCTATCTGTTGATGTGAGTGTTGTAACGTGCTGGCGTCCATGTCTGGCGTGTGAATGGTCTTGTGTATGTCACGCGTGAATGGTGTGTGAATGGCGTGTGAATGGCCTGCAAAGTGCTTGGAGCATTGACGTCGCTTTACAGTTCATGAGCTGTGAATCATTAGTTCAGATTTTTGACCTTTAGATTATTAACAATGTATTTCTTATTTATGAAATCTCTTGTTAATAAAATGTCATAACCTGCACTCACTCTTGTGCCAAATACAACCAGTATGCATGTGTACTTCAGGAATAGATGGTTGTGAAGAAATATTTGTTTTCTCTGTCTTTCTCAGCCCAGATGTAAATTGTCTCTACCTTGTCTGTTGATGTGAGTATTGTAATGTGCTGGGCTCAGGGCTGGTGGTGTGAATGATCTTGTGTGTGTCAGATATGAAAGGTGTGGAAATGGCCTGTAAAGTGGTTAGTGCCTTGACACAGCTTTACAGTTCAGGAGCTGTGAGTCATTGGTTCAGTTTTTTGACCTTTCAATTATTAACAGTGTATTTGATTTTTGTGAAGTCTCTTGTTAACACAATTTTACATTTTGAACCTACCTTCACTCACCCTCATGCTAAATCCAACCAGTATGTGTGTGTCCTTGAGAAATAGATGAGTGTGAAGAAATATTTGTGTTCTCTGTCATGCTCTGCCAGGGTGTACATTGTCTCTAGGGAATATCTATCAGCTCTAGATATTTTTGTAAACTAGACACCCAGAGCTGTACAGGGTGGTGGGCCTCTTGTGGATCCCAACATGTTTTCTTACCCACAATGGCCCGTGAACCTCAAAATGTGACTACAATCACACATTTTCCTTCCATTTTTGTTCCATAGTGTTGCAGAATCAGGAGGAAACCGCAAAATTCCTATCACCCAGTGTTGGACTTTTGCTTATGCAGGGTCAACCCGAATCTTTTTGCCTCCTGCCTCCTATTTTTTCTGACCTGTCACTGTTGGCTTTTGAACTCTGAGCATTTTACCACTGCTAACCAGTGCTAAAGTTCATATGCTCTCCGTGTAAATTGTATGTAATTGTTTTATCAATGATTGGCCTATTTGATTTACTAGTAAGTCCCTAGTAAGGTGCACTAGAGGTGCCAGGGCCTGTAAATCAAATGCTACTAGTGGGGCTGCAGCACTGGTTGTGCCACCCACATAAGTAGCTCTGTAATCATGTCCCAGACCTGCCACTGCAGTGTCTGTGTGTGTATTTTTACACTGTAAATTCGACTTGGCAAGTGTACCCACTTGCCAGGCCTAAACCTTCCCTTTTCTTACATGTAAGGCACCCCTAAGCTAGGCCCTAGGTAGCCCCAAGGGCAGGGTGCAGTGTATGGATAAGGAAGGACATATAGTAATGTGGTTTATATGTCCTGACAGTGAAATACTGCCAACTTCGTTTTTCACTGTTGCAAGGCCTGTCTCTCTCATAGGATAATATGGGGGCTACCTTTAAATATGATTAAAGTGTAGATTCTCCTAGAGAGTAGATGTACATGTGGAGTTTGGGGTCCCTGAACTCACAATTTAAAAATACATCTTTTAGTAAAGTTGATTTTAAGATTGTGCGTTTGAAAATGCCACTTTTAGAAAGTGAGCATTTTCTTGCTTAAACCGTTCTGTGATGCTGCCTTGTTTGTGGATTCCCTGTCTGGGTCAGTTTGACAGTTGGGTTGTTTTTCACCTCACACTAGACAGTGACACAAAGGGAGCTGGGGTGTAACCTGCATTTCCTGATTAGCCATCTCTGCTAGGAGGGAGGAGTGGAGTGGTCACTCTCATCTGAAAGGACTGTGACTGCCTTTGACAATGCAGACTCCAACCCCCTGGTGTGTGTCTGAGGCCTTGCCTGGGCAAGGCAGGATTTCACAAGTAGGTGTGAGTCCCCTTTGAAGAAAGGTGACTTCAAAGACTAAAATGGGTATAAGAAGGGCACCCAAATCTACAGACTTTAGAAACACTTCTGGAACCAAGAGGAACCTCTGCCTGGAGAAGAGCTGAATAGCTGAGGAAGAAGTGCTGCCCTGCCTGTGACTGTGCTTTGTGGAGCTATCCTGCAGTTGCTGCTTCTGTCAGAGTAAGAGGGCAAAGACTGGACTTTGTGTGCCTTCCATTTTGTGAAGAAATCTCCAAGGGCTTGATTTAGAGCTTGCCTCCTGTTGTTTGAAGTCTCAGGGACAGCAAAGACTTCTCTCCGCAAGCACCTGGAGTCTCTGGAGAGACTCCTGCTCTGACAAGTGGTGCCCTATCCAGTCCCTGGGCCCTTGAAAGGAAAGCTGTTGGAAATCCAAGGAAATCGACTTCGGACGACTCCGGACCGACGCCGCTGCTGAATCCGGGGACGCCGCCTGCACCCGACGCCGTGACCTTCGCTGGAACGAGATGCTCTTCGCAGGCCCGACGCTGCTGCAGCCCGCTGAAGTCCGCGACTCCGTGGAAGTCGCCGCAGCACGTCGTGACCGACGCCGCTCGAAGTGCGCGGATTCAACGCTTCGCACAGACGCCGCGATCCCCGACTTCACGCATCGACTTGTTTTCACTCTTCACCAAAGGTACTGTACTTGGGGGTCTACACGACTCCGTGTCCGGCGCCGCTGGTGTCGGCATGTTGGGAACGACTCCGTCACGACGCCGTTTTAACATCTAATCGAAGCATTTTTGTTTCTAAGCGCAATTTTTTTAGTTTAATCTTTAAAATTCATAACTTGACTTGTGTATGTTGGATTTTTGTCGTTTTGGTCTTGTTTTGCTTAGATAAACATTTCCTATTTTTCTCAACTGGTGTTGTGTCATTTTGTAGTGTTTTCATTAAGTTACTGTGTGTGTTGGTACAAAAACTTTACACCTAGCACTCTGAAGTTAAGCCTACTGCTCTGCCAAGCTACCAAGGGGGTAAGCAGGGGTTAGCTGAGGGTGATTCTCTTTTACCCTGACTAGAGTGAGGGTCCTTGCTTGAACGGGGGTAACCTGACTATCAACCAAAGACCCCATTTCTAACACCCAGCGTTTCCCTACCCATTCCAATAAAGCTACTGCCCCTCTTGTGTGACAGGATCTGGTGCCCATAACAGGAACTGATCAAACTAACCTCAATGGAAGTCCTTGCAAAGGTATACTCCTTGATCTTGGTTTGATTTGCTCTGATGCAGGCATTATGAGGCCCAGCCACACAAGTGAGATACCAATGTTATCATGAGACTCGGGAGAATGATGGGTATAAGGAAGCTTGTGGCTCCCCATAGTTCCTAGAAATTTCCATCACAGACATCAGAGGAAAATATTTTTTTAGTCAAAGTTGGGTAACAACCCATGGTAAGAGCCATGCTCGTCAGCCCACTCTGGATACCTCTAGGTGTCTAGATTTAAAAAATGTACAGGTTGGCTAGATTTCCCTAGTTGACAGCTGAGCTATAGTCCAAAATCTAGAGTTACCCACATTGGAAAAAAAGGATCACTTTTCGATGGAAAAAGGTGCTACATCCATGTTGTTTTGGGTCATTTCCTGTCGCAAGCACTAGATCTATCCACACAAGTGAGGTGCCATTTTTATCAGGAGACTTGGTGGATTGCTGGGTGGAAGGAAGTTTGTGGCTCCTGACAGATTCTAGAACTTTCCATCACAGAAATCTGAGGAAAATATGCTTTTTAGTCAAATTATGAGGTTTGAAATTGGTTTTGAGAACAAAAACGTGGTAAGAGCCATGCAAGTCAGCCCACTCTGGATAGCCCTAGATGTCTAGCTTTCAGAAATGTACAGGTTGGCTAGTTTTCCCTAGCTGACAGCTGAGGTAGCGTCCAAAATCTAGAGCTACCCACATCGGAAAAAGAGTGTTAGTTTTGGGTGGAAAAATGTGCTGCATCCGTGTTGCATTTTGGACTATCTCCTGTTGCGGTCACTAGTTCTACCCACACAAGTGAGGTGCCATTTTTATCAGGAGACTTGGGAAATACTGGGCAGATTGAATCTTGTGGCTCCTCCCAGATTCTACAACTTTCCATCACAGAAATGTAAGGGAAATGTGTTTTTTGGTCAAAGTTTGAAGTTTGCAAGGGATTCTGGGTAACAACAGGTGGTGACAGCCACGTAAGTCAGTCCACCCTGGATATCTCTGTGTCTTGTTGTCAAAAATGTACAGGCTGGCTAGGTTTCTCTAGGTGCCAGCTGAGCCAGGGTCTAAGATCTAGAGGTACCCACATTGGAAAAATAATGTCAGTTTTGGGTGGGAAAATGTGTGGTGTCCATGTTGTGTTTTGGGCCGTTTCCTGTCGTGGGCACTCGGTCTATCCACACAAGTGAGGTACAGTTGTTATCAGGAGACTTGGGGGAATACTAGGTAGAATGAAGTTTTTTGGCTCCCCATGGATTCTAGAATTTCCATCACAGAAATCTGTTTTTTAGTCAAAGTCTGAGGTTTGCAAGGCATTCTAGGTAGAAAAACGTGGTAAGAACTTTGCAAGTCATCCCCCTCTCTGGATACCCCTATGTGTTGGGTTTTCAAGAATTTACAGGTTGATTAGGTTTCTATGGGTGCCAGCTGAGCTAGGGTCAAAAATCTAGAGCTACTCACATTGGAAAAAGAGAGCCAGGTTTGGGTGGAAACGTGCTGCGTCCATGTTGTGTTTTGGGCTGTTTCCTGTCACGGGCACTAGGTATACCCACAAAGTGAGGTACCATTTTTATTGATAGACTTGTGGGAGCATATAATAGTAGAATATTTGTTATTACCATTGGATTTTACTGCATTTATGCCTTTCTAATATAAGCCAGTGTATCAGAAAGATGACATTTTGAAAAATACCCTCTAAAATGTACACTATCATTAATACCCACAAATTCAGAAATATAGAAATAACCACTTGCTCCTAAACTCGCTATCATGTGCCCATTTAAGAAATATATATGTTTTCTTGATACTCATTTTTCACTCTGCTTATTTTGCTATAAGAATTGGTCTACACTCGGTGCTCAATGAAAACCCATTGTAACTTGGTTGTTTGCTCTGGGTACCTTGGGTCTTGGAAAACCTATATACCCTATACATCCCTGCAACCATATAGGTCTAATAGACATAATGGTACATTGCTTTTGTTAACCTGCCATTGTGACAAAACGTTACAGATGAAATACCATTTTTTCCTACTTATTTTCAGTATTTCTTTATTTCAATAGTAGATTTTTGTTTAGTTTTCAGAAATGTATTGCTTTTCTGAATCACCCATGAATTTCACACTAGTTTCTACTATAAAGTGGAAGTAGATGGAGATCACAAAAAATAGGGAAAATAGGCTACCTCTTAGAAAAAAGCCAAACTTTGAGTTACAAAATTAGGAATTTTGATTCGTCTCTGCATGTTCCTGAGAGCTGGGAAGATGGTGACTTTAGTACATTAAATTGTTCATGGATGCCATGTTTAGGAAACAAACAGACACTTTTATCTGGAGCACTTTCTCCTTATTTCTGTCAAAAAACTCAAGCTTTTGCTATAGTCTGTCTATTTTCTCAGTCCCCTCTGGGGGATTCCACAAACCCTGCATATCATCAGAATGTTGGGAATAAAGGGCACACATTTGGTGTGGATATCTTAAAAAGTTATTGAGCCCTAAGCATGAACTGCCCCAAATTTTCAAATCAGGACTCAGCACTAGAAGGAGGGGAGGCCTAGCAGCGAAGGGGTTAATTCTCAATTATTTATTTTAAGTGCATTTATTATTAATATTACAAAAAGTTCAGTTATTTTATAGTTGTTATCCTTGGTAGGCCACATAACGACAATGAATATGAACTTTATTTTTTATTTCCTCTGTTTATATCTATAGAGAATTTTTTTAATAAGATTTCCTCTGGAACTTTGGTTGTAGAAATATAAGGTAGGAATTTGGAAGCTTACAGAGTAACCTATACTTTACTGTAAGAGAAACATCATCACATTCAGTCCAGCCCGTTGAATTGTTAAGATAGACTGTGTAGTGACCAGGGTTCATTGAGTGTCCTTGATTAAAACTAATAGCCGCAGCATTGTATGTTTTCTTATGAATTGATATCTGACCAGATATAAAGTTGGTGATATCAGTATTGATTTTGCTACCATCAGCTCTGCATCTATGTTGCATAAGAATGAATTGTGTCTTACAATTAATGTAGCCAACAGTTCTGATGTGCAGTCTGGACAGCAGTTGTTCTCAATAACTTTTACAAATAGTTTCTCAAAAGCCACTGACATGTAATCTGGTACTGCAAGGTACTCAAATCTCTCAGACTGAATGTTTGTTCTTCCTGAATAGTGACAATTGACACATTCAAGGTTCCATGGAAAGTTTGTTGGATAGAAATCATTAATTGCAAGTCCCTCATTTTCTAACACACTTAGCATTGCCATTAAAACTCCAGTGCATCTTGTTGCACGTTCAAAGAGAAATGCGCCCACCAATACAGTGGTCAATCATATCATAAACAAATGGAATAAAATTGCATATGTGTTGTTCAGTGTGTGCTAAACTGAACAGAGTTGTCAGAGCTTGACTTAAAGGCTTCCCTTTGTTTTGTACAATGCTTTCAACCACTGGTTAAATCGAACATTAAGTACTACATTACAGTAGCATGAAACTCTGGAAGTGTTAGAAAATGGAAAATAATAAAATTACTGAATTCATAAGTTTTCAGTCTTTTCAAAGTCTTTGTAGATTCTTCCCTATCTTTTGAAAGATTTGAAAAATCTACAATCTCAGAATTATTGTACTTTCTATAACTTGGGTGCTTGACAACAATTGGATATAAGCTTAGCTGAGAAGCAGATATCCCTCACAAATAATAGTACGTTATCACACATGATGAGTCAACATTGACTTTGTTCTCCTCAAAATAAAGAAGGTACAACCCAGCCAATGTCCTGACCCATGATAAAGCAACATAAGACAGTCCTTCCTCGAAGACTGGGTGACCTGCATGTGTCATTGTTGCATCCAAACTTAGGGGGTCATTCCGACTCCCGCCGGCGGCGGTAACCGCACGCCTGGCGGGAGCCGCCAGAAGACCGTACCGCGGTCAGAAGACCCCGGCGGTCATTCTGAGTTTCCCGCTGGGCTGGCGGGCGACCGCCAGAAGGCCGCCCGCCAGCTCAGCAGGAAACCCCCTTCCATGAGGATGCAGGCTCCGAATGGAGCCGGCGGAGTGGAAGGGGTGCGACGGGTGCAGTTGCACCCGTCGCGATTTTCAGTGTCTGCTTTGCAGACACTGAAAATCATAGTGGGGCCCTGTTAGGGGGCCCCTGCAGTGCCCATGCCAGTGGCATGGGCACTGCAGGGGCCCCCAGGGGCCCCACGACACCCATTACCGCCATCCTGTTCCTGGCGGTGAAAACCACCAGGAACATGATGGCGGTAAGGGGGTCTGAATCCCCATGGCGGCGCTGCAAGCAGCGCCGGCGTGGAGGATTCCCTGGGGCAGCGGGAAACCGGCGGGACACCGCCGGTTTCCCGTTTCTGACCGCGGCGGTACCGCCGCGGTCAGAATGCCCATGGAAGCACCGCCAGCCTGTTGGCGGTGCTTCCACGGTCGTTGGCCCTGGCGGTCGGTGACCGCCAGGGTCAGAATGACCCCCTTAATCCTTGAGATTTGTGAATGGTGGCAGCATACACCAAACACCGAAGAAAATATCTGTTTACAAACAGATTGTTTACCAGGAGGAATCAAGCCGTGCACCTCACAATTTTATTTCCTACCTCAACGTGATCAAAATTAATCAGAATATAGTCATACTCTGTTCTGTTGGGATATATAATGAAATCTATTTAATTCCCCATTGCACCATTCACTAATCCCTCCTGGATGTTCAGATTTCATCACAAAAGTATTTCATCACAAAACTTTCCAGAGGTTTAAAGTCTTTTCTAAACCAACGTTCTGTGAAACTGTTTTCTCTACTGATTCCAGTTTGTTTCACACTTACTGACATAGTGGTAGGCTTCAATCTTGATGTTCCATTTTATCTTTAATACTGAGAGTCACTATCTTCTGTTTTTTCCAGATGAAGCATTTTAAAGTTAAATTGTGCACACTCATTCAATGAGGGCATTAGGCACACAATCTATTTCTGAGTTTTCATAATGTGTTGCATTATAGAAGTTAGTGACTTCTTGTATGGGATTAGAGATCTAACCATGCGAGAAGCAACCATTTTCTTAGCTTGCATGCTAAATATCCCCATTTTAGTGTCTTTTAATATATTCCTATACTCCACATCTGTTGTCTGTCTCATATTGTCTGTCAACTCAGCATACTAGAAATGTAATCGTTGTCAACATTTTTCAAACTTCCTAAAGACCTCTTAGTCTCAGAATTCTGGAGACTTCATGACAAGCATCACCAGATAATGTTAGGTACTCTAGTTTGTTGTCATGTTCCACAGGCAACAAAAGTCATCTGTGCAATGTGATTCCTTTAATGTTGTGAGCAGCTAGTCCATCAGGAGCAGTCACAAGGCATGACAGGTTGTAGCTAGTTTTTCTGTGATCAAATGCAGTCAGCACTTTAATCAGAAAACCTTTCTCTGTACCTGCCTGACCACTAACATAGAGAAGTGTTGACCTCAATATTTTACAAGTACATTCAAACTTATTATATAGCAATCCATGCCCTACATATTTTGTTCTGTGCTCCAAAATCTTTAGCTGATCTTCATTTAGCTTGTGGGATCAAACGTTATAAATCAATGCTCCCACTCCTCAATTGACATATAACATTTTCTACTTCATTCATAGCTATGGATGCCTAATTATCAATGATAGGCTGGCCAAGGTGATCTTGACTATTAAAACTTTGCAACTTCTTCCTGTTGGATTTTATTATTTAACATTTTTGGATACATGGGAAAGACTTCTCATTGATGACTATCTTTGACTGTATTGAAAGCATCTTCATAACAGTCATAGCCACATGGCAGTTCAGTTTCTAAATGCCAAGGTTTACGAAGTTGCAAGAGAACTAGGAAAAATAATTCTCTTTTTTTGCCTTTTTGACAGCTCAATTTAGTTTAGTTTAGGATTTTATAAAGCACTTGTACCAGATGAGAAGGTAAACAGCTTCACTAAACTATTAGACCAACCACCCAATTGTGGGTTCATCTCCCTAGAATTAAGGGAAGAGCCACGCTTTAAGCATCTTTTTGAGTCTAAGTTCATGTTCCAGACATCTCATATTGGACGGTACAACATTTTCGTAATTTAGGGCAAGATACGTAAATTATCTACCTCCTCATCTGATTCTTCAAACTCTTGGGATCTTCAAGAAATGACCCTTTTGAGTTGAGAAATCTAAATGCCAGGCTTAGGGTTTTGAAATTAAGTCTTGTCTCAATGGGTGGCCAATGCAATATTCTCATGGCTTCTTTTGCTGATTTTGATCTAAGGACTTTCATTAGCATTCTTGCTGTTGCATTCTGCACTACCTGTAGTTTTTTCATGGCTTATTTTGGTGATCGTAGGCACAGAGAATTCTAGATGGGAGATTACTAATGTATGAACCACTGTTCATCTAGATTATTCTGGTATCAACTCCAGGACTCTCCATATTGTCCTTAATGTGCCAAAGCAGATGATACTTTGGTTGCCTGTGGGTCCTCGGCAAGACCTTTATCTATCCACATTCCCAGTTTTGGTGGTTCCTGATTAAGCATTTGGTGGAACAGATCATTAGGGTTAGCTAATAATGAGTTATAGATTTGTAATATCTTTTTCTGAAAGAAAGTAGCTAACTCAGTACATCTGGCAATTGTAGGTGTGGGCAGATATTGCCTGATTTGTGCAAGTTAAGATCCCCTAATAATGTGAGGGAGTTATTTCCTAACATGCTAATAGCTAGTACTTCAGGAAGGGTCTCTAAAAATGTAGTACTGACAGTATTGGAGTATTGGAAAATAAAATACCAAATTGAGAATGTTACATTCAGAAACTGTAAGGGGACAATGGAAGATCCTAATTCCTCTTTTAGAATCACTGCAACCCCACCCCCATATCTGCCTATCGTGTCCTGTCTATTAATGTAGTTTCCTGGTGGTAATGCCATCTGTATGCGACACCCATTACTCTAATTTAACCAGAGTTTAACATCTAATTCTTTCTCCACTATAAGCAGCCTAATTTATGTCTTGTGACCTGGAAGGGATCTACAATTATCAAACCCCAGTTTCCATCATTCTCTGTCCCTTAGCGACCCTTATTGTTCACCTGTTTCCCTCCTTAGATATTTCTTGTTTTTACAGAAAAAGCCACATGTTGTCTCATTGTGGATTTATTTCAGAGGGTTACATAGTTGGCTTGTATGCATAGGACTAAGAGAAAGGAATTGTTGGTAAGAATATCTTACCAGCTGGGTGTCCGGTCAGACAGGATTCCTGGCCGCTGGCCATGTTCAGGTGCAAATGGGCGCACATGGGCTTGCCTTAGGTGCGTCTTTGGCAAGCCAGGGGCACGCCTGCTGCTTGCATCAACAGCATGCTCGTTCCCCAGCTGCCATTAAATGGTGGAGCTTTCCAGCTACAAGAGTGCCAACCCACCAGCCACTCTATAGTAAGATTGTGCAAGATAGGAACAACACTGGCACTCTATGGTTGCCCTCCCCAGGTTTCTATTAACTGAAAAAGCATTACAATTGAAGCATAAAATCAATGAAAGAAATCAGTGCTTTCACACATGCAGCATTTAAGTAAAATATCAGTAAAACATATAGCGAGGCAGCACTAACCTCACCTTTAAAATGATTAATGAGACTTGGTTTGCATGTTTCACTAATTATTTTTTATAGCCACTCACCCCAAACTTTCCTTGCTTAGGGGGTCAACGACCGCGAGAGCACCGCCAACAGGCTGGCGGTGCTCTCAAGGGCATTCTGACCGCAGCGGTTTGGCCGCGGTCAGAAAGGGAAAACCGGCGGTCTCCCGCCGGTTTTCTGCTGCCCTAAGGAATCAAGCTGCGCCGCCATGGGGATTCCGACACCCCATACCGCCATCCTGTTCCTGCCGATTCGGCCGCCAGGAACAGGATGGCGGTATGGGGTGTCGTGGGGCCCCCGTAAGAGGGCCCCACAAAGAATTTCAGTGTCTGCTTAGCAGACACTGAAATTCGCGACGGGTGCAACTGCACCCGTCGCACCCTTCCCACTCCGCCGGCTCCATTCGGAGTCGGCTTCCTCGTGGGAAGGGGTTTCCCGCTGGGCTGACGGGCGGCCTTCTGGCGGTCGCCCGCCAACCCAGCGGGAAACACAGAATCACCGCGGCGGTCTTCGTACCGCGGAGCGGTGTTCTTGTGGGGGAACTCTGGCGGGCGGCCTCCGCCGCCCGCCAGAGTTAGAATGACCCCCTTAATGTTCTCACCTATGTTATTTCTGTATGTATAGTTGTAGGAGGCTGGACTGGTTTATAGTGGGTACCTATGGTACTCACACCTTACACCATGTCTAGTTATGCCTTATTAATGTAGTGTAGGCAGTGTCTAGAAGCCAGGCTCTCTAGAGGTAACTGTGGATGAGCAGCCAAGGCTTATCTAGGAGACATGCAAAGCTCATACAATACTAGGCACACAGTAATCACACATATGAAAGAAAATACTCAGTGTTACAAAAATAAAGGTACTTTATTTGGTTGACAAAAATACCACAAAAAAACATAGAGACTATACTCCCTTAGAGGGTAAGTAATACACAAATTTTATACACTACTATGCAGAAATAGGCCTAAAAACTGTTAGAAAACAGTGCAATTAGTAAACATCACAATAGTTAGAAATGGTTCTGGGGGAACAAAAACCATATACTAAGGAAGTGGAATATGAATGTTGGTTTCCCATCTAGGCAAGTATAGTGTGTAGAGGGAAGCTGGGAGTACTAGAAAACCCCAAAGGTAAGTACTAGAACCCACCCCAGGGCACAGAAAGCAGGAGTAAAACACAGTAACTTTCCCAGAACACACACAGAAACAAAAAGAAGGATTATGCAAGAACTGGAAGAGACTGCAAGACACCAACAGTAGATTCCTGGACCCGAGGCCCTGTGGAAGAAGAGGACCAAGTCCAAGAAGCGCAGAAGTGTCCAGGTAGAACAGGAGCCCCTGCTAACATGGATGAAGGAGCAAAAGAATAACCACCGGTAAAGAAGAACAGCTAGTATTGCACCCAAGAAGACGGAGTTGGGTTCCTGGTTGGTGCAAGTGATGTCCCAGGCTGGATGGAGGATTGCAGTCTGGTTTGTGTCACTGGAATCTGCCAACAAGCCTTGGCACATGCAAATCTCACAGTTAGCAGAAAATGGCAGTGCACGGTACCAGGAAAGACCTGGTGGACTCTACCCATGAGTGGGAGTCACAGGGGGATCTCAGCAACTCAGAGAGCCCACAAAAGACCAGGCAGCGCGCACAGGAGTCCCACAGCATGGCAACAAAGGAAGGTACAAAAGAGGTCCATGCAGCACTATGACAAGGGCTCCCACACCGCCGGAGAACCACTCAGGAAGCTGTGCGTCGCAAGATAGAGTGCTGGGGGCCAGAGCTGCAAGATGCATGAAGAACTTCATGGAAGAATGCCAGCAAGTCTTGACAAATGAAAAACACGTGGTGCATAGGGGTACTGTCTTGCATGGGGAGGCAAGCTCTTTCCTCCACCAAAGATAGACAGTAAGACGTCAGGACCATCCTGTCCACTTCAGTCCACCACCCGTGATGCAGGATCCATGAAGCTCAGCAGGAGAGGGGATCCACACAGCCGGCCGTCGTTGCAGTAGGTGCCTGCTGAAGCAGGGGAATGACTCCTTCACCCCAAGGGAGATTCCTTTGCTCTTCTGGTTGCAGGCTGAAGACAGGCTGTCCTCAGAGGATGCACAACCAGGAAACAGTTGCAGTTGCTGACGGGAGCTGAAGATATAATGTTGCAGAAGGCTTCTTGCTTCTTTGTTGCATTTTGTAGATTTCCTGGAGGGTCCAGATTTTTTCTTTGGTGAGACATTGAAGTGGAGGATGCAGAGGATTCCTGCTGGAGTATTGCAATCCAAATCTGAAGAACCACCCAAAGGAGAGACCCTAAATAGCCCTGAAAGAGGGATTGGTCAGCTAACCAGGTAAGCACCTATCAGGGGAGGACTCTGACTTCACCTGCTGGCAGTGGCCACTCAGATGCTCCCAGAATTCCCTGCCAACTTGGAATCTAAGATGGCAAACCCCAGGAACCCTCTGGAGGAGCTCTGATCACCACCCCTGGGGGGGTGATGGACAGGGGAGTAGTCACTCCCCTTTCCTTTGTCCAGTTTTGTGCCAGAACAGGGACTGGGGTCCCTGAACTGGTGTAGACTGGTTTGTGCAAGGAGGGCACCAAATGTGCCCTTCAAAGCATTTCCAGTGGCTTTGGGAGGTTACCCCTCCCAAGACTGTGTTACCTATTTCCAAATGGAGAGGATGTAACACACCTCTCTCAAAGAAAATCCTTTGTTCTGCTTTCCTGTGCTCGAGCTTTTCAAGCAACAGGAGGGCAGAAACCTGGCTGTGAAGTGGCAGCAGCTGGGGCTGCCTGGAAAACGTCAGAAGGCTGTAATGGCAGTACTGGAGGTCCACTAAGGAGCCCCCAGAGTGCATGGGATCATACATCCAATGCTTGTAAAAGCATGGGAGTATGATTCCTACATATTTGATACCAAACATGCCTATGTTCGGAGTTACCATTTTGTAGCTGGACATAGGTTGTGACCTATGTCCATACAAGCATAAAATGGCATCCCCGCACTCACAAAGGCTGTGAAAGTGGTCCTGGAGGTCATGGGGCACCTCTGCTAATGCAAGGGTGCCCTCACATACAGGTACTGTGCACCCTGCCCTCAGGGCTGGAGGGCCTGCTATAGGGGTGACTTATAAGTGACCTGGTGCAGTGTAAATGGCAGTGAAAGGGTGCATGCATCTTTTCAGTAAGCTAAAATGGCAGTCCTGCAGAAGCCTTTGCATGAGCTCCGTATGGGTGGCAAAATATATGCTGCGGCCCATAGGTATCCCCTGGAACTCCAATGCCCTGGGTGCCTAGGTAGATTACACTAGGGACTTATAAGGGGGCACTAGTATATCAATTGTGAGTGGAATACTGTGTTAAGAGTATCAAGTGACCAATTTGGAGGGAGAGAGCATCATTACTGGGGTTCTGATTAGCAGGATTCCAGAAGATACAGTCAAGCACACTGACATCAGGCAGAAAATAGGGGTAACCATGCCCAGAAAGAGGGTACTTTCCTACAATACTACTGCATTCATTCATACAAACACATTTTCTCAAGATGGACACTTCGATTAGTGTAATAGGTGCCCATCATATTTGTTTTCACCGCTTTTAATCTGAGGACAATTTGGAGCCATCTTCAGACACAATACTTCTGAGACGATGACAGCTATGAGTCATCCTGGAACACGAGACAGGAAATTCCTCTGCTATTTACAGCAGAGGGATTTTTTCTTTAACATCAGGAGCTAGGGAAGAGCTTTCCAAGCAGTCTGGGGCATTTTTTTTTATAATGTAATGTCAATCGGTCAGCAGTGCACTCTGATGTCATAACATTGAAAGTGAAAGTGAAATGAGTCAATCAGCTCATTTCACTTTCACTGCTTCGCTGCTTGGAGGCATTCCCTAGTGGATTCTTACTTGGAGACAGCCACAGACAGGTGATCACGAAACAGGAATCCACTCACTAGACACCAGTGGGAGCAGTCTCTTGGGCAAGAGCTTGTGCTTCCCCACAAAAATTCTGCCCCCTGGTGAGTAGAAGGGGTCAATTAACCCATATGCTCCCCTGGGAGAGAGAAAGCCCACTAGACACCAGAGATTTTTTTTAATTGTAGGGGAGGAGGCTGTCCAGCATTTGCATGGCCATATACCCCTGAATAAAATGAAATAGTCTGAGTGGGACAATTAGCCCCATCTGTCTGCCCCAATAGGGGTAAATCCCATTAAATACCAGGAATTACTTTTTCTTTAACTGTAGAGGTGGGGGATGGCTAACATGGGTATGAGCAAGCCTCCAAGTCTTTCTGCCTCCGGGTACAAATGAGGACAACTACCCCATGTGTCTCCCCCTGGTGGGGCAGAAAGCTCACTACACACCAGGGATTACTTTTTTTAATTGTTGGGGTGGTGGCTGCCCGGCATGAACATTACCCCATCCCAATAAAAAGGGTAAACAGTCTTCCTGCCCCCGGGGCACAGATTGGGAATTTATCCATGATGTCGCACCAGTGGCAGAAAGCCAACTGTATGGCAGCATTATATATTTTTAATAAAATAAAGCGGTTGGTCTTTCCCAGCCTATTGTCAGGCCCCACCCTCACTTCTAAACCTTCAACAGCCTTTCTGCATCTCTTCCCAATGGCAAGCAAGAGGACATTTGGTTCTTTTGGGTATTGTTTTGGAAATGAAACAGGAGAGTTTGACTAGCTCCCTGTATCATCGACTTGCAATGGTGAGCAGCTGAACGTTTTAGGCTTGGGTAGGTAGCCACCTGAAAAAACCTACCAGACCTAGACAGTTCTGAAAACTAGACATCCGGGGGAATACAGGGTGATTTGCTTTGAATGAATCCCTGACAATTTTCTTACGCACAATGCCCTGCAAACCTCAAACATTGACTACAGACTCACATTTTCCTCACATTTCTGTGATGGGAAATTCTGAAATCTGAAGGAATCCACAATATTCATACCATCCAGCATTGTCCCACTGGTGCAGATAAAAATGCTGTACCACTTGTGTGGCTGGGCCTAGTGCAGGGAACAGGAACAGATCCAACTGAGGTCAATAGGACTCCCATTTTCATGGTTTGATCTGTTCCTGGACTAGGGCCAGCCACACAAGTGGTATAGCCTTTTTATCAGCGCAAGAGGGGGCAATACTGGGTGGGAGACAGTTTGTGGATTCCTGTGGATTGCAGAAGCTTCCATCAAATAAATGTAAGGAAAATGCTTCATTTCAGGTAAATTTTGAGGTTTGCAGGGCATTGTGGGTACAAATAACCTCATGGGATCCACACAAGTCACGCCATCCTAGATTCCCCTAGGTATCCATGTTTCAAAAATTTAGACATTTGCTAGGTTTACCTAAGTGCCGGCTGAGCTATGGCCCAAAATCCACTGTTAGGCACAGGTCAAAAGGTAGAAAGGTTTGATGTGTCCATGTTGTGTTTTTGGGCCTTTCCTGTAGAAGCCCTACCCACACAAGTGTGGCACTATTTGTATCAGGAGGCATGGGGAAATACAGAATAGTAGAACAAGTGCTATTACCAATTGTATTTCTCTGTATTTGTGCCTTCCAAATGTAAACCAGTGTTTAAGAAAGAAGACATTTTGTGAAATGTCCTCTAATGCACATGCTAGTATGGGGACCCACAAATTTGTAGATGTGCAAATAGGCTCTGCTTCTAAACTCCATATCTTATGCCCTTTTTGAAATATATAGATTTACCATATGAATTGTACTATGCCAATAGACATTCGAAAAACATTGCAAGGTACAGCTTAGTTATTGGCTCTGGGTATCTCATGTTCTTTCAAAACCCACAAACTCTA
This sequence comes from Pleurodeles waltl, assembly GCF_031143425.1. Lineage (NCBI taxonomy): Eukaryota > Metazoa > Chordata > Amphibia > Caudata > Salamandridae > Pleurodeles > Pleurodeles waltl. The sequence goes on from NC_090443.1 coordinate 789,862,007, forward strand.
CACATCTCTTCAACCAGAAGGGTCTAGCAGATGTAATGGTATATCACTTTTGTAAATCAGTGATAGTAACAAGACGTTAAAATGAAAATGTCGTCACAAAGGACAATTTTTTTCTAATTTTCAATTTTTTTGTTTCAGTACTTAGGCCTTCATTACAAACCTGGCGGTCGGTGTTAAAGCGGCGGTAATACCGCCAACAGGCCGGCGGTAACAAAATTGGAATCATGGCCACGGCAGAAACCGCCAGCACATACAGCCATTTTAACACTCCGACCGCCACAGTGGTAGCAACAAGCACCACGGCGGTCACCACCAACAGCCAGGCAGAAGACAATGTTACCCTCTACCCCATTACAACCTGCCCATCCACCAGCTTTTCTGGGGCGGTACCAACGCCATCAAAAACACAGCGGAAACAGTACTTTGAAGGGAAACCACTCACCTATCGACCCTTAAGGAAGAACCAGGACACCATGGAGCCCAAACTACAGGTGTTACCCATGCTGGTGTATCTTCTCATCTACTAGGAGTACCAACGCCGACAACGATGACCACGGTGAGTACTGCACCAAGTACACAGGGGAGGGGAGGGAGGAAAAAGAGAATGACACACACACGCAACACGCAACACTCCCACCCTCACCCCCAGCACCATACACACAAACAGATGCAACAACATTACATATACACCCCGTAACCCTCAGGAATAACGCAAGGACAAAAAGAATGGAGTCAAATTAGTGTAATATTAGAAATTTAGAGAAAAACGTTCATAAATAAATAAACAGTATGTGCAATATATACACTATATACAAAATGAGGGAAAATGTCCACACAAAAATAGTCTGTGGCCCACTGGGCTATAACACATATGCAAAGCCCACACTCGACTCCTGCCTCAAAACGGAGAGAACACTGCAGGGGCATCAGGTTGAAAACACACAGGCACCTCAGAGGAAAGGGAAGGGGGGCACCTCGGCCGGAAGATGGTACTACACCACTGTTCCTGGAGGGGGCTCCATGCCCACTTTTTGTTCCTGGGGAGTGCAAAGCTACAGTCTCTCAAGTCTCTCAAGTGGGTGGTTTGCCCACTGCCTGGTCCTGGAGAGTGCAAAGCCTCAGTCTCTCAAGTGGGTGGTTTGCCCACTGCTTGGTCCTGGGGAGTGCAAAGCCACAGTCTCTCGAGTGGATGCCTTTCTCCACTGGTTCTGGAGGGGGCTTGGTGCCCAGTGTTCTTCATCCTGCCAAGGATAGGGTGAGAGGATGCCTTCCTCCACTGGTTCTGGAGGAGGCTTTATGCCCAGTGATGCATCACATGGGGGGGTGCCAGGTCACAGTTCCTCACCTGGGTGTCAGAGCCCCGGGATTTGCAGTGGCCAGGATGAAAGACAGTCCATGGAGGGAGGGCTACAGTCCATCCATCGGCAGCTTCGGCTGCACAGTGTTGGTAGTGCCGGTGCTGGTGGTGGTGCTGCCAGTGGTGGGGGGAAGCTCCAGCCCTTCTCCTGCAGCCTCAGACGGCTGCCCACTGGGGCTGCTGCTGCTGGCATTGGTGCTACTGTCAGCGGGTCAGGTGGCGGTGCTTGTGGCGATGCTTGCGGTGGTGCAGGCGGTGGTGCTGGCCGCGGTGCAGGTGCCGGTGCTGCCAGGGGTGGGGGGAGGCTCCAGCCCTTCTCCTGCAGCCTCGGACGGCTGCCCACTGGGGCTGCTGCTGCTGACAGTAGTGGTGCTTGCGGCGGTGTTTGCGGCAGTGCAGGTGGCAGTGCTGGCCGCAGTGCAGGTGCCAGTGCTGGCGGTTGAGCTGGTAGCCACCAGGCCTTCACCTGCAGGCTTAGACGGCGGAAGTGGCTTGGCAGTTTTTTGTGCCCCTTCCTGTCCTTGGCAGACGGTGGTGTCACCTTGGGTCTGGCAGCTGGAGTCTTTGAGGTGGCCTTGCTGGGTGGTTGTGCCTCCTTCCCCTTGCTGGATGCTGTCCCCTTCTTCACCTTGCCAGGTGGCAGAATGTTCTGACCCTTCACAGGGGTTGGTGGCACACTGACTGGGCTGATGGGTGCCCCCTTTGTGCCCCTGACAGCTGCAGACACCACAGCGGACATGGATTTGGTGGCTGAGGTGCTGGGCTGGGTTTTGGCCACCCTGGCCCGAGGTGAAGGACGGGGGGAGGGGTAGGGAAGAGGTCAATGTTTGCAAGGAAAAGCTTCTTAGGGACATTGGGGCAGGAGAGGGAGAAGGTTTGGTAATGGAGGAAGAGGGAGTGGTTGTAGGAGGTGTCAGTCTGCTGTGTTTGGGTGCAGGTGCATGAGCTGGATGCTGTTGGGAGGTGGATGGCTGTTGGGTGGGTGTGTACTTTGGAAGGAGGGGTCACAGACACAGTGGGAGAGGACACAGGGAACGTGTGCATGGATGTGGGGGTAGTGACTGCCAGTGAGGGGTGTGTAGTCATGGGAGTGCTGGTGATGGAGGTAGTGGATGAGAATGTAGTGCATGGAGGTGTGAGTGGAGACGCAACTGGAAGGGAGGTGGACGAGGAGGAGGAGGGAGACACAGTGGAGGCAGTGGATGTTGGTGTGTCTGCATGGGGATGGTGCTTGTGTGAGTGCCTGTGAGATGAAGTGTGGTGCTTGTGTTTGCCTGAGCCACTTCTGTGTGTTGATTTGGGTGAATGCTGGTCTGCCGGTGTGCTTGGGATAGGCTGGTGTTGAGGGGATTGGGAATGGGTAGAGGAAGTTGGAGGGGGGAGGCTGGATACAGGAAAAATGGCTGCCATCAGTGCCGAGGCCAGAGCCTGAAATGCTCTCTGTTGGGCCGCCACGCCAGACTGAATGCCCTCGAGGTATGCATTTGCTTATTGCAAATGCCTCTCAACACCCTGGATGGCATTCAGTATGGTTGACTGCCCAAAAGTGAGGGATCTCAGGAGGTCAATAGCTCACTGAGGGCAGCAGGGCTGACTGGGGCAGGGTCTGAGGTGCCTGGGGCGAAGGAGATGCCCACCCTCCTGGGTGAGCGGGCACGGGAAACACGCTGAGGAGCTGCTGGGAGGGCGGTGCTGGTGGGGGGGTGGCGGCTGTACCTGTTGTTGGGGTGGGCACAGAGATGTCTGCCACCGCCAGGACGCTTCCATTGGAGGAGGAGTCACTGTCTGTAGTGTCCCCTCCTGTCTCTGTCAGGGTGCTCCCCTTGCCCTCCGTCCCACTGGTGCCCTCACCGTAAGTGGGTTCGGCCTCCAGGCCCATGTGGGATGCAGCTCACTCCGTCGCCGGTGCCTCTGCTCCTCTGCCAGATGATGCTAATGCACACAAGGACAGGGTGACAAAACAAAAAGGGGAGGGAGAGACAGAGGATACACTTGGTCAGTGCCAGCAACAACACTACCGTTGGCGTACACAAAACACAACGAGCAGCCCTATGCACTAGGTCATGCACTCCCAGTTATAAAGATAGTCACCAGCCCATGGGGTACCTAGTATAACGCCATCAGCTGCATACCTGAAACAAACAGGGCCCTGACCAGTAGGAGGTGCCCACTAACACCAATGGGGTTGGTGTGCTTCAGAGCCTGCCCAAAAAGGGACGTACACTGCCATGTTCACCCTGGCCTAGGGTCACCCAAAGTCTACATCCCCACCCAGGTAAAACCTTAACGCGCGCAAAGTCATGATTCTGAAATAGTTCTCACCCCCTTGTGGCTGCTGTGATGCCCTCAAGCGTCCATCCAACTCCGGATAGGCCACCGCCAGGATGCGGAACATCAGGGGGGTCAGGGTACGACAGGCCCCTCTTCCTCATTGGGAGGCCAGCCCCAGCTGGGCCCCTGCTGTATTCCTTGCCCAGTGGCGCAGGTCCTCCCACTGTTTGCAGCAGTGGGTGCTCCGCCTGTCAAAGACCCCCAGGGTCCGCACCTCCTTGGCGATGGCACACCAAATACAATTTTTCTGATGGGCACTGACCTGCAGGAAAAAGACAGCAGAAAAGGGATTAGTCATACCATCCGGACTGTCATACTCATGGCCCACCATATCGCTCCCATCCCCTTACGCACATACATTGACCACCATACATGCAGCACTCTGACCAGAACACATCAGCCCCCCCATACATGTGGCTTACACACACAGGAATCCATATATTCATGGCCCACTCATCATGCTCACAGTGTACTCACCTGTTTGTCTGGAGGACCATAGAGTAAAGTGTACTGGGGTAGGACCCCATCCACCAGTCTCACCAACTCCTCCGAAGTGAAGGCAGAGGCCCTTTCCCCAGACACATGAGCCATTGTCGCTTCCAGACACAGGTCACAGCAGCACTTGCAGTGTAGGTCCTTTCATGTTGAAGGTCAGGTAGCAAGTGAGTGAACAGATAGAAAATGGCAGTCACGTCCGAGGCGGTGTGTACCGTCACCGCCGGCATACATCACCATTGGCTCCGAGAACCCATAGGGCTTAATGTTAACCAATGCAAAGTTGTGCAGTGGTCATCAACCGCCGACCGCAACGGCGCACAGCACCAGCGGAATGACCTCATTTCCACTTGTCCTTCCTCACAGGTCAGGCAGCCGCCATTTCAGGACCATGGCACCTAACTGCATCACAGCAGACATTGGCACATCAACTGACTCTCGAACACATACCGGGTCTGTAAATAAAGATATGCATCATTATTACAATAGATATGTGAATATGACCCTCTGCTCACCGTTTTCCTCCCTAGACTTCAACCGCTGAGGATGAATATGAGATGGAGAGATCCTCCAGTGTACAGACCCTTGGTGGACCTGGCGACAATGGAGGACAGACACATTATCCTAACCTACAGACTTGATCGGGCCACAATCCAACAACTGTGTGCCCAATTGGAGCCAGAACTGATTTCAGCTATCCGCCAGCCCACAGGTATCCCCCCTCTAGTGCAGGTCCTGTCAGTGCTCCATTTCCTGGCAAGTGGTTCCTTCCAAACAACAGTGGCCATGGCATCAGTGATGTCTCAGCCAACGATCTCCAATGTTTTGACCAGAGTGCTGTCTGCCTTGCTGAAACACATGCGCAGCTACATCGTATTCCCCCAGGTGGAGGATTTGGCCACAGTGAAGGCTGACTGTCAACACCAGAGCAACACGCGCTCTATTGGCGACAAAAATGCAAAATCCCAGCACTCTCAAAACAAAGTGATTTATGCATTGTGCTGATCTGTTGTGGTTTAACCTTTTGCATTGCAGAGTTCAATCCTGGAAACGTATTTTTAATATGCTTACAAATACTGTTCCTTTGCAATGTATTGCTGCAGGTTTTCAGAGTGGGTTAGGATGTGGCCCCTTTCCAGGGCCTTCCAGAGACTTTCCCTGCAACATGCCTGGGCGTGGTTCTCGGCTGGGCCAAGACTCTATAAAAGAGAGCCAGCCCAACTCCCAGTGCTCACTATTCAAAGGTCCCGGTGCAGAGCAGCAGCTTCTTCCTGAGCTCCTGTCCCGGCGGCCTATTTGGATCTTCCAGTCTTCTGCCCTAATCCTTCATTGATGGTCATTAATCCAGGCGGTAAGACGGTGGCTGGACTGTCCCAACACCGTTATTTAGAATTTTATATTCTTGGTTTAAATTCTTAAATGAGTAACAGATTACTTGCGCGCTACCATTTCTTGACATTTATATGGTAGTTTATAAATAGACAAGACGCGCGATTTATTTCATAAAGGTTTGACTTTGTTATTCATTGTGCGCTACCATTTCTTGACAATTACATGGTGGCTTAAGAATCGGCAAGACGCGCGATTCGTTTTATGGTGTTTAAACATTGTTGACCATTGCGCGCTACTATTTCTTGACATTTACATAATGTTTTACGAATTGGCAAGATGCACAACTCGTTTCATGAACATTTAACTTTGTTGTTCATTGCGCGCTTCCATTTCTTGACATTTTACATGGTGGCTTAAGAATCGGCAAAAGAATCGCGATTCGTTTCATTGTACTTTGATCTTGTTATTTATTGTGAGCTGTTATTCCTTGACATTTACATTGTGTTTTATGAATCGGCAAGACGCGCAATTCGATTAATGATGATTTGACTTTGATATTCATTGCGTGCTACCATTTCTTGGTATTTTACATGGTAACACTCGAATTGGCAAGACGCACGATTCTCTCCTCGAGTTTAATTCATGTTGTTTATTGTATGCTACTATTCTAAGATATTTATTATGTAATACTCGAGTTGACAAATTTTGTGATTTGTTTCCTGAATCCATATTGTGTTATTCATGGTGCACAATCCTTTTATGGTGTTTACTATATATATATATATATATCTGCAATATGCGCAATTTGTGTTGAAACATTTTAAGAGTACACAGAAGGCCAGAGTTTCTAGATGCAATATTGTATGGTCCTAGTATACATTCTAAAAAACAGGATTTATATGACTGGTTTAAAATGTAGTCAGAATGTTTTTTCTGATTCTCATGTAAAGGAAAGTACTTGAATAAGAAAGTTTTCATTTAATTCATCTTGATTCCCCTACAGGTATCCGGCCATCTTGAAACTTAGTCATTTTAAACTTAACTCTTAGATTGTTCATGTTTTCAGAGTGACTAGGCTTAGAATCATAGTCTAGTATTGATTTCAGGAGATATAATTTTCATATTGTGTGTTCTAGCCTTTTTCTTACTATAGGTCTCCTTCCCAGCTGTTCCCATCCTAATCCCCTCTTCCCCTCTTGGACTCTCTCAGTCTCTGTGGTTTATCTATCAGAGTCTTGGAGCTGTTCAGTGGTGGACGTGTTGGGAACGTGCACAGACCCCGAGGATCTGGTGACTCTGACACTGACGTTTATGCCCTGGGACATATCTCCAACATCATTGGTGCCATTGATGGTAGCCATGTAGCATTTATCCCCCCTGGAGAAATGAACAAGTGTTCAGGAGTAGAAAAAGCTATCACTCTCTGAATGTGCAGATGGTGAGTCCCATGTGAATGCCAAGTATCCTGGCTCTGTGCATGACGCCTTTATCTTGAGGAATAGCAGCATCCCATATGTGATGGCTCAACTCCAGAGGCACCGGATGTGGCTAATAGGTGAGCCCAGGGTCCCCACCCAGTATATATTGGTGTATGGTAATGGGGTTGTCCCTAAGGCTGAGTGTGTGGCTAACAGGTATCCCTCGATATTTGCAGGTGACTCTGTTTACCCCAACCTCTCATGGCTACTGACCCCAGTGAGGAATGCCAGGACAAGGGCAGAGGAACGTTACAATGAGGCACATGGGCGAACAAGGCAGATAATTGAAAGAACCTTCGGCCTCCTGAAGGCCAGGTTCAGGTGACTCCATCTGACTGGTGGATCCCTGTACTACTCACCCAAGAAGATGTGCCAGATCATCGTTCTATGTTGCATGTTGCACAACCTGGCTTTGAGATGCCAGGTACCTTTTCTGCAGGACGATGAGCCTGGAGATGGTCTTGTGGCAGCAGTGGAGCCTGTGGACATTGAGGAAGAGGAGGCAGAGGATGAAGATGTGGACAACAGATGTTCTCTCATACAGCAGTACTTCCAGTGACACACCGGTAAGACACTGTAACTTCACTTTACATTGCAGTTTAGTGTTGGACATTGGACATGGCTGCATGATTTCCCTATGTCTATGGCCACTTACTGTACCCTTTGGCATCTTTATTTTCAGATCTCTGTGCCCTACTCTGGCTCCTGGTGTGTTTACTGCTGCCCACTACAGGTTATACCAGTGCATATATAACTGTACATATGAATTGCAATGTTTACAGATTGTTGAACCAATACATTTTTCAATCAATTGACAGACTCCAGACTAGTATTTGTTCCAAGGGTGCTAAGAGGTTGAGGGGGATGTACAATGGGCTTGGGTGATGGTGGAGGAATGTCCAGTTAGAGTCCAGTCTCTTTGTATCACAGGTGCATTGTGCAAGGGGCCATAGGAAGGGGAGCAATGGCAGTTCAAAGTGGACAGTGTAACAGAGTGGGACAGAAGGGTGACAATCAGGAGAATCTTATTTCCTGGTGGGGTCTTGGCAATGTTCTCTGGCTTCTGCCTGGATCGCAGGGACCGTATGTGGGGCGGTTCTCCTTCTGCAGGGGTGGGGTGCTGGTGGCCTGTTGTTTCAGTGGAGGGGCCTCCTGTCCACTAGCACCAGCGGAGTTGGGTTGGAGTGCTGTGCTTCAGTGTGGCTAGTGTCAGGGGCCCATTGGAGTGCCACTGCCTCCCTCATGGTGTTGGCCATGTCAGCCAGCACCCCGGCAATAGTGACCAGGATGGTGTGGATGTGTTTGAGGTCCTCCCTGATCCCCAGGTACTGTCCCTCCTGCAGCTGCTGGGCCTCCTGCAACTTGGCCAATATCTGGCCCAAGGTCTCCTGGGAATGGTGGTGTGCTCCCAGGATCCCTGCAAGTGCCTTGTGGAGAGTGGGTTCCCTGGGCCTGTCCTCCCCCGTGACATAGCAGTCCTCCCAGCTTGACCTGTGCCTCTGTCCCCTGTACCGTGTGCCAACTGCCACTGACCCCAGGTCCCTGATTGTCTTGGGTTTGTAGGGTTGCCTGGGGTCCCTGTAATGGTGGACACACTGCTGATTGACGTGTCCTGGGGACAGTGGTATGGGCCCACTGGGTGGGTGCTGTGCTGGTGTTTCCTGAGGGGGGAGGCTCTGTTGTGGCTTGTGCCAGTGTGAGGGGAACCGACTGTCCCGAGGTCCCAGATCGGCTGGGCTGGTCATCTAGATCCAGTTGGACAGAGCTGCTGTCATCACTGTGGGCCTCTTCTGTGGGTGGAGTGGACATGTCTGGACCCTCCTGTCCGGTGACGTTGGGTAGGGGTCCTGCAGGGGTGTAAAGGCATGATTATTGCATCTGTGTGTGCCATGGTGTGCAATGGGTGGGTGACCGTGTACCCCAGTGCTTGCATTCTTGTGTGGGACCTTGTGTGCTAAATGTTTAGGGGTGTGTGTTGGTATGTGCAGTGGCCATACATTGGTGATGGGTGTCCATGCTTTGTTGTTGTATGCAGGGCTTGGTGTTGGGAGGGGTGGGTTGTGATAGTGGGACATATGTGAGGAGTTGGAACGATGGGGGAGTGAGGGCGACGGTGGGTGTATGTGATAGCATGCAGGTAGGGTAGGGGATGAAGTAGTGAAAGATTTGCCTTACCAGAGTCCATTCCTCCAGCTACTCCTACGAGGCCCTCAGGATGCATTATTGCCAAGACTTGCTCCTCCCATGTTGTTAGTTGTGGGGCAGGAGGTGGGGGTCCACCGCCAGTCCTCTGTACGGCTACCTGGTGTCTTGAGACCACAGAACGCACCTTCCCCCGTAGGTCGTTCCACCTCTTCCTGATGTTATTCCTTGTTCTTGGGTGCTGTCCCACGGCATTGACCCTGTCCACTACTCTCCACCATAGCTCCATAGTCCTTGCAATGGACATCTGCTGCACCTGTGAGCTGAATAGCTGTGGCTGTACCCGGATGAGTTCCTCCAACATGACCCTTAGCTCCTCCTCTGAGAACCTGGGGTGTCTTTGTGGTGCCATGGGTGTAGTGTGAGTGGTAGGTGTAAGGGTGTGTGGGGTGATGTGATGGAGTGTGTGCTGGGAGGTACGTGGATGGTGTATGGGTGATGGTGTTATGTGGCTTTGAATCAGTGGGTGCTCCTGGCTTGTCCCTCTCTCAGTTGGCAATATTTTTTTGCATTATAAGGGGTTGTGGGTAATGTGGGTGTGTGTTTTATATTGGATTGGGTGAGTGGGTGTGGTGTGTATATGTGTGTCAGGTGTGTATATTTTGAATTGTCCAATGTAGTGTAGTTTTGTTAGTGTGTGTGTGTATTTTGAGAATTCTGTGGCCGCGGAAGTGTATTGGCGGTCTTCTGCACAGTGGTAAGTGGCATTTACCGCCAATGTTGTAATGACCCCCTTAGTCCCCTGAATCAATGGAACCCTTAGAGATGTTGTCCACACTAATCACTGACATGTGCACATAAAGTATTGCATGGCCAATCTTTTGGGTCTTGCCAACTGCTGTTGTTTATAAACATTAAGTATGGCTTACAAAGTAGTCTGAGGATGGAATTTCTCTACAGAGTGGTAAATGTCGAACTATCATCATTGACAACAGAGTGCAAACCACATGAGGGTCATAACACAACACAATGCTCAGGTTAAAAAAGTGTCAACAAGCTGGTCACGCACCTGTATACACTACCCTGTGTTTTGTAACATGGCCTGGTTGCCCCGATTCAAACCTAGATGAGGGTGCAGAAGTATGTGTAAGCCATGATTTAATGCTATGTTGTGAAATACACAACAGGCTACTTTTATCTTGCACACAACTTGTGGGGAGTACAGCAGCACCCTCCTGTAAGGTCAAGACATCTAAATCTTGAATTCAGGAGACCACACCTGCGCTCAATGATGGCTTGTGTACATATGTGTGCCCTATTGTACCTTCGCTGAGGTATAGTGGTTGCACATCAGTATGGTGTGAGGAGATGAGGGAAGAGTGCATATGCAGCATTCCTTGAGAAGGAAAATTAGGTAATATTTGTACATGTTCCTCTTGCATCTGTACAGTACACAATGTATGAAATGGTACATGCTGTATCTATTGGGGGCATGTATATGGCATGAGGATTAATGTTGTATAATTGTTGTGTATATTAAAAAACATTTCTACATATCATAATGTGTTGTGCTTGTTACTTACCAAGTGGCATGGTACTTACCCAGTCACATGTTGCCAAATTCTACTGCTGCCATCCATCAGTTCAAGAGGTGACCTACAGAGTACATAGCTGTCATGAGTACTGCCTGGGAACACTGCATGCACATCAGTAAAGCTACCACTGGCATCACAGGCACCCTGCCTGCTGTAGAAGATGTTTGCATTGTGGTGAGGTGGCTAATAAACCAAATGAGTGCAATACATTTCTCCTAGCACATGTGGAAATTTGGACATGAGGTAGAAATCCCTAGCTACCTTTTGCCTTCCGGCCAAGGTATGGGGCATTTGTATGTGTAGATGGTCTCTCCTATGTTTGTAGCTCAGTATCTGATGCAAGCATCAGGACTTCCTTGCCTAAGAGATGTCCACAAGGTCACCGGAGACCCACTGGAATGACCCCCATAGCAAAAAAAACAGAGTGGTGCTAGGATCTTGACATAGGCTGGAATGGTGTGGTAACCACAGGTCACAAAGTCAAGATCCTGCTCCCACTCACAAACCATCTCCAAGATGACATCGGAGGAAACGGTATCTGGCCCTGACATGTTCACTGGACATCCCAAAGAAGTTTATGCTTTGTTTGAAAATCCTCTCTACTCCCCTCCTTCTCCTCAAATCGTCCATGACAAGGGGCAAACCAACAAACACATTCAGCAACATGTTGAAAGGTCTGAAAGGGTTTATTTATGACAGCGTTGCTTTTATGTGTGCAGCAATGCTGCACTAGGCTGTTGGCTAAAGAAGTAGTGCTGGAGCTGGGTGGGGGATGGTCGGCACTAACAGGTGTGCCAGGATGAAAGAAAATTGCCTCCGCCCCATGTGTAGAGATTCTGCTCCAAGTGTGAAGACTCCACCCTGAGTGCAGACATAAATATACTACTCGTAAATGCCCTTTGTGAATACCGAAAGTCAACAACTTCGAATTTTGGTCTAAACTTAGACCAAAAGTCCAAGTTTACCTTTGTGAATCTGGCCCATTGTTTTGAAGGCATATATGAATCATACTCAGAGGCATATTAGTGTGTGAAAAGAACTGGATGAGTCTGGTCCTTAAGTAGTCCCGGCAGGCTCCATTCCCTTGACATACAAGTCACTGTTGGGAACATGTGTGCATTTTATCCTCTTTGGAAATGTTGGTATGATTTTGAGTGAGTACGTATCCCAAAGTCAGCATTTACTTCCAGGCACATGATACAATATCTTACCCTGAAAGAACAATGGTAGTGTACAAGGAGCATACATCACGAGTGAGGAGGACGAAGTCATCAGACCACTCTATCCCCTAAAATCTTCCCAAGAAATCTCTAGTATCTTGTATTTATTATGGAAGTGTGCCTCAAAAAATGATTAACATACCTGGAGGTGTTTTCTAGGATACTCCCTCTAGATGAGACAATCTGCCTCCTGGGGGGAGAAGGGGGTTCATCTTGTTCTCATGCGCTTTGTCCAATAAGTAGAATACTGGTATCCTGGGGTAATCATCTATCAGATATAAAAATTCTTCCTGTGCCGAGTTCCCCAAATCTGTCCATTTCTCTATCCTCACCCAGTAATCAATCATCATTTTAGCGTATGTGTCTCTTTCAATCTTTTCATAGTATCTATTGCCATTTAGATGTCGTTCTGCTTCCTTAACATATAGATCTCTCGATAGGATAACAACACCCCTTTATTTGTGGGTTGCATTACAATGTCAGAATCATTAGCAAGATCATAAATAGCATTCATTTCATTCCTGAGGAGATTCCACCTAATTCTACTTTTGTTACATCTCATTTTTTACCGGTTCATGCACAACATTGCCCTGAAAAACATCAATGACATCTGATGATATCTGATGGAGAAAGACTGACTTTGGTTGAAAGTTCCTAGGAGCGTGGGTGTCATAAATGGAACCTAATCAACCAAGGATACCTTCTCAGTCATTAACAAAGTTGTCATGCCTACTTACTGATTCTAGCTCATGTAAGGTAATCAAGACATCCACACCGCTTACTGTTAAATTGCCCGTTATCTTTGGTCTAGAAATGTACTCCCTTTCTCTATCACTTTCTGGGTTTAATGCATGCCATGTTGTTTAAATTTGAGTTTTCTAGTCATTTTAAAAAAGTCAATGCGTGTTTCAGTAAAATCAAATCTTTTAGTAGGGCAGAAGGAGAGACCATAAGTAAGGACACTGAGTTGATCATGACTCAAAGGGGCATATTTGAGAAATGTGGCACTGCACAAGGTGCTGCGTCACTTTTCTTGCACACTATCGCCACCATGTGTGCGCTGTAATTAAAATGCGGGGCACAATGGTGCACGGTAGGGGGCAATAGCATCTTATTTTTTTATGCTATTGATGTGCTCTGCAGGAGTAGTTCCAAAATCTGCCCTGAGCAGACGTTTAAAGTACCAAAAAAATGACGCAAGGAAATCAGATTTCCTTGCTCCATTTTTTCACCTCCCCACCACAGGGAAGCCACTCTTTGCATACATTATGCCTGTAACAGTCATAATGTAGCGCAAATGGTTAAAAAGTGGTACAATGCATGCATTGCACCACTTTGTAAATATGGCGCAGCATGTTTGGCTTTCTAATGCAACATTAGCATAAAAAAATGATGCTCATGTGGCCTTAATATTTCATTAGGAGCTCTTAAATACGTCTCAAAGTTCTCTGTGAAAGGTTAATCACAGTAACATTTACCATGGTTGAGTCCATCATTGATCTTTTTGGTTGCCATTTTTGTCACATCCCACAAGGGCTTGTATTTGCTGCTCTTTCTCGTCTTTTCTTTTGTAGATTCCGTTGCCTCCAGTGCTGCCTTTGGACCTCCTGTTACTTTACCTCTGCCTCTCCCTCTGTTGGTTGCATTCTGTTGGTTTACTTATGCTGGAACATAAACATCATTAATAAAAGTGTGCTACTAAAACAAAATGAAATAACGTGTTTAAAATGTGTAATGCTGAAAACCAGTGTTTTAGAAAACCTGTGTCTTATAAAACATGAGCACTATGGTGGCAGCCATAAATCTACTTCGACAATAATAATAAATAACTGTCTAATTAAATATATAAAAGGGATTACTGGTCTGAAAATGATGAACTGTTTAACTCTGCATAATTTCGAATTCGTTTTAAAAAGGCCTTATGTTAAAAATGCAGCTGCGATGTTTAAAATGCTAATGTTGTGAAATTATCTTTCTAAACTCACTGTCGAAATGTTATGTTCTTATGTTGCAACATTTGTCTGGCTTCCTGAAGATAACATGTATTCCTGAAACAAAGGCTCACTGAATTTTTTAATAGGTTTGTGTGTAATCTGCAACATTTGTATTTTGCTGCAGAAACTGGTGGCAGCATTGAGAAAGGATGAACCAATGGTGAATGCAGAAAATAAAGAAAGGTTACAGCTGTGAACGTGGAGAAAATGTAATTGGCACTGACCTAAACCACCCCACAGACTGACCAACAGAGTTTTAGCTAGTTGCTTTCTAGGAAATTAATATAATAGAATTAGGTGATGTAAGTTCAGGCAGTTCCTCTCTGTTCCTGGCTGTGTTCGGATGTGCTTTTATTATTGCTAGTGTAATAATGTGCTATGTGTTAGCTTTCTGTCACTGACAATTCAGATGCATTAAGGCCAACCATTACTGAACTGTTTACTTTATAGTCATTTGCCCAATGAAGATGTCCAGAAGATGCTCCACTGATAAAGACAGATTTTTATGTTTTCTCTTTTAGAAACCCAACTGTTATTTTTGGGTAGTGCCATAGTCAGGTGTTTTCCAAATTAATTTGTGTCTTCTTTTATTTTTGCATGAAGCCCAAACATGCTTATCGGGTTAGGGTAATAGCTAAGAATGTCACCTTTTAAATGTGAATGTTCTTTATAATTTGGTTGTAAACAATTCATCTGTGATAACTATATGCATACAGTGTCTATCATTTATTTGCTATTGTTGTTATTCTGCATGGTGGTTCTTGAATGCCTAATGATAAATATTCTGTCTAGGTTAAGATTCTTTCAAAGGTTTGGTCAGTCTGTGTTATTCATTTACTTTTATCAGTTGGTCTACATTTGGTTTGCATGATCTTGGCATTGTTAATCTAAAAGGCAATACATGTTTGAACTTTACTAAACTGGTGTGGTGATTCATGGCCACATGGGTCATGGTGTGTATCAGTTACTGACTCCAATGTTGAAAAGTGATGTTTATTGATTTGATTTCATTGTTGTTAACCATTTCACTCCTATCTGAGTCAAAAGGTCCGTGTTGACATCTAAGGGTAATTGATGGTTACCCCATACGTGTCATCTTATAATTAAATTATCAAAAGAAATACAAGGCTAGACATGCCCAAACTTGCCACCCTATTCTCAAGAGTTGGTACTCTTCTAAAAAAAAGTGGATGGTTTGTCAGTCATACTTGTTGATCTGGAGATTCCTTCACCTGCATTAGAGATATCAGTCTCATCACGGGTTATCAAACCCCTCTCTGATATAGTGGTAAAATATTGTAGCGGTAGGGATTCATTAGTGTTAGAAATGGGGTCTTTGGTTGGCAGTCAGGTTACCCTCTGTTTAAGCGATGACACTCACTCTAGTCAGGGTAAGTCACACACAATCCAAATTATCCTGTGCCCACCATCTGGTAACTTGGCACTGAGCAGTCAGGCTTAACTTAGAAGGCAATGTGTAAAGTATTTGTGCAATAAATCATGCAATAACACGGTGCAAACACCACAAAAATACACCACACAGATTTAGAAAAATATAGAATATTTATCT
Source organism: Pleurodeles waltl (assembly GCF_031143425.1). Taxonomy (NCBI): domain Eukaryota; kingdom Metazoa; phylum Chordata; class Amphibia; order Caudata; family Salamandridae; genus Pleurodeles; species Pleurodeles waltl. Next base: position 789,877,521 of record NC_090443.1, read on the forward strand.
GAGTAGATTTAAGGTCCAAATGATCAAGATTTGATAAATACAAGTTGAAATATCACTTTTATAATGATAAATAGAGTCTTTAGTTCTTAAAAAGCAATAAGTGCCTCTGGTTTGTGTCTAAATTACCCGCATGAGACCGCAGAGGAGGAGATGCGTGGAAAACGGGGAGGTGTGCATCGTTTTCTCCGAGTGCACACAGACAATGAGTCAATGCTTTTCCACGCAGCAAGGGCTTTGCGTTGATTTCTTGCACGCAGGCTTGGACCTTCTTCGGGTTGCGGGGTATTTGGACGCCCCGGGGACGATGCATAGAAATCCTGGGTGTGCAGGATGAAGTTATAGGAGCTGCATCGATCTGGTGGCCGATGGGGGAAATTTCTGACGCAGGGCAGGTGCTGCATCGATTCCTTTTGCAGGCAGTCAGGCTGCCTCATTCCGGCTCGCCGATGCGTCGATCCGGTGGGTTGTGCGTTGAAATTCCGGTCGCAACGCTGGCACTGCATCGAACTCCACTCAGGGAGCCGGGTTGCGTCATTCCGGTTCGGCAATGAGGTGATTTTCTCACCACAGGGCAGGCTGTGTGTCGATTCCGGCAGGCTGTGCATCGATTTTCACCGCACAAGGAGTTCTTTGCAGAGATTAAGCCCTATGACTTCAGGAAACAGTAAGCAAGCTCAATCCACCCCCTTGGAGAGCACTTCTCAGCAGAGCCAGAGGGCAGCAAGGCAGCACTCCTTTACAGCAAAGCAGTCAGGTGAGAGACCTTTGGGCAGCCAGGCAGTTTCTCTTAGTGGGTTGCAGGTTCTGGTTCAGAGTTCCTTTGCCAGTAGGTATCTTGTCAAGAAGTGTCTAAGTTGGTAGGGTCAGGGATCCGGTTTAAATACTCAAATGTGCCTTTGAAGAGGGGGAGACTTCAAAGAGTGGTTTAGAAGTGCACTAGGTCCCCTTTCAGTTCCATCCGGTCTGCCAGGTTCCCAGTAGGGGGTTTGGCAGTCCATTGTGTGAGGGCAGGCCACTGTCCTTTGACATGTAAGTGTCGGGCCCTCGACCCTCCCAGCCCAGGAAGACCCATTCAGTATGCAGATGTGTGCAGGTGTGACTGAGCATCCTGTGTTTTTCGGGTTGTCTGAGTGAAATACACAACGGAGGTGTCAAATAATTCAGCCAGCCGTGGATTGTAAGGCACAGAACGATTTAAGTGTAGAGAAAATGCTCACTTTCTAAAAATGGCATTTCTAGAATAGTGATATTAAATCCAACTTCACCAATAAGCAGGATTTTCTATTACCATTCTGGCCATACTAAATATGACCTGGTTACTCCTTTCAGATAAGAACCTACCATTCAAACAGTATATGAGAGTAGCCCTATTACCATCCTATGAAAGGAGCAGGCCTCACAGTAGTGGAAAACTAATTTAGGAGTTTTACACTACCAGGACATATAAACTACACAGCTACATGTCTTGCCTTATACCTACATAGCACCCAGCCCATTGGGTTACCTAGGGCCTACCTTAGGGGTGATTTATATGTAGGAAAAGGGGAATTTAAGGCTTGGCAATTACTTTTGAATGCCAAGTCGAAGTGGCAGTGAAACAGCACACAAAGGCCTTGCAGTGGCAGGCCTGAGACATGGTTAAGGGATACTTATGTGGGTGGCACAACCAGTGCTGCAGGCCCACTAGCAGTATTTTATTTACAGGCCCTGGACACATGTATTGCATTTTGCTAGGGACTTACAAGTAAATTAAGGCCCATATTTATACTTTTTGACGCAAAACTGCGCAAACGCAGTTTTGCGTCAAAAAAATTAGCGCCGGCTAACGCCATTCTGAAGCACCATGCGGGCACCGTATTTATTGAATGACGTTAGCCGGCGTTAGCCGCCGGCGCCGTCTGGTGTGCGTTAAAAAAAACGACGTACATCAGGCAGCGCCGGCGTAGGGGGATATGGGGCTTGGGCGTCAAGAAATGGGGCAAGTCAGGTTGAGGCAATTTTTTCCCCTCAACCCGATTTGCGCCATTTTTTTTTCACTCCCAACCCCCATAGAAATGACTCCTGTCTTAGCAAAGACAGGAGTCATGCCCCCTTGCCCAATGGCCATGCCCAGGGGACTTCTGTCCCCTGGGCATGGTCATTGGGCATAGTGGCATGTAGGGGGGCACAAATCAGGCCCCCCTATGCCACAATTTTTTTTAAAAAAAACACTTACCTGAACTTACCTTAATGTCCCTGGGATGGGTCCCTCCAGCCTTGGGTGTCCTCCTGGGGTGGGCAAGGGTGACAGGGGGTGTCCCTGGGGGCATGGGAGGGCACCTCTGGGCTCCTTCAGAGCCCACAGGTAACTTAACGCCTGTCTTTTGCAGGCGCTAAAAAACGGCGCAAAAGCGGCCGTACGTCATTTTTTTTGACCCGCCCACTCCCGGGCGTGATTTTTGCCCGGGAGTATAAATCCGACGCACATGCCTCGGAGTCGATTTTTTAGACGGGAACGCCTACCTTGCATATAATTAACGCAAAGTAGGTGTCCACGCTAAAAAATGATGCTAACTCCATGGACTTTGGCGCTAGACGCGTCTAACGCCAAAGTATAAATATGGAGTTAGTTTTGCGTCGAAATTGCATCAAAAAAAACGACGCAATTTCGCCGCAAACGGAGTATAAATATGCCCCTAAATATGCCAATTGGGTATGAGCCAATGTCACCATGTTTTAGGGAGAGAGCATATGCACTTTAGCACTGATTAGCAGTGGTAACGTGTGCAGAGTCCTAAAGCCAGCATAAATTAGGTCAGAAAAAGAAAAGGAGGAAGGCAAAAAGTTTGGGGGTGACCCTGCAGAAAGGTCATTTCCAACAATTAGCTTTCTTTGATGATTCATCATATTTTCGGTTGAAGGTTAAAATGAGACCCTTTTGATAATCCTCACAGTTTCTTATAAACTTATGCAACTTTCTCATTTCTATACCTTGTTCAGGTTTGTCTACTCTTGATTCCATTACCTTAAGAAAATGTCCTATTTATTCTTTCTCTTCATGCATTTTAAGTTCCTCATTTCTACTGTTGACTTCCTTCTGTGTTTTCTCCCTATCCAGCCACGCATACTTTTTCAAAATTTCCAACATGATGCATGAACTCTTGTTGGAGTCCTCCGCCCAGTCTTCCAGCATCATAGGGTCCGGTGACACCTATGTTGGAATTGTGTATATTCTAAGGCCCCAAGGATAATTTTATTATCCAAATAATTTTTGAGTGAGATTCCTTCCCACCATTTTGTTACTTCGGTTTTAGTTAGTTTTCTAATCTTCTGAGTTTAAAGTTCAGATTTTGATCATTATTATGTCCATTTCCACATTGTCTTTAACAGTAGCTTTGGAAAATAATTTAGCTTTATTCACCTTCCATTCCTCTCAACTCTCTGCCTGAGGCATGCTTAAAGTGCTACTGAAGTGGGTGGCACAATCAGTGCTGCAGGCCCACTAGTAACATTTATTTTACAGGCTCCGGGCATATAGAGTGCACTTTACTAAGGACTTACAAGTAAATTAAATATGCCAATTGTGGATAAGACAATGTTTTAGAGTACAAAGTACCTGCACTTTAGCACTGGTTAGCAGTGGCAAAGTGCACAGAATCCTTACACCAGCAAAAGTGAAGTGAGAAAAACAGGAGGTCAGGAAGCTAAATGTTAGGGAAAACCACGCCAAGGATGCCAGGTCTAAAACGTGTCCTCCCAGCTAAAAGTGGGGAGAGCTACCCAACCCCTTGGAAGTTCTCTTTACTAATGTATAAGAACCTGGAGTGACCATCAGCATTGGCCACGTCTGTTCTAGGGTGGAGTTTCATCATAAAGTCAATTCCCTGTAGGGAGATGGACCACCTCAACAGTTTGGGATTTTCACTTCTCATCTGCATTAAACATCTGAGGAGCCTATGTTCTGTCTCACCTGGAAGTGAGTGTAGCCTTAGCTTATTCAGCACCCACACCAGAATAAAGACTTCCCTTTCAATTGTGCTCCACCTCTGTTCGCCTCGAAGTAGCCTCCTACTGATGAAGGATCCAGGCTGAATTAGGCATTTTTCATCTATCTATGACAGCACAGCCCCTATCCCATGCTCTGAGGCATCCATCCACACAACAAACTCTTGGGGGAAATTAAGGGCCTTGAGCCCTGGTGCCGTGCATATGGCTTCCATCAGGCCATCAAAAGCTTTCTGGCATGTCCCTGTCCAGACCACCTGACATTGCTGGTTCTCGGAAGTCAGCTCTGTCAAGGAGGCAAAAATGGTGTAATATCCCTTGATGAATCTCCTGTAGTATCCAGTGATGCCTAGGAAGGATTTCACTTCTGTCTGGGTTTTGGTGGATTCCCAAGCCAGAACATCGTCAAATTTTGTTGCAAGGCTGCACCTTGCCATCCCTTACTTGGTGTCCTAAGTATACCACAGACCCCTGTTCTTTCTGGCACTCATTGGTCTTGATAACCAGGCCTGTGCTCTGCAGGGCCTGAAGCACTTCCTGGAGGTGGTTCAAGAAGTCTTCCCAGCTAGAGCTGAAGGTTACAATGTTGTCTATGTAGGAGGCATCAAAGTTCTCCAACCCAGCCAGGACCTAATTGACTAGCCTCTGGAAGGTGTCAGGGACACTCTTCAAACAAAAAGGCATGACCTGGAACTGGAAATGCCCTTCTGGTGTTGAGAACACTGACCTCTCTTTAGTCACCTCAGTCAAAGCAATCTGTCAGTATTCAGACATCAAGTCAAATGTGCTGAGGAATTTGGCAGCTCCAAGCCAATCTATGAGCTCATCAGCTCTAGACAAGAGGTGTGCATCAGTCCTGGTGACTGCATTTAGTCCACGGTAGTCCACATATAACCTGAGATCATTTGTGGCACCTGGAAGGGCAGCCTTGGGAACCACCACTCGGCTGGACCATGGGCTGCTTGAGGGCTCAATAATCCCTAACACTAGCATCTTGGAGACCTCCTCCTTGACACTAGCCCTCACCTTATCAGACGGCCTGTAAATTTTGTTCTTTACAGGACATGCTGTCCCCGGTATCAATATCATGGGTAAACCTTGAAGTGAGTCTTGGGTTAAGGGAGAACGAAGAGCCAAACTGCCCCAGCAATTGGCAGCAGTTTCTCTGTTGATCTAGTTCCAGTGTAGGAGAAAGGCTTACACCCCTGGATGACCCATCCTGCCCCTCGGAAGATTGGATGTTGGGGAGAAGTTCACTCTCCTCTTCCACCTCAACATCAGTAACCCGGAGCATGGTAATCTCAGATCTCTCAAAGTAGGGCTTGAGGCGATTCACATGCAGGACCCTCAAAGGGTTTCTAGGAGTCTTTAGGTCCAGCAAGTACGTGGCATCACTCTTGCATTTCTTCACGTCATAAGGCCCTGGCCAACAATCTTGTAGGGCTCGAGGCTTAGCCACACCTTTTGACCAGGCTGAAAATCAACCAGAGTGGTATTCTAGTCGTACCATCACTTCCTGTCCTCCTGGCTAGCTTCCAAGTTCTCCTGTGCAAGCTTCCAGAAGTGGGCTGTCTCTTTGTAGAACATCAGCAAGTAGCTAGCTAAATCCTAGAGTGGCTTCTTGGGAGCTTCTCTTAGCCTTCCTTAACCAAGATGAGGGGTCCTCTCACAGGGTGACCATATAGAAGTTCAAAGGGCTGAATTCAACCCCCTTCTGTGGTATCTCCTTGTAGGCAAACAAAAGACATGGTAGGTTGAACCATAATCATGCTTTTGAGGGTACGGTTGAACCTTTCAACCAACACATTGGTTTAGGGGTGGTCAGTAGTAGTCAACTTGAAGGTCACCCCACATTCCTTCCACATGGCCTTCATGTAGTTAGACATGAAGTTGGTGCTCTGGTCAGATAACACCCAACAATGTCAACACCAACCCACTCAACAGTGGTGCTAACAACACAGGAACAGGAAAAGGCTGCAGGGGGCCTTGGACTTACTCCCTGACTTGCCACTTATCTGGTAGGTAGGACAGAACCTACAGAATGCATCTGAGGCCTCACTTATTTGAGGCCAATAGAAGTGAAGGACAAGCCTGCCCCAAATGACCTGCCAGTGGCACACCATGACCCAGACCCAATAGGAAGACCCTGAAGTGCTGGGATACCACCAATACACATGTGGCACCAGGCTCAGCCAATACCTGATCACACGACAAATTCCAAAAATTGTCATTAGAAATTGATTTTTGCAATTTGAACTATTTTTCTAAATTCTTTAAAGTCCTGCTAGGGCCTTGTGTTAGTCCATGTTAGCATTGCTTTTAGAGTTTAAAAGTTTGGTAAAAGTTTGAATTAGATTCTAGAACTAGTTTTAGATTCTTAAAAAGTATTCCAACTTTTAGAAGCATAATGTCCAGTACAGATGTGAATGTGGTGGAACTCGACACCACACCTTACCTCCATCTTAAGATGAGGGAGCTAAGGTCACTCTGTAAAATAAAGAAAATAGTAATGGGCCCCAGACCTTCCAAACTACAGCTCCAGGAGCTGTTGGCAGAGTTTGAAAAGGCCAACCCCTCTGAGGATGGCAACTCAGAGGATGATGATAGTGACTTGGAGGGTGATTCCCCCCTACCAGTCCTATCTAGGGAGGACAGGGCCTCTCAAGCCCTGACTCCAAGCATAATAGTCAAAGATGCTGGCTCCCTCACAGGAGGGACCAACCTCTCTGTAAACACTGAGGATAACTCCAGTGAAGAGGACATCCAGCTAGCCAGGATGGCCAAAAGATTGGCTTTGGAAAGACAGATCCTAGCCATAGAAAGGGAAAGACAAGAGATGGGCCTAGGACCCATCAATGGTGGCAGCAACATAACTAGGGTCAGAGATTCTCCTGACATGTTAAAAATCCCTAAAGGGATTGTGACTAAATATGAAGATGGTGATGACATCACCAAATGTTTCACAGCTTTTGAGAGGGCTTGTGTAACCAGAAAAGTGAACAAATCTCACTGGGGTGCTCTCCTTTGGGAAATGTTCACTGGAAAGTGTAGGGATAGACTCCTCACACTCTCTGGAAAAGATGCAGAATCCTATGACCTCATGAAGGCTACCCTGATTGAGGGCTTTGGATTCTCCATTGAGGAGTACAGGAGTAGGTTCAGGGGGGCTCAAAAATCCTCGAGCCAGACCTGGGTTGATTTTGTTGACTACTCAGTGAAAACACTGGATGGTTGGGTAACTGGAAATGAAGTGCATGACTATGTTGGGCTTTATCTTTTGTTTATGAAAGAACACATTTTAAGTAACTGCTTCAATGAAAAGTTGCATCAGTATCTGGTAGACCTAGGTCCAATTTCTCCCCAAGAATTGGGAAAGAAGGCAGACCACTGGGTCAAAACTAGGGTAACCAAAACCTCCACTGGGGGTGACCAAAAGAAAGGGGTTACAAAGCTTCCCCAGGAGAAAGTGGGTGACACTAGAAACAAAGAAAAAGAGTCCTCTGTAGGCCCCCAAAAACCAGACCAGGTGGGTGGGCCCCGAAACACAACCCAAAACAAAGGTGGGTACCAGGGTAAGAACTGGGATGCCACTAAGGCATGGTGCCATAACTGTAAACAGACAGGGTACATCACCAAGGACACTTCTTGTCCCAAAAACAAACCCCCTAGCAAAATCCCAGGGGTGACCAGTGTAGCAATTGGGGATGACTCCTCAGATGAGGAGGTCTTCATAGCCTTCAACTGGAAAAAGGGCCCAACAGGTGAGTTGGAGATTCCAGAGGGAAGTAGACACTTCCACCACCTACTGGTGAATGGAATCCCAGCCACTGCCCTGAGAGACACTTGTGCCAGTCACACTATTGTGCATGACAGGCTGGTGTTCTCAAACCAGTACATCCCAGGTGAGATGGCCAGAGTAAGAGTTAGCCCAGACAGGGTCACTGATAGGCCTGTGGCTTTTGTGCCCATAGAAGTGGGTGGGACTTTTAGCTGGAGAAGGGTGGTAGTCAGTACAGACCTCCCCCTTGATTGTCTCCTTGGAAATGACTACCCAGAGGTTAGTCAGAGCACAAGAGAGGAACTGGTCCAGGGCCAGTCCTCTCCCAAGGACTCTGGAGGTGCTACCCCTGCAGTAACTGCAAGTAGGCCCCAGAAGAAAAAGAAAGGAAAACAGAGTAGGAAAGGTGGACAACCTTTAGTCAAGGTTCCAGCAAGCCAGGGAGATTCTGCTCCAGTAGGGGAGAACTCCACAAGTGGCACTGGTAAAGTCCAACCTGACCCACAAGAAGTCCTGCCTAGTCAGGCAACTGTTAAGCCTGAGTGGGTGGCTCCTCAGTTAACAGATGAAAGAGTGGAAGAAGGGTGTTTACTACAAGAGGTAGTAACCCCCCACTCTAATACAGCCGACAGGCACCCTGAACCCAAAGAAGCCTGTAACTTAGCCCCTTCCCTTGTAGGTGAAGAGCTAAAGGCGTGGTTCTGGGCCCTGACAGCTGTCAGTGGCCTCTGCTGGGTGTTAGCATTTATGGCTGCACTATCCTTGGCATGGTGGTCTGACCCCATGCCAAATAGCAAGTTAGGCCCCCGGACCCTGTTGGTCATGGTGGGGTTACTCCAGCTCTGGGTAACCTCTTTGGGTAAGCTAGGGGTGACCCTGGCTAAGATAAGATTAGCAGAGGTGGATACCTCTAACCCCAAAATAGAGAGAATGGGTGGAGATATTAAAGAGACAGACAAGAGGCAATTCAGACTAGGGGGGTTATTCTAACTTTGGAGGAGTGTTAATCCGTCCCAAAAGTGACGGTAAAGTGACGGATATACCACCAGCCGTATTACGAGTTCCATAGGATATAATGGACTCGTAATACGGCTGGTGGTAAATCCGTCACTTTTCCGTCACTTTTGGGACGGATTAACACCTCCTCCAAAGTTAGAATAACCCCCTAGGTCCTATCACTGTGGAAGTGGGTCAGTTCCCCAGAGGGAATGACCTGAACAGAAGGATGTAAGGCAGAGTAGGCCATGCAACAAACCAGCCTATTTCCTCTACTCTTCCTCGCCTGACAGACTTAGAAGCCTCTCCCAGCTTTGGCTGAGTCTCCTGGCCTGTGGGCTGGGGGGGGGGGGGCTTGTGTAAAGAAATGGCTCCCTGTTGCAGTTACCCCCCACTTTTTGCCTGACACTGATGCTGACTTGACTGAGAAGTGTGCTGGGACCCTGCTAACCAGGCCCCAGCACCAGTGTTCTTTCACCTAAAATGTACCATTGTTTCCACAATTGGCAAAACCCTGGCACCTAGGTAAGTCCCTTGTAACTGGTACCCCTGGTACCAAGGGCCCTGATGCCAGGGAAGGTCTCTAAGGGCTGCAGCATGTCTTATGCCAACCTAGGGACCCCGCACTCAGCACAGACACACTGCTTGCCAGCTTGTGTGTGCTGGTGGGGAGAAAATGACTAAGTCGACATGGCACTCCCCTCAGGGTGCCATGCCAACCTCCCACTGCCTGTGGCATAGGTAAGTCACCCCTCTAGTAGGCCTTACAACCCTAAGGCAGGGTGCACTATACCACAGGTGAGGGCATATGTGCATGAGCACTATGCCCCTACAGTGTCTAAGCAAAACCTTAGACATTGTAAGTGCAGGGTAGCCATAAGAGTATATGGGTTGGGAGTCTGTCAAAAACGAACTCCACAGCTCCATAATGGCTACACTGAATACTGGGAAGTTTAGTATCAAACTTCTCAGAATAATAAACCCACACTGATGCCAGTGTTGGATTTATTAAAAAATGCACACAGAGGGCATCTTAGAGATACCCCCTGTAGTTTACCCAATTGTTCAGTGCAGGACTGACTGGTCTGTGCCAGCCTGCTGCTGAGAGACGAGTTTCTGACCCCATGCGGTGAGAGCCTTTGTGCTCTCTGAGGACAGAAACAAAGCCTGCTCTGGGTGGAGGTGCTTCACACCTCCCCCCTGCAGGAACTGTAACACCTAGCAGTGAGCTTCAAAGGCTCAAGCTTCGTGTTACAATGCCCCAGGGCACTCCAGCTAGTGGAGATGCCCGCCCCCTGGACACAGCCCCCACTTTTGGCGGCAAGTCCAGGAGAGATAATGAGAAAAACAAGGAGTCGTCACTGGCCAGTCAGGACAGCCCCTAAGGTGTCCTGCGCTGAGGTGACTCTGACTTTTAGAAATCCTCCATCTTGTAGAAGGAGGATTCCCCCAATAGGGATAGGAATGTGACCCCCTCCCCTTGGGAGGAGGCACAAAGAGGGTGTACCCACCCTCAGGGCTAGTAGCCATTGGCTACTAACCCCCCAGACCTAAACACGCCCTTAAATTTAGTATTTAAGGGCTTCCCTGAACCTAAGAATTTAGATTCCTGAAACTACCAGAAGAAGAGGACTGCTGAGCTGAAAAACCCTGCAGAGGAAGAACAGAAGACACCACCTGCTTTGGCCCCAGACTTACCGGCCTGTCTCCTGCCTTCCAAAGAAACCTGCTCCAGCGACGCTTTCCAAGGGACCAGCGACCTCTGAATCCTCTGAGGACTGCCCTGCTTCAAGAAAGACAAGAAACTCCCGAGGACAGAGGCACTGCTCCAAAAGAACTGCAACTTTGTTTCAAGGAGCAGATTTAAAGACCCCTGCAACTCCCCGCAAGAAGCGTGAGACTTGCAACACTGCACCCGGCGACCCCGACTCGACTGGTGGAGAACCAACCTCTCAGGGAGGACCCTCTGGCGAATTCGAGACTGTGAGTAACCAAAGTTGTCCCCCCTGAGCCCCCACAGCGACGCCTGCAGAGGGAATCCCGTGGCTCCCCCTGACCGCGACTGTCTGAACTCTATTTCCCGACGGCTGGAAAAGACCCTGCACCCGCAGCCCCCAGCACCTGAAGGAACGGAACTTCTGTGCAGGAGTGACCCCCAGGAGGCCCTCTCCCTTGCCCAGGTGGTGGCTACCCCGAGGAGCCCCCCCTTGCCTGCCTGCACCGCTGAAGAGATCCCTTGGTCTCTCTTTGAAAACCATTGAAAACCCGACGCGTGTTTGCACACTGCACCCGGCCGCCCCCGCGCTGCTGAGGGTGTACTTTTTGTGCTGACTTGTGTCCCCCCCAGTGCCCTACAAAACCCCCCTGGTCTGCCCTCCGAAGACGCGGGTACTTACCTGCTGGCAGACTGGAACCGGGGCACCCCCTTCTCTCGATTGAAGCCTATGTGTTTTGGGCACCTCTTTGACCTTTGCACCTGACCGGCTCTGAGCTGCTGGTGTGATAACTTTGGGGTTGCTCTGAACCCCCAACGGTGGGCTACCTTGGACCCGAAAACTGAAACCTGTAAGTGACTTACTTACCTGTTAAAACTAACAATACTTTACCTCCCCCAGGAACTGTGAAAATTGCACTGTGTCCACTTTTAAAACAGCTATTTGTGTTTTATGTGAAAAGTATATATGCTACTGTAATTATTCAAAGTTCCTAAAGTACTTACCTGCAATACCTTCCAAATGAGATATTACATGTAGAATTTGAACCTGTGGTTCTTAAAATAAACTAAGAAAATATATTTTTCTATAACAAAACCTATTGGCCTGGAATTGTTTCTGAGTGTGTGTTCCTCATTTATTGCCTGTGTGTATGTACAACAAATGCTTAACACTACTCCTTTGATAAGCCTACTGCTCGACCACACTACCGCAAAATAGAGCATTAGTATTATCTCTTTTTGCCACTATCTTACCTCTAAGGGGAACCCTTGGACTCTGTGCATACTATTCCTTACTTTGAAATAGTGCATACAGAGCCAACTTCCTACAGTCTGCTCCAGGTCTCTCCCCAGTAGGCAATCCACAGCCATGGACGGACTCACAGCTACCTTCAGAAGACCTGATATCCCCCACCTTTCAAAGGGAACCAGAGCCACTTTACAGTTGTCAGCAGCTACAACGTGGTGGAACGTGTTAGGTCCTACCTGCACTGAATACACCAGAAGACACCAGATAGTAATCATGCTGGCTCCTGTGTCTCTCAGAGCCTCCACCCTCTGCCCATTGATGGGTACCCACTGACTGTACTCCTTAGTATTTTCAGGCATGTAGGGTCTCTGTATTATCTCTCCATCACCCAGGGACACTAGGGCCAATTCTACACTCCCACCAAACTATCTGGAGCAATCTCCTTCCCAAACACTACACTAGCCAAGCTCAGTGACTGCCCACCAGTAGGGGACTGTGCCCACTTGGGACAATTGCCATCTCCCTTAAAGTGCCCTTCCTGCTGACACGCATAGCACTTAACATGAGCCTTACCTGCAGATTTATTCTCAGAGAGACATTTCTTTTTCTTCTGGGGGGAAAAGGAATCCTGTCCCACATAACTAGTTTGCTGGTAGAGCAAGTTTTACATATAAACAGGATACTAATTACTGGGACTGGATGGTAGGAAAGCCATCAGAACTGGAACAGGTTTACTGTGTCTTGAAATCAAAGCAACACAATGTTAGATTTTTTTTAATTAGCTGTATAATGTAGTTATCAAGAATATACCTTGCACTGTGATTGGATTGTATTTAAAAATGTACCGTTCAACCAGGTTTCTAGTATATTTCTGGACTAAACTGGGAAAATAGACTTCGACTCCCAAATAGACCTTTTCATAGAAAAGTGGCATTTTACCTCCACAGTGAAACAACATTTTGTAGCTGTTCGTTGTAGGGCGAAATGTTTCCCTAATGGTAACATGTTGTTTCAACAAAGCATTCGCTTCCAAAAAATGAACACATACTTCTAGCTAACTTTATGAAAATCTTGTCTGCTACCCCTTAGGAAAAAAATAAAGATTTCGTGCTTGATTCACAAAGGTAAACCCCCACTTTTGTGTAGGTTTACAGTTTTCTTTGGTATTCACAAACTACTAGTTCATAGTAACTTTACAACTGCAGAGAGACAGATCTTTTTATCTGCGAAGGTCTCTTCCTCGACTGCGAGCTTCGCAGTCTTACACTTACTATTAACTCGTAGTTTGTGAATACCAAAAAAAAGGTTACGTTACAAAAGTGTAAGGTTACCTTTGTGAATCATGTTGTCACTCTTGGGAGAGCAAAGAGTGGGCATTTTTCCTCACACCAGTAAATGATTTTTCCAACATATTTGTTAAAGAAAAGCCCTATTCTGGTTGTTCATTGATTCACAGTTTAGTGTAATGCTTTGTAGATATGATTTGTTGCACTTTTAAAACTTTTAAATCGATGTTGATGGGCACGTGTATAGCCTTAAATCACTGTGTCCTCCTCAAATACACATCAGCTGCGCTTTTTAAACACTACTGTGATAATTTTCGGAGATAATATTTTAGCCTCTGTGCACCCCAAAGCTTCTGACAGGCTCTCTAGAACATTGGAAATTGTTGCCAAATCCATGAGATATATAGGAAAACGCCAATAAGGACATAGCAACTACTAGGTTTGAAAGGTGAATGACTGGATTGCAACCAGGGATTCTTGGTAGGTTTGGAAAAACACAGGAATAGTGAAGGATTTTTAATTTTACTATTTAGCATCCGGTGTATAATTTATCACATAACCTGAAATATTCAAGATGAATGACAGCAGGCAGGATCACACGTTAAAAATGACTAACAAGGGCGAACTATTGAAATCTCAGGGTGCAGTGAAGCATTTCTATGTAAGTGAAATGAACTGACTGGTGACACATTGTGTTAGAGACGAGCTTGTTTCACTGTGATAAGGATCAACTAACCTCCACGTATTTTTAGACGTTCATCTATCTTGTCAGGATATGCTGACTTATTTTTTCCTTAAAAAATGAATGCCGCTATTTCATAAAAGTGTTAATGCGGTGAAGTCCATTGAAAAAAATCAATTGAGAGTCTGTCAGAAGATTCTTTTGTTTTACTGACAGGCGTTGTCATCTTCACATGACACCTGATGCATAGCCGAGGAATACATGAATAACCTGAAGATTAAATTGTCAGTCATCATTAGCATGCGCAGGCAGCCATCTGATGTGACGGTTTTGACTGTCCTACCTTGACGCAGGTCTCGGGACACACAGTCCTGAAAGACGCAGCTGTACAAAGGTACCGCATGAAGCGAAATCAGGTGGCACTGCAAAATAATGTCGAATTAGTAATCCGTTAAAAATCGTTCGTGGGACTTAATTCTCAGGAGGAATAGATTCTCAAACATGAAAGTTAAAAAAGAACTACAGTCTAACGAAAAAACACACACGAGTCTGGTCAGAAAATGCAGAATTAGGAGTAAATAAAAACATAAAGGCAGTTAAAATATGGCCAAAGAGTGTTAAAATTGACAATGTCAGCGTACGTTAACGATGTTTGAGCACGATTTTGGTCGTACCAATGTTGCAAGCATTGCATGGCATGTCTTTCATGACATGTTTGAAACGTGATGAAAACACCGTGCTTGCCTCGTGAGATTTAGATTGCATGTTTAAAATTCCCCATTTACAGAAGAAACAACACGAATAGATGCATACTGCATTTTATTAGGGACTTCATGGCAATTCCGAGGGTTAAACTCCCAAGATTTCTCATTAGTGCTAGGCTTGCATACAACTGATGTACTGGTGTATTTTTAATTAAGTCGAAGATCAGTTCATTTTCACCTAATACGGATGTTATTAAGTCTCTACAAATTATTGGAAAATAGAGTTTATTGATGCCTTTTAATTTCTGGCACGCCAAGGAACAGTTAATAGAAAATTGAACAGGTGGGAGCTCCATTAAAGAGAATGTTGTGCCTCAGGGCAAATAATGGGTGATGTATCCCTTCTGCTACAACAGTCCCAACTTTTGTTTTTCTGTGTTTCCCTATTTAATTTAGAATATTCTACCCTTACTGAAAAGAATGTTCTAATTATAGTCTTTATGCCTTTGTTTAAACCAATTGTTAAGTCTCTCACCCTTGATATAGGCCTTTGTCTGCATCTCATGTCTATGACTCTGGGTTCAGGGTCTTAACAACTGGCATAGCACTCAGCAGTGATTTATAAGGCAATTATAGAACATTGGAATGTAGAGAGCTTCATTGAAGACATAGGAGTTGGAAAGACCAATAATTGCCCGAATAGTCTTTCTGGGGCAACATTGCAATGATTGTCTTTCTGTTTCTCTGATGTTTGGTAAAACCATCAGAGAATTAACATTACAATAATATACTTTAGACAAGGCTTCTCCAACAAGCAGCTTGTGAGCTACTGGTACCTCTCCAGCTACTTATAAGTAGCTCTCCTGTGTGCAGCCCATCCTTTTAAATTAGAAGCTTTGCTTGGATGAATGAAAACATGTATATGACAATTGAATAATGAGCATTGGAGACAAAATTCTGTATTTTCAGAACTCATAAGCTGATGTTTGGAGCAAAATGGCTGCATTTGCAAAATATATTTAAAGCTCATAGTTGAATGGAAATACACATGGGTTGGGGAGGCTTACTACTAATGTAATTACCTTGGTGCCAGGAGCACTGCAGCTTTGGGTGTTAACATATTATCCACATAGAGGCACTGCACTTTGACAATAATATTGCTTCCTTACTACTGAGAACTCTGCCTGATGAACTAAGGTGATCACTGCTGGTAATCTTGCATATTGTGGCCACTAACGTAATCTTGTCTGATGTGTCAATATTACCGCAATAATAACAGCAGCAGCTCTGGATGATTTTCATTGAATTTAAGTAGCTCTTATTACAGAAAAGGTCGGATACCCCTGCTTTAAACTCTGCTGGAACTCTGCTGGAACTGGCTTAAAACCAGTTCTGACCCTCATCACATCTCCCCAGCTGGAATACACATACTTGGCTAAGAGTTAACAACCGTTGCTCAGAAGACAATGGCCTTCCTCTGAATCTAAGAAGGATACGTGGATGTTAACAACTGACCACTTAGCACGGAATAACTATCTGGGAGTAGACAGGAACAGTTAGTTTAAGAAATTGGGCTTCTGGTTGACGGAGGTTTGCACCCTGACAAGGCAGGAACCTCAATTCTAGTCAGGGTAAGTCACAAACACACCATAAATTAACCTGTGCTCACCAATGCAGTCAGGGGTAACTTAGGAGGCACTGTGTAAAGTATTTGTGCACTTAAAACTGTAAAACAGTGAAAACACCACACAAAAACATACATGAATAGAAAAACTGACTTTAATTTATTAAATAAAACAAGATGAAAACAACAAAAATCCAATAAGTTGAACTTGAGTTATGAATTTTTACAGAATAAACTGTAGAAAACCTCTTAGAAGCAAAAAATGGCAACCGGGGGTATCTGGTTGTGCCTGACTGGGACAAAGTCAAAAGTTTAGGCCAACCACAATAGAGCACAGGAGGGCTACAGGGACCCAGTTAGGCTTGCTGAGCCAAAGTACCTTAAAATTCGAATGCAAGAGCATTGCGGTGGCACTGAACCATGCCATTGAGGAGATGCATCGAATTTCCTTAAGCACTTGAGAAGATGCATCGAAATTCTCCAAGCAGTGGCGGCGATGGGTCAGAGCCAAGATGTGATGGGTTCACTTGTAGGAGCCAGTCACGTCGAGGTGATCACTGATTCTGATGAGTGCAGTGGCTGCGATGCAGAGTTCGCCATCAAAGCTGTGGTCAACAGGGAAGCAGGAGCCTTGTGCTGAAGGAAACACAGCAGTCCTGGGTCCGAAAGCGACACACCATTTTTATTGACTCAGTGGCAGAGATACACTGGTTCTTTCTCCGCAACGGCGAAGATGCAGTGGTTCTGCTGGAGCAGCACCTAAAGAAATACCTTCAAGGGCCCAGGACTGTGATGGCACCAATTGGCAGGTCAGGCTCACAACGGGCAGAGTCCAGTTCGGTTGGTTGGAAGTCTTCTATGGCCCTGAGACTTGAAACCAGGAGACCAGTCGGCTGGCCCTTGGAGTCACTTTTGATTGTGGGTTAGAGAGATTCAGGTTTAGTCATCACCCAGACAGGGAGGACAGCAGGCAGCATGTCAGCACAGCCCAGTTCTTACAGAGCAGCAGTCCAGCACAGTGACAGTCATAATAGAAGCACAGACGTCCTTCTTCCTGGCAAGTTACCTACAGATCGAGAAGAGTATTGAAGTGGTAGAGTCGGAGGACCAGTACTTATAACCAGGGGCTCCTTTGAAGTGGGGTTGACTTTAAAGGAATCTTTGAAGTGCACAGACGTCCTCTCTTCCTGCTCTCGCTCCAGACTCACTACACGTGGGTATGCATTTCTTTGTGTGGGGACAGGACACAGCCTATTGAAGTTCACATGTAAGACTGCGGTCAGCTCCTTCTTCCAATCCTAATGGACCACCAGGGTCATTCATGTCACACCTAAGCTCCATTCTGTGTGGCTGTCTAAAGGAAATATACAAATCCCAGCTGTCATCCACCACAGACAAGTGATCAGAGACAGGATGCAGGCACACAGGGCTAACAGCAGGAAAATTGCAACTTTCTAAAAGTGGCATTTTCAAAACTGTAACAGTAAATCTGACTTTACTAGTAAAGAGGAATTATCATTATAATCTCATATGTACTAAACATGACAGACGCACCTCTTCCCAATCTGGAATTACAGTTGTATTAAATGTAATAAGGAATCCCCAGTGTTATCCTATGAGAGGGGTAGGCCTCGCAGTAGTGAAAAGTGAATTTGGGAGTTTTTCCCTACCAGGACATGTGATACTGGAAGACACATGCCCTCACTTTTAATGTCGTAGCACCCTGCCCTATGGGCTATCTAGGGCCTACCTTAGGGGTGACTTATATGAAATAAAAGGGGATGTTTAAGGCTTGGTTAGGTGTTTTAAATCCCAAATTCACATGGCAGTTTGATACTGCAGTCAGGCTGCAATGGTAGGCCTGGGGCATGTTTAGAGGGCTACTTGAGTGGGTGGCACAATCAGTGCTGCAGGCCCACTAGTAACATTTATTTAGCAGGTCCTGGGCATGTGTAGTGCACTTTACTAGGGACCTATAAGTAAATTAAATATGCCAGTTGGCTATATGCCAAGCAAAACCATGTTTAGGGAAATGAGCACAAGCACTGGCTAGCCTGGGTAAAGTGTACAGAGTCCTAAGGCCACCAAAACAAATTCAGCAAAATTAGAGGCAAGCAGGCAAAATGTTTGGGGGAAGACTTCCCGAATGTTGACAGGTCTAACAGTTGGCAACACAAAAAGACAACCTTAGCACCACCCTTTATGACTTTCAGATGTGGCAGACACCTCTTGCATTCATTCAGAGTCATGTTCTGGCCTGAGTGGAGAAGAGAACCTGTATGGACCGTGTCAATTGGGATGTGAGTCACCAAGGAGCTGACAACAGACCTGCTTGGTGGCAGAAGGGCTCTGCCATATTGACACAGGAGCTCATGGGTAATTTTTACAGCAGGTCAAAGAGGATGTACTGCAAAAGGAGGTGGAGCCTGTGAGAAACTAGCTAGGAGTGGGTGGCAGAATTTCTCTAATCACCGGCTAGTGCAAAGCAAATCTGGCAACTCACACACCACCTCCACAGAACATTCCTGAATCTGGGAAAAAGCCAACTGAAGAAGAAGGCCTTGCTGGAAAACCCCCCTACTCCTGCCTCCTGATGTCATAAAAGATTTACTAAAGGACTCAATGACTCCTAACTGCTGCTCACATCTACAGACTGGAACTGCTCTCCAAATGTTAGATGACCTCCTTTGCATCATTCAGGGTCACAAAAAGCAGGACTTCTGACTTCAAGAGAGCCCAGCTTACCAAGGAGGACTGGACCCTGCAGAAGACCTTACTAAAGAGGGATCTGGCACTAGAAGCCTGCCCTGAAGAACTATGGACTGCAGGACTAACCAGAAGACGTTTTCCCAACAGTTGAAGTAAAGTGTGACTTAGTAATTTTTCCTCCTCCAAAGAATGGGACATGTACTGAGGCTTTCTCAGGACATTAACAAATAAGGAAAATACAAGAAAACCAGGTTCATCCTTGTTAGACTTTTTTACTGCTTAGAAAACAGGTTTAGTGGGACCCCACAGTAAAGGTATCCAGCCTCATGGAGCCCTGCCCAGACACAACTTTCAGTCTTTCCTTGTTCTAATTTAAGGATTTAAATGTTTTCTAAAAAGTGAATTTGGGGCAGAATTATATGTTAGCAGTATAGCTACTCCTTCGCAACGGTGATGGAGAATCTATATCTCCAAGTTAATGGTCTGCCCACCAAATTTAGATCTGTATGGACTTCAGGTTTAAATAACGGTGGTGACTACTTTGTTTTTGCCTTGATTAAACTCCTCCTACACTCCTACAGGGCAAGAGCCATTGAAGGCAGACCTCTGACTTCACCCACCTGATTTAGATGGGTGAAATTTGATTTCAGTTTTCCCTGCCTCACACCTCCAGGAAAACTGTGAAAGCAAGAGGCAGTGAAAACAACTAAACACTCCCTTTACCATGGGAGAGGACTCCCATGGCGAAGCAATACCTTTATTTTTTCATTTTCAAAAAGAAAGCAGTTTGATGCAGGGCTCCATGGTGCTTGATGGAGACCTGCACCAAACCATAAACAGCACTGACTGGAACCACCATGACAGCCGTTCCTGCCAATGATTTAAAAATGATCACCAGCTTAACAGTCAGTTCTAAATTTGACAGGTGGTGTAGTCTTGGCCTGGCAGACAATAAATCCACCACCAGGATAATGGAGATTACTCCATCCACCAACAATTGAATTGGGCCCTAAATCGGAAGGGAAAATCTTTGACGAGGATAACCTGCTTGGTGTATCTGACATTCGTTGGAAATCTAAAATTGCATCTCGATCCTAGTCAACCACAAACAATTATTTTAAATAGTGCTCAATTTTTTCTATACACTTTTAGCCCTAACATTTTAAAAAGTCATATCTTAGAGCCTGTCTCACTTATTTTTAAGAGCTTGATGTCTTTTTTTTTTATTTGAATTGGGAAATTATGGTGTTGTGTTTTTTACTCTGATATGTTTTATATTGCTTGAACCTAACATGTGCTTCTCTAGGGATTGCCTACCGACTATGCCATGGCTACCAATTGTCAAGAAGAGGTTCTCTCCTGTATTTTGATCTAACTAGCTGTTTTATTTTGTTTGTAGAGGTCACCCCCTCGAAAATAAACAACCAAGTTTCTGACATGTACTAAGTGCCTGTCCTTACAGGTTGCCCATCATAAGTTTGCATTCAGGTTTGTGAGTCCATTTTGAAACTTATAGTTAGTGGGTCTTTTGACTTTGAGACTAGAATTGTCTAAATATTGGAAGATTCATCCAGTATTTCACAGTTAAACCATCACTTATTTCAGGCTCGCACAACCCTTTACTTGCCCTTTTTGATGGTACTCCACAATGTGAGGTAGATGTGATTCAGGGCTCTAGTTTTCAGAGGTCAGCTGGTTACTTCATCTTTTGGTAGGAGTATGATGCCTCTGACAGATCATGGGAGATGGCTTCCTTTGTTCCCACCCCCAGATTAGTGGCTTTCTTTAAGCAATGATTTCCCCTTAAAGCTTCATCCAAGTCTATTGGGGGAGAGTTCATGGTGGGCGAGTGCAACCATCTACTCTTAAATATACTCATCAGGGTGTTCCTCTAACGGCGAGCATGTGAAATATCACCCAGATTTAAACATTCACTTTAGTAGATCAACTCTGGGGCATCAAGGGCAGTCACAGGATAAACATGAGCAATACCCTTTGATCTATGCATGGAAACTACTCATGTTTGTATTACCTTTACACTTGTCCAAATGGTTTGCACTCACCTGTTGCACTCTCCTCACTTTATTGTATTTGTGCCTTTCCGGTTTTCCCCGCCTAATCACTGTGCTAAGTTCCAGACTCTCTCCTCCTCCTGCATGACCAAGGTTGGTTCCTTCTCTTCCTTGGGCTCGTTGTAGCATTTGGCTTCAAAGAGGTAGCAGTGCTGTCTGTATTTTGATCAACCCAAAACAAGATTCATGGTTTTCCAAACCAATACTATTTTCCAAAAACAGAACTGTGTTTATCTCTACCTCCCTCTTTCTCCTACTCCTTTTCCTGAGTGTTGGGGCAGCACTGTAGCTTCCAGTCTGATTTCAGAGTTTAAGAGATTGTAAGGATTGACACTGAAAAGAGGACCACTTCAGCAGATCCGTAACATAATTCCAATATGAGGATTCCTATTTAAATTACTGAAAAATAGAGTTCATTAACAATTGAATTGACTAACAACCAGTCATTGCATGTCTCCCAAGGGCCAGCTATGAGGATGCTTTATTCTAACAAGCATCATTCTGTGAGTGGTATTAACACTAATAATAAGGCGTTTATGTCAATTACATTTTTTATTTTTTTATAAATAACATGCAGCTATACAATGAGATCCACTTTTTGAAAATAGCAAGTGCATAATCAATAAACATTTTTAAAAAATACTTACAAAAGTTAAACATTTTAAAACATGTTTCTTCATTTACTGGATTAAATTTAAAAAATGCAATGAATCTTTAGATGAGCAATTTCATATTTCAAAAAGAAAGGTTATAGAAAACAACATCAATTAGCATGCAATGTAGGACACGCAAAAAAAACATTCTTAAGGGTTTGTTCAGAGTCCCCACAAAGATCACATAGTCAAGTCTCCAGAGCAATCCCTCCCCAAGCCCCAATACCAGATTTAAATGGGAAAATGTTCATTCAGAACAATAAAAAGAATCCTCAAACACCATGTTCCAAGTTCCACTTGAAGTAGAGATGGGGTAATGCCTCCAAACAAGTGAAAGCTGCAATCTGCACCTTCCTCTTTCCCCTACACAGCAGCATATCATTATTCATTCATTATTCATTGAGCTGAACCTAATTCCATGTTTCCGATAGTTCTTAAGAGCATAACAAGTCATTGCCATTAGCTCTAATTAATCTTAAGTGCAAAAGTGCTTTATTGTGCAAAGTGTATTCTCTTCTACTTTGACCCATCCCCTCTAAGTAAAGTAGTCCTTTAAAAGATTGCACCTTACTGAGCAAGAGCCTATGAACCCGTCGAAGAACTGACATATCGGTACTTGAAAGACCCAATTCGAGCCATATAGATTTAATGGGGGAAGTGCATTTAAACTGCAAATTCCCCTCTGATTTGTGTAAGAAGTTCCAATATTTTGTATCAATAACTTCAATGGCCTTGTGTTTAGGCTTTGTTGCTCTTGTCTGGCCATAGTCTACCCTGCTGAAATTGGTTTCATCCAGACAGTGAGGAAGAATTAGGGGAGGTGCATAAAAGACAATGCAAAAAAAGTTCAATTGGATCACTGATGTGATGCAAAACTAAAGGTATTCCTATAATTAAACTTGTATGGACCACTTCTCCCTCCAAGGAAGGTGAAAAGACCACCCATTGAGATTTCGGATCACTACAGCCTTGACATTTATCATCCAGAACTAATTTCAAAGCTGTTGATGATGCATAGCCTTACACCAGGGGATTTTGACTCATTCTTATCCAGTTGGTCTACCAACACCAACAATGAAGAGCTAGAGTCTTTCACTGATAAGTGTAAGATGAGTAAATCAACACATTTAGGCCCTCATTACAACCTTGGAGGGCGGCAGAGGCCGCCCGCCAAAGTTGAACTGCCGGGCAGCCGCCAATGCAGCCGCACTCCCACAGGGTCTATTTTGAGATCCCCGCTGGGCCGGTGGGCAGAAACCAGCGGGGATCTCGGCAGCAACACAGGAGCCAGCTCCAAATGGAGCCGGCGGTGTTGCGGCTGTGCGATGGGTGCAGTTACACCCGTCGCGCTTTTCACTGTCTGAATAGCAGACAGTAAAAAGCTCCATGTGGCCGTGGCAGGGGGCCACGATTCCCCTTTCTGCCAGCCTTTTCATGGCGGTTCTTACCACCATGAAAAGGCTGGCGGGAGGGGGACTCGTAATCCCCTGGGCAGCGCTGCAAGCAGCGCTGTCCTGGGGGATTTAAACCGCCAGGACCAATGTGGCAGTGGTGCGACCGTGGCGCTTTTGCCGCGGTCGTAATTCCCCAGGAAGCACCACCAGCCTGTTGGCGGTGCTTCCGTCGAAACAGCCCTGGCGGTCAAAGACCGCCAGGGTTGTAATGACCCCCTATATGTTAAACGCATTGTGGAAGTTAATCATGGATAAAAAAATTGTCATCAGGTGTGTGATCAAAGCCAAATTCCTTCACAGGCCTTACCTCTGCAAACCAAGGTCCAAATCAATACTTTGACCCTCATTACAACCCTGGCGGTCGGTGATAAAGTGGCAGCAATACCTCAAAAGGCTGGCAGTACATACTGTCAAATTATGACCATGGCGGAAAAAGCTCAGACAGACAGCCACTTTACCACACTGACCGCCAGGACAGAATCAACAGCCACCACGGCGGTAGCCTCTACAGCCAGGTGGAAGCCAATATACCATCCACTTTATGTATGTTATGACAGCTCAATCTGCCACCTTTTCTGGGGCAGTACCAATGACATCAAAAGCCTGGCAGGAATACTCACAGAAGGGAAAGGACTCACCTTTGGAGACTCAGGAAAGAACCACGTTGCCATGGAGCATGAACTGCAGATCTTCCCAATGCTTTTCTACGTCCTGCTCCAACACAAACCCCAATGACAGCAAAGACGACCACGGCAAGTACAGCTGTCTAGCACACAGGGGAGGGGGGAGGAAAAAGAGAGTGACACATGCACGCAACATGCAACACCCCCAACACCATACACACAATCAGATGCAGTAAGAAAACATATTTACCCTGTGCCCCTCAGGAATAATGCAAGGACAACACAAATAGATGAAAGTGAGTATAGTAATATAAATACATCAAAAATACATACATCCAATCTAAAAGTATATACATATGTACAAATCAAGGGACACTGCCCAGTCCTCAATGTGGGTGGGCCACAGGGTCACATTACAAAGTCCAAGGTCCCACTTGTCTCCTGCAACAACAGGGAGAAAACACTGCAGTGGCATAATTTGGAAAATAGGCAGGCACCTCAAGGGGATGTGGAACAGGGAGCACCACAGCCGGAAGATGGTACAACACCACTGGTCCTGGAGGAGGCAACATGCCCTGTGCCCTTTGTCCTGGAGAGTGCAAGGCCACAGTCTCTCAAGTAGGTGATTTGCCCACTGCTTGGTCCTGGGGAGTGCAAGGCCACAGTCCCTCAAGTGGGCGATTTCCCCACTGCTTGGTCCTAGAGAGTGCAAGGCCACAATCTCTCAAGTGGGTGATTTGCCAACTGCTTGGTCCTGGGGAGTGCAAGTCCACAGTCTCTCAAGTGGGTGATTTACCCACTGGTCCTGGAGGGGGCATCATGCCCTGTGATTTTCATCCTGGGGAGGATGTGGTGATTGGGTGTTTTCCCCACTGGTTCTGAAGGGGGCATCATGCCCTGTGATCTTCATCCTGGGGACGATGGGGTAAGTGGGTGCTTTCCCCACTGGTTCTGGAGGGGGCATTGAGCCCCGTGATGCAGATGATTGGGGAGTGCAAGGTCACAGTCTCTCAGGTGGGTGTCATACCCACAGGATTTGCAGGGGGCAGGCCGCACAGCAGCCCATGTACGCAGGACTACAGACTGTCCGCCGGTGGTGATGGCTGCTTAGTGGTGGTGCTGCTGATGCTGCTGCTGGGGGGAAACTCCAGCTCATCCCCTGCAGCCTCAGATGGCGGCCCACTGCTGGTTGTGGTGCTGCTGCTGCTGGTGGTGGTGGGGGGAAGCTCCAGCCCATCCCCTGCATCCTCGGACGGCTGCACCACCATGGTTGGTATTGGAGACTCCGATTGAGTCCCAGCACCAGGCCCCTTGCCCTTCCTGGCAGCAGCTGGGGATGGCACACTGCCCTTCCTGGCAGCAGCTGGGGGTGGCACCTTGACCTTCATGGCAGCAGATGGGGAGGGCTCCTTGCCCTTCCTGGCAGCACTTGGGACAAGCACCCTTCCCGTGTGGCTGCCTGGTGCCCAGGATCCCTTCCCACCATGAATTGCTGTGGATACTACTGGGCCAGTGGAGTGGGTGGCTGAGGTGCTTGCTTGGGTTTTAGCCACCCTGGCCAGATGTGAAGGATGTGGGGAGCAGTAGGGAAGAGGTCAATGATGGAGAGCAAAAGCTTCTTAGGGACATTGGGACGGGAAGTGGGAGAAGGTTTGGGAGAGGAGGAAGAGGGAGTGGTTGTAGGAGATGTCAGTCTGCTGTGCTTCGGTGCAGGTGCATGGGCTGGATGCTGTTGTGAGGTGTATGGCTGTTGGGTGTCTGAATGCTTGTGTTTGTGTTCTTTGGGAGGGGGGCATAGACACAGTGGGAGAGGACACAGGGGACGTGTGCATGGCTGTTAGGGTGGTGTCTGCCAGTGAGGTGTGTGTACTGATAGGTGTGCTGGTGATGGTGGTAGTGGATGAGGATGTAGTGCATGCAGGTGTGAGTGTAGATGGAACTGGGAGGGAGGTGGAGGAGGAGAAGGGGCACACAGTGGAAATTGTGGATGTTGGAATGTCTGCATCTGGATGGTGTTTGTGTGAGTGCCCTTTGGGATGAAGTGTGGTGCTTGTGTTTGCCTGTGCCACTCTTGTGTGTTGTCCTGGGTGCATGCTCGTCTGCCTGTGTGCTTGGGATAGGTTGTGGTTGAGGGGAATGGGATTGGGTGGAGGAAATTGGAGGGGGAGGGTGAAAACAGGGACAATGGCTGTCATCAGAGAGGAGGCCAGAGCCTGGATTGATCTCTGTTGGGCCGCCATGCCAGTGTGAATGCCCTTCAGAAATGCATTGGTCTGTTGCATTTGGGCTGCCAGCCCCTGGATGGCATTCACAATGGTTGACTGCCCAACAGAGATGGATCTCAGGAGGCCAATAGCCTCCTCACTCAGGGCAGCAGGGCTAACTGGGGCAGGGCCTGAGGTGCCTGGGGTGAAGGAGATGCCCACCCTCCTGTGTAAGCGGGCACAGGCAACTCAATAAGGGGATGCTGGGAGAGCGGTGCTGGTATGGGGGTGGTGGCTGTACCTGTAGCTGGGGTGGGCACAGAGGTGTCCGCCACCACCAGGGAGCTTCCATCAGAGGAGGTATCCGTGTCTGAACTGTCCCCTCCAGTCTCTGGTGTGGTGCTCCCCTTGCCCTCTGTCCACTGGTACCCTCAGCGTCGGTGGACTCTGCCTCCTAGATCCTGTGGGATGCAGCTCCCTCCATCCCCGGTGCCTCTGCTTTTCCGCAAGATGATTCTAATGCACATAAGGACAGGATGACAAAACAAAAAGGAGGGGGAGAGAAAAATGATACACTTAGTCAATGGCTGCACCTACACCACTGTTGGCGTACACAGCACACTCACACACAGGGAACAGCCCTACGCACTATGCAATGCACTACCAGTAACAATGTTAGTCACCAGGGCATGGGGAGGGACACATACCGCCAACTGCAGCATACCTGGGACCCACACAGCCCTGCCCAGTAGTGGATGTCTACTAGCTAGGTTGGAGGAATATCACATCAGAATCCTGGCCAACATGGGACCTACTCTGCAATGTCAGGCCTTGCCTAGGGGCACCCACTGACACACATCCCCCACCAGGATACCACCCCACCATGCGTAACTTGTAATGATGGGCACTGTACTCACCCTCTTGTGGTTGCTGTGATGCCCTCAAGCGCCCACCCAGCTCCGGATAGGCCACCGCCAGTATGACGACCATTAGGGGGGTCAGGGTTCGACGGGCACCCCTTCCTCATTGGGATGCCATACCCAGCTGGGCCTCTGCCGTCTTCCGTGCCCAGCGTCCTAGGTCCTCCCACCGTTTCTGAAAGTGGGTGCTCTGCCTGCTGTAGACCCCAGGGTCCGCACGTCCTTGGTGATAGCACGCCATAAACCCTTCTTTTGATGAGTGCTGGCCTGCAAAGGAAATACACACATGGAAAGGTATTAGTCAGGCCGTCCTGGCTGTTACATCCATGGCCCACCACACCCCTTCCCATACCCATTTGCACAGACATGGCCCAGCACACAAGCTGCATGCCGCCCAGGACCCATCCACCAACCTCCCCACACGAGGCCTTCACACACACCAATCCATGCATTCATGCCCCATGCATCGTACTCACTGTGTACTCACCTGTTGGTCTGGAGGCCCATACACCAGTCCGTACTGAGGTAGGACCCCATCCACTAGTCTCCCCAACACCGCCGAGGTGAAGGCAGAGGCCCTTTCCCCAGTCACACGGGGCATGGTAGGTTCCAGACACAGTTCACAGCAGCACATGCAGTGTAGGTCCTCTCTTGTTGAAGGTCAGGTAGCAAGTGAGTGAACAGATAGAAAATGGCAGTGACATCTGCGGCAGTGCATACCGTCACCTCCGGCATACATCACCATTGGCCACTGTACCCCATAGGGCACAATAATATCCATTGAGGCATTGCACAGTGGTTCCCGACCGCCTCCCGTAACGGTGCACAACGTCAGCGGAATTACCTCACTTCCACCTGTCCCTCCATACAAGACAGGTAGATGCCATTTCGGGGGGGGCAGGCCATAGATCATAACTGCATCACAGACAAATGCACTAATACAATTAAAATTCACACCATGCATTGAACTGTAGTGACTGCAATGTACAGTTTATGACCACTCCTCACTCTTTTGCCCCATAGATTGCAACCACTGAGGATGAATAGGCAATGGAGACATCCCCCTGGTAGACTTGGCAACAATGGAGGACAGGCACATTATCCTCACCTACAGAGTTCACAGGGGCACACTCATGGAGCTGTGTGCCCAATGGAGCCGGACCTGATATCTGCTATCCGTCACCCCCCTGGTGCAAGTGCTATCTGTGCTCCGTTTCTTGGCAACTGGTTCTTTCCAAGTGACAGTGGGTTTGGCAGCAGGAATGTCACAGCCAATGTTCTCAAACGTGCTGACAAGAGTGTTGGCTGCCATGATTAAACACATGTGCAGCTACATTGCTTTCCCCCAGGTGGAGGATTTGGCCACAGTGAAGGCTGACTTCTATGCAATGGGACATATCCCCAAAATCATTGGGGTGATTGAGGGAACACATATTGCATTTGTCCCCCCCGGCAAAATGAACAGGTCTTCAGAAATCAAAAAAGTTTTCACTCCATAAATGTCCAGATGGTGTGCCTGGTGGACCATTACATCTCCCACGTCAATGCGAAGTATCCTGGGTCTGTGCATGATGCCTTTATCCTGAGGAATAGCAGCATCCCAAATGTGATGGTCCAACTACAGAGGCACAGAGTGTGGCTAATAGGTGAGCCCTGGTTCACACCCAGTGGCTGTTGGTGTATGGGTACGGTGTGGGCCATAAGGGATAGTGTGTGGCTAACTGCTGTCCCTCGATATTTGCAGGTGACTCTGGTTACCCCAACCTATCATGGCTACTGACCACTGTGAGGAATCCCAGGACAAGGGCTGAGGAACGTTACAATGAGGAACATGGGCGAACAAGAAGAATCATTCAACGTACTTTTGGCCTCCTGAAGGCCAGGTTTCGGTGCCTCCATCTAACAGGTGGATCCCTGTGCTACTCACCCAATGAGCTCTGCTAGATAATCGTGGCATGCTGCATGTTGCATAACCTTGCCTTGAGATGCCATGTGCCTTTTCTGCAGGAGGAGGAGGCTGGAGATGGCTGTGTGACAGCAGTGGACCCTGTGGACAGTGAAGATGAGGAGGTAGAGGATGAGGATGAGGACAACAGAACTGCAGTGATTAGACAATACTTCCAATGACACACAGGAGACAGTGTAACTTCACAATCCATTGTCATTTTTTTGTTTCACATGTCACTGGCATGCTGTGAATTCCCACTTCTATGCCCACTTACTGTACCCTTTGGCAACTCCTTTTGCAGATGTTGGTGCCCCACTATCGCTCCTGGTGTGTTCACTGCAGCCAACTACAGTTCTTTCCTATGTAAACATTACTCTACAGTTCAATTGCAATGTTTAAACCTAGTTAAGTGATTACATACTTAAATCATTTGACATACTCCACACTTTTATGTTTTTAAAGTGTGTTTATTGCAGTGCTAAGAAGAAAAGGGAGAAGTGTAATGGGCTGGGGTGATGATGGAGGAAAGTCCAGGGTATAGTTCCAGTCTATTTGTAGCACAGGTGCATTGTCCAAGGGGGCATAGGAAGGGAAGGGGAGCAATGGCAGCTCAAGGTGGACAGGGTGACAGAGTGGGACACAAGGGTGACAATCAGGAGAGTCTTATTTCCTGGCAGGGGTCTTGGCAATAGTCTCTGGCTTCTGCCTGGATCACAAGGAACGTTTGCAGGATGGTTCTCCTTCTGCAGGGGGAGGGTTGCTGGTGGCCTGTTGGTCCTGTGGCAAGGCCTCCTGTCCACTAGCGGCAGCGAAGGTAGAGGGCAGTTCAGTAGTCTGGCTAGTGGAAGGGGCTCGCTGTTGTACAACTGCCTCCCTCATAATGTTGGCCATGTCTGCCAGCACCCCTGCAATGGAAACCAGGGTGGTGTTAATGGCCTTCAAATCCTCCCTGATCCCCTGATACTGTCCCTCCCACAGCCACCTGTTCTCCTGCACGTTGTCCAGGATCTAGTCCAGCATATCCTGGAAATGTTGGTATGCTCCCAGGATCTCAGTGAGTGCCTTCTGGAGAGTTGGTTCCCTGGGCCTGTCCTCCCCCTGGCGCACAGCAGTCCTCCTGCTTCTCCTGCCAGGCCCTCAGGATGAATGATTGCAAAGACTTGCTCCTCCCATGTTGTTAGTTGTGGGGGAGGAGGTTGGGGTCCACCGCCAGTCCTCTGTACTGCGAGCTGTCGTCTTGCCGCAATGGAACGCACCTTCCCCCGTAGGTCGTTACACCTCTTCCTGGTGTCATCCCTTGTTCTTGGGTGCTGTCCCACGGCATTGACCCTGTCCACGATCCCCCGCCATAGCTCCATCTTCCAAGCAATGGATATCTGCTGCACCTGTGCTCCAAATAGCTGTGGCTCCACCCGGATGATTTCCTCCACCATGACCCTTAGCTCCTCCTCAGAAAATCTGGGGTGTTGTTGTGGTGCCATGGGTGTTGTGTGAGTAGTGTGGGTGAGGGTGTGTGGGGTGATGTATTGGCGTGTGTTTTGAGGTGCGTGGTTGGTGTAAAGGTGATGGTAGTGTGTGTCTCTGGTCTTGTCTGTGGTGTCTGTCTCGGGCCAATGGTTTGTAATGGTAAAGGGTTGTGGATAGTGTAGGTGGGTGTTTTATAGTGTTGTGGGTGTGTGGGTGTTGGGTATGTATGGGTGTCAGGTGTGTGTAGTTTGAAGTGTCCAATGTGGTGTTGTTTTGTTTGTGGGGTGTATTTTGAGCGCAGCAGTATGTACTGCCAGTGGTTTACTGCCATTGAATGTCCGCCGTGGTGATTCGTGGGTCATCATATGGTGGGCGTTGTTCTGTTGGCGTAACTGTGTGGGTTTGGATACCGAAAGTTTATCACTGACCTTTGGTGTGGCGGAATTGTGTGTGTGGCTGAATAGTGACAGATTGGTGTGTGTGTGTCATAATATGGTGAACGGATATCTGCCGCCCCGCCGGTATGTTGGCAGCAGTCAGCATGGTGGTAAGTGGTATTTACTGCCAATGTCATAGTGAGGGTCACTGAATAAGATCTATGTCATAAAAGATATTTCTGGGTTTCATATAAACTGATTTTTCTGGTTGATGGGAAGCCTTCCAAATGGATGAAATATTTAGAGAGATATTCAGGGGAGGTATGCATTCTTTTTTTAGCATTTTGACTAATGAGTAGGAGGCAACTCAACTTTTAGACACAAGAAGGTTTCTAGTATTCACAGGCCAGCCTGAAAAGAATACAAGCCATATCTATTAAGAAAAGTGGTGTATTAGGACCTAAAACCTGACAGTTCAAGCATTGCACTGCTAACCTCAGGATTTTGTTAGGACATAACAAGAAATAGTTATTTACACCACCAGATGAATTTTATTATCTAGTTGGCTAGGTTGGCAAAAATGAAGTAGAAAGGTAAGGAGTAGAACATTTGTGGAGTAATGCAATTTTAGTGCCTGCAATCAGCTTCTTCATAACAGGAAAGGGAAGGACCAACCTATTTTTATTGAGGAGCACCACCACTTTCATGCTTTCAGCAAAATCAACCCAAGGTGCTTGTTTGAAGGCTGGGCCAATTTTATACCTCCATGTTTTTAAAGACAACACAAATGACATTCCCCTTATTAAATACATAATTGGAGTGCAGAGAACATTGATGGATGGTCTCAATGACGGATAATGTGGGAGTAGTAAGGTCACCCAAATAAAACCTGTACGCCACAAAGCCTGTTATTTTACCATAGCAAAATAAGTAGGAGTTCTTATGCTATAAAACAACAGGGAGAAAGGGTACACACCTGCTCTGTACCCCAATACAACTGAAATGTGGGGAGAGTACCCAATTAACTGATGGGTTTGGTATAGGGCTTTTGATTATCTGACGAATATTCTACCACACTTAATACCAGACATGTTCTGAAAAAGGCAGATCCAATTACATGTTGTTGAAGCACTTTGTTGTCAAAATAGCCTTTTTAACTGTTGGTGCCTTCGTTCTGCATGCAACAACTTACCTTTACAAAAGCGTGTTATCTGCCGAAAGTCAATATTTCTGAAAGCTATATTGATATGCGTATATATTTTTTGTATGACAAACGTTTCATGAGGACTTCCAAATGGAAAGTATGGAGAGGGACCTGTAGAAAAATGGGTAAGAGAGTACGTTCCTGGCTTGGAAATTAATATAATGGTAGTAATGTGGGGAAGAACGTCTGAAGGATCTTTAAAATTACAGAAGACGTTCAGCTACTGTGAATATAATCTCTCTGTATATGACTTACAATATAGCATAGGTAGACATCGGACCCAAATATGTATTCAGTCACTTTATATACTTGCTGGAGTTAGATTTTTCTGTTTCAGCTTCTTCCTAATAGTATCAGAAGGATCAGGAACTTGCAATTTCCCTAAAACTATGAGACAGCCTCACTGAACAAGGAGTTTGTTTAGTAAAAATGTTTACATTTGTGGTAGCGGTCTTAGCTATCACCACTGGTACGCTCATATCAGCTTAGTAGCACACTTATTGTCGTGATTTTTAATTCTGTTCCTCTTTATTTTTAGGGAGCTAGTTCTCTCATGTTATTGATCTGAACTATCCACTGGCCTTCTCATTGGGTACAACATGTCCCAGTTTACAGATGAGGATGTTGATATGTTCATTCAAATATAACAGACTGAAGATTTCTGAACACAAAACAGATAATCTAGCCACAATGATGACGATAATGATGATGAGGATAAGAGTTTTACGGAACACATGGTAACTCAAGGAGAAGAAGTTGTAGTACTAGCAGAAGAATAAAGATGAACCATCAACCTATATTTAGATGAACTAAGCAGTGAAGAAAATGTTGACTTTTGAGAAGCTTACAAAATTTAGAGTGGTTATTTTCCAAACACAGGTACACACGGAGGACGTTCCACTTTTTAGCTGTGACCATGGAGAAAGCCCAGGACCAACAAGAGAAGGCTGTGCTGAAATGCAGAATTTTGCTTGGAGCTAGAGAGAAGTCTGGTCATTTTTGAAAGATGAGCTGTGTGTACCATGAAGAGTTGTGTGACAGAAGAACAAGAACAATGTATGGGGACTCAAGAAAACAGTGAAGCCTTTTGGTTAGGTAAGTGGGATCCGTGATTTTTTTATATATCTGAAAGTGGTCAATTACTAACAAAAATAAGAGAGGTAGCAGTGGTCTAATGTGTACTGAGCTTCCCTAAGTTCATGTTTGAGAACACAGATTGCTCGATAGGTGGCAGCACTATGATGCCAAAGTAGTACCATATAGTATGAGAGAAACTCCCACAATAAACATGCACATTAATGATATTCTTTGTTGCAATCGGGTTCTGCCCATTCAGTGTGCCCAGATTTTTTAATTTTTTTATCACCTGGTTTTTGACTTTTTATTGTTGATGACTCTCACTACATGTGTCTCACCTATCTAATAACATGGCAAACATAATGTGCATATCTACTACCAGTGTTAGCCTATTAAGATAAGGCTTCTGCAATGCAGCAAGCTAAGGGACACTTGGCTGGTTACACATGAACATGTGTGCAAACACGTTTGCACATGTGTGCAGGCTGCGTGTGGGGGACTACTGTTGTGGACATCCTGGTAACTTCGCACAGGTAGTCTGGCGCAATGCGGACTCTGAAAGATTAGCTATTGACCTTGGGTAGGTCTTATAATGTTAGTGTACACTAATAGGGAAAGTCAATGTGATTTACTGTTTTGTGTGTAGTGGCACTTTATCTTACACATAGGGAGAGAACTGCCTTAGAGTGCAGTTTTGCTTATCTTTGCCCTACAGAGACCACTGACATACCTAATTGGGGCAGGAAAATCAATGCTGCAATTTGCAAAATGATATCTGTACACTTTATGGGTCATCCAAGATTCTAATTTTTCCTGGCTCAGCTCAGGATCAGAGCCCAGGCCTTTTGTCACCCTGTTGTGCACAGTTAATTACATTTCTTTACAGCAGCAGGGACAAAGGTCTCCCCACACAAACGGAACAATTAACAGTATTTCACCCAGCTCCTGATGAGGAAAGGGGAGGGGCATAATGATCTGCATCAATCAAACAGCTGTCACACTGTACCAGGGATGGGCCTGTCCAAGCCCAATGAACAAACAAGGAAGCCCAGACAACTGGAGCCAACCCAGGAGGGGGCTGTCTATGAACTTCTGGTATGTAACAGGCTGGCAGTGATATAAGTAGGGGCATAGCTAAGACCCCAGGAGCAGATGTGACCAGTGACTCCTAGATGATGCCATTTTGAACTGTCCTGGCTTGCTTTTCAGGAGGTTTAGGACAGACATGGAGAGGTCACATGGCACACTAAGGTTAGCCAGGATGCCTGACTTCTGGAAAATTCCTCACCCATTCAAAAACTCTTGTACAATTGGAAGACTCCCTCTGGGCTGGTGATTTTTCTGCCCGTTACTGCTGGATCCTAAGACCACCATCAAAAACTGGAAGGAGGACCCTCCTGCTGCCCAGAAAGGGCTAAGGGCTCTGCCCTGTTGACCCCATAATCAGTGAATCTCCCCAAGGGCCAGTGAGGCTGGTCCCCTTAGGCCTCTGAGGACCAGTTTGGGGAAAGCCCTCAATTTTTGCACCCAGAAACCATGACCAGGAGGAAAACTGGTGTGGCAGACCAGGAGAAGCAGCTCCCTGAGGACTTCTCCAATTTGGAGGTGAGGAGGTTTACTGCAAGTGCCCCGTTTGATTAGAGCTCAATATTAGGAGAAAAATGAGCCCAAAATCGTATCTTCAAAATCATCCTAACTAGGCCAAAGTTATAGCATTTTAAAGTTTCGCAGCACATGGGAATCCACTGCCTCTCCTAAAAAGAACTCCAGGACCCGAGGGTCAGAGCAGAACTCAACAATTCACTGTAGTAAAAGGGGCGAGCGTGGAGCCCTCTTCCCATTTCCACTTTTTGCCAGTGGTGGGCTCCCTGGGCTGCCCCGAATGACAGTGGCATGTGGGATGTCTGGGTGAGACTGGGCACCCCCAATGAAATAGGAAATAGGAGTGCAGCACAAGGCCACACACCACATAAATAAAAGAAAACAGGTTCTGAAGCTCAACTGGGACAGCAGGAGTGCCACTACCAAAATATCTACTGCTTCAGGAGTAGTTACCCTTAATGCCATGCCAGGCTCTTCAGTTATTTACATTCTCTCTCCTTGTGAAGGCCCAAGATGGCAAGGGTATCACCATCAAATTGCAGGAGGTGTGGGCGGCCTCAGGAGTGCAGAATGTGCTCCTAAACAATGTTTTAAAAGTACTGACCATAGGTTTGTGGGGACAATGAATCAATGATCTTTTCAAGCACTCCCAATGCTGGAGCTTTTGTTCTACAGCTGAGGAGTGCTGTGTTCTCTAGGGATTGTGTTTATAGTTGCAGTTTGTATAGCCAGAAAATGATTAATAGCAATACATGTCTTGGAGTGCTCTTTAGGAGCCAAGTCTATGGTTGCAATGTAATACAATCAAATGTGGTGCTCTTTAAGGCCTGTTTTTATAATTGCAATTTTATGCCTGGAAAATATATGAAACATCTACAATCATATGTTTTGCTCACTTTAAATGTTTTATTGATTTAATAATGTCAATGATTAGTAATCAAAATGAAAACATTTTATTAACAACAATAAGTTAATTCACTCAGGATAAATCTTTTTTTATGATTACATTTAAGTACAAAATTCTGATTTTAACATGTGGTTTGTTGCTCTTGAACCTTGACCAAGCCAATACACTTACCTGATATGTTTGTATGACCCCTTTTGGGGGTCAATGGTGAATATGTGATGTCATCTGTTGTACTTTCCATCTACCAATATACATATTATAAAATTACAGTGTAGTATTTAGTAGTGTATGTGTAATAAATGTACTACTCCTTTCTTCAAAGAAAACGTACTGACTAGACAATCAGTTATTGAGTGTTATCGTTATGTGTCAGTGAACAGTGATTACTAGCCCAGACCACCTCCCCTGAGTAGGCCTTTGTCTGCTCTGCCTTGCTACCCTGAGAGAGGCAAGTGCTGCAAGGGGGTTCTGTGTTCCCAATAAGGGGAATTGTGGACCTATTTCCACACATCTAATAAGCCAATTTCCTACCCTCTCTCTATCAGCAATCTGAAAAATTTAATGAGTTCACAAACTAATAAGAAAGACAAAGGACGGACCTTAGAGATGTAAAGTTTGGCATGAAGATATTGGTCAGATTTTATACTAGTAATACCCTTCCAGTTAAAAAGTATATATTGTAGTAAGGGAGGTTGGAAATACCTTCACTTGTGTGACCTTTCCTGGCTTTTTTCATGGGGCAATGTATTACAACATCATTATCATGCTCAAAGGGTCCTGTACACTTGGGGGCATATTTATACTCTGTTTGCGCCGGATTTGGGTCGTTTTTTTTACGCAAATCCGACGCAAAACTAACTCCATATTTATACTTTGGCGTTAGATCCATCTAGCGCCAAAGATCTTGGAGTTTGCGTCATTTTTTAGCGTGGACACCTTCCTTGCGTTAATGATATGCAAGGTAGGCGTTCCCGTCAAACAAATGACTCCGAGGCATGTGCTACGTATTTATACTCCTGGGCAAAAATGACGCCCAGGAGTGGGCGGGTCCAAAAAAATGACGTCCAGCCGCTTTTGCGTCATTTATTAGCGCCTGGTCAGGGCAGGCGTTAAGGGACCTGTGGGCTTGGAAGGTGCCCTCCCATGCCCCCAGGGACACCCCCTGCCACCCTTGCCCACCCCAGGAGGATGCCCAAGGATGGAGGGACCCATCCCAGGGAACTTAAGGTAAGTTCAGGTAAGTATTTTATTTTTTTTGTGGCATAGGGGGGCCTGATTTGTGCCCCCCTACATGCCACTATGCCCAATGACCATGCCCAGAGGACAGAAGTCCGCAGGGCATGGCCATTGGGCAAGGGGGCATGACTCCTGTCTTAGACAGGAGTCATGTCAATGGAGGGTGGGAGTAAAAAAAAATGGCGCAAATCGGGTTGAGGCAGATTTTTTGCCTCAGACCGACTTGCCCCATTCTTTGACGCCCAAGCTCCATTTTCCCCTATGCCGGCGCTGCCTGGTGTGGGTCATTTTTTTTGACGCACACCAGTCAGCTCCGCCGGCTAACGTCATTCCATAAATAAGGCGCCCGCATGGCGCTTTGGAATGGCGTTAGCCGGCGTAAAATTTTTTGACGCACAACTGCGTTGGCGCAGTTGTGCGCCAAAAAGTATAAATACGGCCCTAGGTCTCCTGGAGACAGATTGTATCTGCCCTCAGGAGATCTAAAAAGCAAAGCTTCTGTGACTTAGTGAAAGAGCCAACTGAGATCCAGGAAAGGACTTTAATGCCTGTACTAAAATACCTGTGTGCTTCCTTGTATAATTGAAGTTAAATGCTCCTGCTAGCCAATTCCACTTGCTCAAATCATCATCCTCAAAACAAACATAGGGAGCCTTATAACCAGAAGTTTAAAAAGTAACAGATCTACTGTTAACCCAAATGAGATTTGAGTTGATTTAGCATTATTTTACAAGTTCTTGCAAGGGACCCAGCAGTTCTCTAAAGGGGTATTATTCATAGTGGTGGTTCATAAAAGGCCTTGTCAATCTCCTTGCTGGAAAAAAAGGGGATAACATATATGCCCAAAAGAATTAAAATTTTCTGGAATCAGCTTACAATAACTTTTGGAAAAAGGTGACTCTAGTTCTCTTCTCAGTTGTGGTACTCAATAATTGTACCATAGAGGTGTCATTGCTCCTTATCATCATTAATGGGCCTATTTCTGACATACACTTTAATAACAAAGAGTGACCCAAATACAACAACTAATCATCAAACAATGCAACAAAATCAAGTATCTGGGGAGTATCTTTCATTTCAAGGTCTGCATGGAGAGAACAGGTAGATCACTGGGATGTTGAGGTGTCAAATTAGGGTTAAAAGAGTATGGAGTCAGATCATATATAGAAGAAGGGCACATCGAAGCACCCACCAAATGCCCTAGCATGGGAGGTTGATTTTGCATGAGGGCACTATCTCCACCCTCTGGCTGAGAGGTATGAAGGGGACGTCCCATCGTAGCGATAGAGTGGGCAGTGCAAAAGGATGCAGCAGACTCTACACAGCATTTTGAATTATGACCCTGTATGGGGTTCTCATTGTCAAATCTTATTATCCTTGTTCCCATTTTAGTTATCCTACGGTGTTGCCTCTCAGCACTCAGACTCTTGCCCATTTTCTTGAATAAGGAGTGAGGACATCACTTAGATATACATGAGTCTTGCTTTTTTTCTTGTCGAAAATTGGAAAAGATGCTCAAAAAGTGCTTTGGATAGCCCTATTAGTCACCCTGTAAGGCTCTTCTGGGAGCTTAAAAAGATCCTCCAAACAAAAAGTGCAAAGCAATGTCAAGGCCTCTCTCAATTGTCTTTTGGTCGGTATTCGAAACCTTTCAGCATAGGCAACCAGCTTGAATACCAACATCTTTAAGTATACTTGGGAAGACTTCAAGATGCTTCTCATCAGACCTAACCTCTGCTTTTGTTCGTAAATCTTTAAGAATCCTGGTCAACATATCGAGCATATGATCTGAGTTATCTATTGTTTTTCAAAAAAAATCCAGGATAGAAGACAAAAGTTTCTCTCAAACAGCAGAGGGCATCAGAGTCATGAATATAATCACTTGAAAGCTGAATAGAAACATTCAAGTTGAGATCTGGAGATCTTGATAGGTTAGAAACTGAGGAAGTAAGTTTACTTGGAGTGTTGCAAAATAAAGACTTTGGGAGTTTATTCTCTGGAGAGGCAAATGAAGCCTGGTTAGTATAATCTATGGGAGACTTGTTGCTAGAGACAGGTAGTGTGGCTAGGAGAATATCTGGTGAAGTGAAATCCAAATCTAATGTATTCTTTTCTAGGCCATCCTCTGTTGGTGCTGATAGTGAGCAAGGGTATACATCCAATCAGCCAGGACCTCCTAAGTATTATTGATTCCAGCCTCCACACAAGTATTAGATCCTGATGATTTAAGGGGAAATGCTGGTATGGAAGAAACCCCTTTCTGTGACCCAATATAAGTAGAATTGTTTCTTAAGGTAGTTCGCTTTTGTTTTATGACAGGTTCAGGTGGAAATTAATTTCCCCAATCACAATTTTTCTGGCATAATTTCTACAGAAAATAACAGGGCAGAGTGAGAGAATTAGTGGGGGGGTTAAGAGGAACACAAGCAGCCTGGTGGCCTTCATGCAGCTGGTGCCCACCCTGGCCTGCGGTAATTAATGCTGTTAGACACTCTCCACCACCTGCACATTGGTCTCTGTGCCGTCCAGAAACTCAAAAGCCCCCTTGGAGCGCAAAGTCTCCTTGAAGTCTTCGATGGGAGCAGATTCCACTTGTCTTCTACCAACCTGGCAGATGGGCAGTCAGGCGAGCAATACTAGGGGCTAAAGCAGTTTCACAAGGGTAAGGAAAGACGCCATATGCAGTAAACTGTCAACGTGGTGTTCCTTTTCTATGAATTGCTCCACCAAGCTCAGGTTCAAGTCCCCTTCCTGGAAAACAATCCATAAGCAATCCATATGCTAAGTAACTGCCTGGCCTTACCACGCCCTATTGCTGACCACCTGTATCTTGCAATTCCAGCTACCTGCTCCGCAACCTGCTCCACTGCTCCACAGCTTTGTCTGTGGTAGTGGCTGCATTGGCATCTCAGGGCTGAAGTGGAGTAAATCAACTTTTCCCAGAGTGGCACATACTGCATTGTGCCAAATATTCAGTTGGCAAGTTTGCGGGTACTGGTGATTAAGATTATATAGATCTAGGTGGGAATGTGATGGGGCACCTTGTTTGCCAAATCCTTGGTCCACAAGCCTCACTTCGGGGCATATTTACAAGGAAGTGGCGCAGCACAGTGCTGCACCAAAATTGGCAGTGCTGTGCTGCGTCACTTCAGAAACACGGGGATGCACAGTATTTACAAATATATGGTCCACCTCTGTGTTTTCTCTAGTGCTAGTGCTAAATTTAGCTGCCTAGTGCTGACCCAGGCACCCTTACACCTTAGTGCAATGGCGCCTGCATTGCATAGATGATTGTCTATGTGCAGGAAGGTGTCCCTCCCGGCACATAAACAATCAATAATGACGATTTGTTACTCCTATATGTGCTGCAGTATGCAGCACACATTGAAGTAGCAAATCGTCATTATTTAATGATTTTTTATGGGCAGGAAGAGGCACCTTCCTGCATGTAGACAATCATTTATGGCCTTGTGCTCTTTCTATGTGTGCTGCATCCTTGTTGTGCCATGCTAATGCCACCTCTGTGGAGGCGTTAGTTTTTGGCACTGCCTCAGATTTACATTTCCTTGGAAATGTGGGGCGGTCTCAAAAAGCTATTTGTTTTGCATGGGTACGCCCACAGCAACACCCATTGCACGCCCCTCTGCTGCAGAAAACTGTGTTGGCCCATATTTACAAGGCAACGTTAAGCCACAGAAGTGGTTTAACACCACCTTGTAAATATAATGTAGGGCACAGCACTACCGGAGCTTCACAAAAAGTGACACTCCAGTGGTGCTAGGGGCCTGTAAATATGCCCCTTAGAGACTTTAAATTATCCATTGATGCATTGATGGAACTCCGATCGGCTTCTTTTGATGGAATAGTGGCTGTTAGAGGAAAGACAATATTCATCCTATATAGAGTGGATAGTGGATGCCACTCTCCAGGCTGTTGAAGAATATATGCAGATGCACCCTTGGTCTTCTCCAATACCTATTATTTTCATTCTTGAATGTGCGACAATGACACTCAAAGAGAATTTCCTTCAGTTCTAGGATACCCTGGATCTACAGACACAAGGAACTTTAGTGGGTGGCACATTTGCACATATTCTGTCATGTCTGAATTTGGCCCATTTTGAAAATTAACATACTCTGACATCTGACAATCCCTATGCAAATAATGCACTTTTGTGGCACCCCTACATTGATTATATCCTCTTATTTATGACCTGGATCAAATCCTTTAGCCCATACCTTTGCTTTACCAGAAGTCTCTCAGACAAAGAGCTTTTATTTCTAGATCTTTTTTATCTTACTTAAAGTAGGCAGTCTCAGCACTAAGACTTTCAAGAAAGCAACAGATTGTATAGCCTACTCCTATATGACAGTCACAGTTCCAAGACCCTTAGGGCTAACCTTCCCTTTTGACAATCTCTCTGAAGTTGTATCTCCATTGCTGATTTTGACACACAGGCATGATCCTTACCTAAATAACTTGATGAAAGACATTGGGGGTCATTCTGACCCCGGCGGTCATGGACCGCCGGGGCCAGGGTTGGCGGGAGCACCGCCAACAAACTGGCGGTGCCCCACAGGGCATTCTGACCGCGGCGGTTCAGCCGCGGTCAGAAAGGGAAAACCGGCGGTCTCCCGCCGGTTTTCCGCTGCCCTGTAGAATCCGCCATGGGGATTCTGACACCCCATACCGCCATCCTGTTCCTGGCGGCAGAGAGCCGCCAGGAACAGGATGGCGGTATGGGGTGTCGTGGGGCCCCTGGGGGCCCCTGCAGTGCCCATGCCAATGGCATGGGCACTGCAGGAGCCCCCGTAAGAGGGCCCCACTTTGTATTTCAGTGTCTGCTTTGCAGACACTGAAATACGCGACGGGTGCCACTGCACCCGTCGCACCTTCCCACTCCGCCGGCTCAATTCTGAGCCGGCGTCCTAGTGGGAAGGCTGTTTTGCACTGGGCTGGCGGGCGGCCTTTTGGCGGTCGCCCGCCAGCCCAGTGCAAAACCCAAAATACCCTCAGCGGTCTTTCGACCGCGGAGCGGTATTTTGGAGGGGGGAACTCTGGCGGGCGGCCTCCGCCGCCCGCCAGGGTGAGAATCACCCCCATTATCCTCAACATATTGCCAACTCAGCTCGCAAGAGGGCGAGAAATAACAATAGGGATGCTCTCCTTAAAATGGTACCTAGGGAGGCAGATGAGACCCTTGTGTGACTACTTTAACTTCTAACTTCAATTGAATACAGAGAATTATCCACAAATGAGGAGGGATACTTTTAACTGGTACCTTGAATCTTTCTATTCCATGCTTTGCTTATAAGCGACCTAAAAACATGCATGACCTGTCAGTTCACACAAGACCGAGAGAGTTAGCAGGAAGCAATCAATATAACCTTTGGGATATACCATCCATTCTTGGCCATTATCCATGTGGCACTTGTGGCATCTGTCACCTCACAAACCCACCAAAGAAAGAGATCTAGACACTAAACAGTCTTGGGGTCTGACAAATTCTACCAATTGCAATACTGAAAACTGTATAAATGATCACCTTCCCTTGTGGTCTAAGAAATGTAGGCATGACTACCAGACAAGTAAACTTCTGGAACAGCGAGCACCTTAGTGGCCTCCAGTGTAAGAAGGTTACCACCAAGATGAGCACTCATTATATAGATAAAATTTGCAGCCCAAATGACACTGATTGGATAGTCATTGAAACACGCCCAAATGCATGTCAAAGTGCCCTCTTCTATAGGGAACTATACTGGGTATTTTGGATGAAGATACATTGGAGTGAGTTAAATCATCACAAATCCTTCAGTCGTATGGTTGCTTTATATCACTCTCTTGGGTCAGCACCCTTTCTACCATATCACCCTTCTGATTTATTTATTTCATTTTCAACCTAGAACAATGTCTTTTCTTGCTTTTGTATTTTCCCTTAGGTGTGGCACTTATTGGAATTAGCCAGAAATTGGCCCGGACCGTTAATCCCACCCATTTAGGGGTTAGGACTCATTACCTTTGTTTAAGGATATCTGACGTTAAGGTGTGATCCACATGACAGGGAATATCCTGTAACCTTATACATTAAGATTAATAACCCCTTCCTTTTTTTTATCGTCACAGTGGCTGGAGTTGATGAGCAGAGTCCACTAAACTGTTCCTTTCTTTGCCCACTATTTTCATTTACATACACTCTTGTAAAAAACATTTTCTGCCCCGAAATGGTGCCCAATGCTGGATGGTAGAGTAAAGCAGGACTTTTCTCCCTCTTTTCATGGGCAATGCATCTTTGCCTGCTCGATCCTTGCAGTGGCTGATGTTTATGGAAGGAGTCTGTAATATTGGTTCCCTTTCTTTTTTCTACTTAAATGCGCTCTTGTGAAAAATTCCCCCCAACATGGTGCCTGATATCAGACACTATATGGAGAGGAGATATTCATCCTGCATTCTGCAGGCATTGTGCCTCAACTTGCTCCACCTCCGTACAAGCTGACACTGTGGTTGCACTTCATAAGCAGCATTCTGATCCATCCTGGATAATTCCAGGATTACAGATGAGGATTGGTTGTCAGCACAATTCCGTATTGACCTTTCTGAGTACCTTTTATGCATTTATCTTGATCCCTGCAGCTTGAGATGGGTGGTCTGGATTTTCACTCTCAGCCTTATTTTAACAGCCTTTCTATTAGCTACTGCATAATCCGAGGAGGCATCCGTAATACCTAAGGGGCACAATTCTAGCTTCAGTGAGGTTTGATGTTTGTAGAGTATACCACCTTCCACCATTTAATTATGGTTGTTTTGGGGTGACTTTATTGAGTGTGACTGCATGATTCACCTGTGGTGTCCTAGACATATGGTTGGTTGCATTGTTTCACATAGTTCAACACAACAATCCTGCTTCAACGTTGTATGTTGTGTTTGTTCCATCATGCAGTGATTATTTACCTTGTTTACAACTTAACTGTGGGGCTCACTGAATTGTGTGCCCCATGTACTTTGTCACACCAGGCATGCTTTTTTTTTTATATGTTCAGTGTGTCTCAATCAGTGTGATAATCATTCACCTTCAGTTTTGATCAGAAGGAGAAACCTATCTGATCATTGATGTTTTATCCAATTGCTATTTTCTGATTGTTTATTGATTGTTTAT
This sequence comes from Pleurodeles waltl, assembly GCF_031143425.1. Taxonomy (NCBI): domain Eukaryota; kingdom Metazoa; phylum Chordata; class Amphibia; order Caudata; family Salamandridae; genus Pleurodeles; species Pleurodeles waltl. Next base: position 789,921,144 of record NC_090443.1, read on the forward strand.
TCCTTACAGGTCAGATGTTCCCGGTCTGGTTTTGGGTATTTTGTTTTCTGCACCTATTGGGTGGAGGTTTGTTTTGGGTACCAATCCTCAAATTTATGATTGTTCATTACCTTAGTAGAGTAAGATTTTTTAGCTTGGTGCTGATGAATTGCCACTGATCTTTCTGACATTTAGGCAAGAAACATGTAAACCATATTCAATCCTAAACACAAAGAAACATTATTTTCCTTCTTTATTTTAATCATGATAGGGTCCACCTTGAGAATAAACACAGCTTAGGTGTCCATTAGCCATTTTTAACTTCCATTCTTTCCAATCTACACCTCAGACTATTTCTCTTGACTTTTGATATGGTCCCTTTTCATAAACAATCTCCAGCAAAGAGACTCCTTTTGGGTGCCCATTAGGCATTGCAGCTCCTGCATAACAAGGAGCTTCCCAATTATGAAGCATGGACCCAACCGGGTGGGTGAGGTCTCTTGCTCCTAAATCAATAGATTTTCTTCCAACTTCTCATATATCAGGGATGACAAATTGTTTCTTTATTCTGTTCTTGTTAGGAACTGCATAACCTTTATTCATTATTTTTTTAATGCCTGCTGCCATAAGCTAAATCCTGGAGGTAAAGGACAGAAAATAATTATAATGACCTTCACATCCTAGCAGTTTTCTCCCAGGAAGTGGGGGTCATTAGTTTTTGGCTCTCCAAATACAAATGTTTGCTTTTTTAATGTATTTCTACAAAAAAATTGGAAAAGTTTGATAAATGGCCATGAAAACTGACAGGCGTGTCTACCAAACATTTTGTACATTGAAAGGAGTCTCTGTGATGGCTGTTCCTTTCAATGTACAGAGATGACAGCTGTGCTGAGTGTTATCTTTAAATTTGGTGGACGGTAGTCTATCCGGGTGATGGAGGTAATGTCCTCTGCCACCCTGGTGGGTGCAGTATATTCCACAAAACCTTGAATCAGGCCCTTATTTTCCTGCACAAAGTAAAACGTTCAAATGACTATTCATGATTTTCAAGAAAAATGCATGTACTTCTGTGTTAGAAATGGGGTTTCTGGTTGGCTAGGGTATGCACCTCAGCCAGGCAGAACCTACCAACTCTAGTCAGGGCAAGGGAGTTACACGTCTAAGATAACCCCTGCTCACCCCCTTGGTAGATTGGCATGAGCAGTCAGGCCTATCCCAGAGGCAATGTGTAAAGCGTTTGCACAACACACACAACACACGTGACGCCAAATACACACCACAAAGTAAACACAACACTGAGCTCTGTAAAAATAATCTGTATTGCACAAAACATCATTAGACCAATATTACACGTAAGTAATACCCTGCTACCTTAGCAGTTGTCAGAATGTTTCACAAGTTACTATTACTCTGCAAGAATACGCAGTAGTCACATTAGAACACGTACTCAGGATTCTGCAACATAAGCAGTAGTCAGGAATTACAATAAGAGTTATATGCACTTTGTCATGAATAAGTCCTAAATACCCATAAAAGGAACATTAGAGAACATCTCACAAGTAATCCAAATACATATCAGCTAGACATGCCCATGAAAGGAACATTAGCACATATATGTAGTGACAGAAAGCAGGTAGGAAATCTATAAACATCAAGAGGTCTATACTAGGCTCCTGGAGCCCATATTCCCTAAAAAGTACCTGGTCTCTGTAGTAGAGGCACTCCCAGCGCCTAAAAGAGAAACGAGGGGTCCCCGGCGTTCCTATGCGTGAAACGGGGGCCATGTGGTGCTCCTGGATAGAGAGGGGCGAACAGTGCCCTCTCTGCGGTGTGGGAACGGGCCCCTCCAGGGACCCACGATCCTTGTGAGGACCCCCTGGGCCTCTAATAGCCCTCTCCCAAAAGGGGGACCAAGAGCCATGAAGAATCAGGTAGTTGGGGCGATTGCGCCCCTACGGCAGGGACTGGAGGGAAGGGAACTCCCTTTCCACCCCGTGTCCTGCTTAGCGGTAGGCAGCCGCCCTCGTCCACGGTGGGGCTGCCAAAACGGGAGAAAGGAAGCAGGGGCCTCCGATGAGGCTTCCTTCCTGCTTCAACTAGCGGCCGCACCCGATTTGGTGCGCAAGCCGTTACCCAGCCTGACCTGGGCGTCAAGAAGCGCGCTTTGCCCTCTGTTTGGAGCGCGCTCGCTCCTGTCCTCCTTTCTGGGTGCCCCGGGGGCACTAGCAATTGTGCAATCCTCGCGCTAAAGGCAAAATGCGACACCCGGGTCGCAGTGGTGATTTGGGCAATTAAAAACAGCGCGCCACTACCATGCGACGCCTGGGTCGCGGCGGTGATTTGGACAATTTAAAACAGCGCGCCACTACCAAACGAGAGTCCCGGGCTGCGACTGTGATTTTTCAGTAGAGGAGTGCTTCTCAAAGCGCAAGGGCACTTTCACCAGCTCGGGCTGCGGCGGTGATTCCAGCAGGAAAAGGTGCCTCGAAGCGCACCTGGGCACAGAAGAGCGCTCTCTCAGCGCTAAGGATTAATCTGCAAGGATCGTTGCAGGGGTCAGGGGCCACAGCACCCTGCCCCTGGGAACAAGTACAAGAAGAAGAAGCAAAGGGCTGGTGGACCCAGCTACAGTCCAGCACAAGGGGTGCAGATCAGCAGGCAGGGCACAGATCAGCACAGCAGCAGCAGTCCAAGGTGGTTTCCTGGTGAGTCCATTCATCAGCGTTCTGTGTCCAGTTTTAAGTTCCAAGAATGTTCAGATTGTGGCGAAAATTCCCCTGTACTTATACTGGGTTTACAGTGTGTTTTACAATGGCCAGGAGAGGGGGTTCCAACCAGTTACAACTGGTTCTGGGAGTGCCCTTTCCCTCTTCCAGCACAGGCTCCAAACATCAGTGGGGGGTAAACGACCCTATTGTGTGAGGCCAGGGCACAGCCTTTACAAATGCAGGTGTGCCCCTCCTCTCCCTTCTCTCAGCCCAGGAAGGCTTTACAATAGGTAGATGCACCTCTGTGACACCTCCACCCTCCCTATGTTTAGGCTGTCTGAGAAGTATGCACAAAGCCCCAACTGTCAGTGTGCCCAGACTTGGATTGGAGGCAAGCTGCAAAACACCAGTCATAAGCACAGATAAATGTGCACTTTCTAGAAGTGGCATTTCTGTGATAGTAATAAAAAATGCACCTACACCAGTAAGCAGTATTTCTCACCACTACCACAACCATACCAAACATGCCTACGCTACCCCTCATAAATCAGACAATACCCCTTACACATAAGGCAGGGCATTTCCAATGCAATCCTATGAAAAGGCAGCACTCACAGCAGTGAGACACCATGTTAAGCTGTTTGTCACTACCAGGACAGACCACGCAACATGGCACATGTCCTGCCTTCTAGATACATGGCACCCTGCTCAAAGGGCTAGCTAGGGCGTACCTTAGGGGTGACTTACATGTAGTAAAAGGGGAGTTCTGGGCCTGGCAAGTAAATTTAGATGCCAGGTCCCTGTGGCAGGAAACTGCGCACACAGGCTCTGCGCTGCAGGCCTTAGATAGGTTTGACAGGCTACTTCAGTGGGTGGCGCAAGCAGCGCTGCAAGCCCACTAGTAGCATTTAATTTACAGGCCCTGGGTATAGGGATACCACTTTACAAGGGACTTATAGGTAAATTAAATATGCCAATTAGGTATAATCCAATCATACCAAATTTGTAAGGGAGAGCACATGCAATTTAGCACTGGTTAGCAGTGAAAAAGTGCTCAGAGTCAAAACGTCAGCCAACAAAGGTCAGAAAAATAAGGAGGCAAAAAGCAAAAAGTCTGGGGAATGACCCTGTAAAAGGGCCAGGTCCAACATTTGAAAGATAAAATAGAGGAACTTCAGGGATCAGAGCAAAGATTGATGGAGAAAGAACATACCCTTACTTCAGTCCACTGCATATCTAAATTTATCCTGTCCATCCCCCTTCATCGTATAATTAGACCGTCGTCCAATTACTATTACAAAAAAAGTTTAGTTAAGGCCAGCAGACTTTCATTTATCCCGATTTTGGTCCCCTTCTCCATAAACATTCACGATCAGTACAGACAAACGCTGCCCCAAAGTCAACAAAACATGCTTCATGATCTCCATAATCTCATGATTTATAGACAGCGAACTTTAAAGTGAAAATGTTGTGTCAGGTGTGTATCCCAGGACGAAAATCAATTTCCTTCAATGAGATTAAGGGGCAGATGTAGCAAGCATTTTGCATGGTGCAAACTGCGAAAATCGCAGTTTGCGCCATGCAAAATGCCGATTGCGATGCTCATTCACAATTTGAGAGTCGGTACCGACTCGCAAATTGTGAATGCGACTCGCAAATAGGAAGGGGCTGTCCCCTTCCTATTTGTGACTCGCATCGCTGTGCTAAATTGCTTTGTGGCCGCGAATGCGGTCGCAAAGCAATTCGCAGTTGCCACCAGTGTCACACTGGTGGTAACCCAGTTGCAAAAGGGAAGGGGTCCCCAGGGGACACCTTCCCCTTTATGAATGTTTCCCAAAATGTTTTTTCAGCGCAGGCAGTAGTCCAATGGACCACTGCCTACTCTGAAAAAACGAAACCAAATGGTTTCTTTATTTTTTAATTTTGCAACTTGTTTTCCTTTAAGGAAAACGGGCTGCAAAGTAAAAAAACAAAACTGCTTTATTTAAAAAGCAGTCACAGACATGGAGGTCTGCTGTCTTCAGCAGGCCACCATCCCTGTGAGTGCAGGGACTCGCTATGGGGTCGCAAAATGCGACCCACCTCATTAATATTAATGAGGTGGGTCTTTGCGACCCCATAGCGAATCGCAGACGGTGTCTCAGACGTTCTGCATCCGATATTGCGAATCGGAAATTGCGAGTCGCACCGACTCGCAATTTCCGATTCGCAAAATCGGAACTTCCTACATCTGGCCCTAAATTTGATATTGACATTTTATCCTCTAACAAATAAAACAGAAATTTGCAGAATATTGTAGAGGCAGTGGCTTGTAATAAGATCGATTAATATAAACTATGGCTACAATTACCACCTTTTTTTACACAATAATTTAGTTAATGAACCCATCCAGGAATTGATGATTCTGAGCCTGGTTCAAAAGAGAGAGTTTAATTTGTTAGATTTGAACGGGGTGATACAAAACTGTTAAAAATTGAATCAAAATGTGTTCATCAATTTCAGAAGCGTTTTAATCCTGTCCCTAAAATACCCCATGTGACAAAATTGGCCAAAAGGCCTCTGAGTCTTCCAGGCAAGGGCTTCATCTATCCATGTCCAGGCTTTGTCTTATAAATGTATGTTTTTATTTACCATCAATGTCTTGCAGGACCAAATTGCTATCTTATATGTATGTAATGCATCTCTATGTTTAAATCTATAATACGTTCAAAGCAATTTCCTGAAATATTTGGGAGCTTTCCCACTTTCAACATCAAGCCATTTATTATTTGTATTTCATCTTTTATCAATTCTAATAACTCATAAAGTGGACAACATAGTATGAAATTGCCTCATATGGAACTCAATTGGGCAAGCTGCAGGTGAGTAAATTAATCCTTTGATTTACTGACAGCATTATGTCAAAGAGCTCCTGAAATACTAGTATAATTAAGTCTATCGCAGCACTACCACATTTAGCCCATTTGGTTCTAGCCAACATCCATTGCGATGTTATGGGGAGGTGCTTCCTTTACATAGAAAAACCTCAAATGGAGGTCAAGACAAAAATAGACCCAGAGAATATCCAGTTTACCTCCTAGATAGGTTATCGTGGCCAGAACATAGGTGTCGAAATGGACAATTAATGGAATAAGGCCCACAGCTAAAAGATAATTGTTTATTCCTTTTTCTTGGCACTGATGTCGACTCGGCCATTCAATAGAATAAGGCTCAGGCATGAAACATTGCTTTCAGAATTTCAGCGAAACCTCCCCACTTACAACATTCAGCAAGAGTTCATAAATTATTACAATGTCATTTATTATAATCCCTTCCTGATAAAACAGCCATGCTGGAATAGACTACTATTTGTTTTTCAAAATGGTATAACACAAAAGCAAAACATGTATATCTTATTGGTTTCAGAAACACATTCACTACAATCAACTCATCTTTTGTCCTTTGACTACATGAGCAGCTAGTGTTAAATATAACTAAAGTAAGATCAACGTGCTCACATGTCTAGCCTCTCTATTGGCCATCCCATCAAGCTTGCATCATTCCTACTTGGAACTAGTAAGATAATTCATATAAAACAATTCAGTTCGCTCTCTTTGGAATTGCTTTTCCAAAGTTGTGTAATTCCTTTTGGGAGGAAAAAAATATAAAAAATGCATGCATCAAAAGTGACTCTCCGAGGCTCGTTTTGGTGGATATTGTATTTCAATCAGCCATTGTTTTAGTTAGGGCAGCTAATGAGGCTTTTATTTGCATACCCTATATCTCCCACCTGCTTTCATTATTTATCGTAATTATCTCTGTAGCAGATTAAAAAAAACAAGTTCCTAAACTTTGAGCTGTAGTTTGGCATCCTTTAGCAGAACAAGCTAAACAGAAGGAAGGAAGAAAACATCAGTCTGAATTATTTCCCTTCCTTAGGCACTTTTAGTATTTCCGTTTACTAGGAGAATAGATTTTGTAAGCCAATGATAGAAATATACTCCTATTCCAAGTTTCACTTTTTTTAATCCCTCTTCAATCGTGCTCATAGAGGGTGAGTGACTCTTCCTAAAAGAACTCGGCGCTACCATATTAAAATACTTAGGCCCAGATTTAAGAGGGCCCTGTGCCTCATTGCATCACATTGGCATCATTTTTTTAATGCTAATGTGGCCAAACGAGGCACAAATCGCTGCGCCAGATTTACAAAGTGGTGCAATGCATGCATTGCACCACTTTGTAACCCCTTGCTCCACATTATGCCTGCGCCAGGCATAATTTAAGCAAGGGGGGGGTGTTCCCCTTTAGGGTGACTGCAAAAATAGTGCAAAGAACTCTAAAATATTTCTTTGCGCCATTTTTTGCGTAATTTTTAGTGTCTGCACAGAGCAGGCACTAAAAGGAGGCACACCATTATTTATAACGGGCCTTAACGTGCTTTGCAGGATTACCGTCAACATTTTTTATGCTAATCCTGCAAAGCGCCAAACTAGCATCAAAAATGTTGAAGCTAGTTTGCTAAGTACTGCCATAGTGCACTGTATCTTAAATTTGGCACACACATGGTGGCATTAAGGGGGTGCTAAGGGGATCAAGAAAAGTGGCACTGCATTGGATGCACATTCAGATGTGGCATTTCAACTGTCATATCCATGTGTTCAGTAAACAGAGCTCTCCTACCCTACCATCTGATACTGTGTGAGAACATAAGACTGAACTGAAAGAGAGTGAGGACCATGTACTGACCAATGTCTTCTGGTTTATCCCCTGAGAGGCTCCTTTTCTGGCAGGACTTTTTTCCTCAGTCTCTTACGTGTGTGGCAATTAGGCCTGTCACACTGCAGTGTGAAATTTTCAGCTCCTCCTCCATTTATGCATAGAAGCTCAAGGGACTCTTCAGACCACACTCAGTTCTTTTTGTCAGTTTTTCTGAGGATCTACATTCATTTTACCTTCTAAACGGCTATACGTGCAAATTTGGTTTTTGATTTATTATTCGATCAGGGCAGAGTGGTATACCCTTCCATAGAGTCATCACCATTGCCACCACCAAGTGAACAGGCCATAAAACAAACCTTATTCATTAAGGAATACTATTATGTACACTGTACTAAACAAACATGAAAAGAATACCTTTTCAGACTGGATGTCTTCACACTATGCTACATAACTTTACTTTGTCACTATGATTTAATTAATACAGAGTTTTCAACTGGTGTAGGGATGCAATAAGAGTAAGCTATGACATTTAAAATATATGTGACAGTTAATGTTATCTGTCAGAGTTCTTTGTGGTATGCACAATCCTTATCTCATTCTGAATTATCATAAATACTCCCCAACTCGACTGCCTTTGTTACTTAGGAACAGAAAAATTATTTGGATAGTGCTCTGATGCATTTTTATAAACATCTTAATGATGGGAACCACTACTTTTGTAACTTCTTTTGAGGTGTAGGTTTAAATAGAACAGCTGTCAATAAGACCTATTGCTTACAGTTGCCATTGTGTGGGTGTTGGGTAACCCCCTTCACTCTCTTTAACCAGCCTCTATCAGTCACTAACTGGAGACTTTGTCAATTATGTTTTGGCTTTGCTTGGCCCAATGGAGTATTCATCTTTCACCTGATGCTGTTGACTGTTTGGGTCTATCCTTCCACATCTGCTCTGCATTGAAATGCACGAGGGACATCTACACATCTATAACACACTCAGTCCAGTCCTTCTGAATTATTTTCATAATTATCCCTCTAGTATTCTAACACTGCTTGATTTGCCACAGTAAACAGTGATTTACTGATTTTGCAGTTCTTGTTTGGGTGTTGTGGCATTACAATAGTTTAAATGTACAACTTTAAAATCCATTCTAACATGTGTCGTTTTCATTACAAAATATATTAACTTGAGTTTTCTTGAGCACTGCAGTATATGTTTCCATTTTGTACATCTGTTAATAAGTGCTAATTTAGCCAATGGATTTAGTCATTCTCAGAAAGAGGCAATGCTGAGATATCCCTCCTGGGTTTCAATCAATCGTCGGGTAGGGTACACACAAATCTCTGCAAAGGGCCGGGTTCTCACACTTACACCTGTCCACATTTGATATATGAATTAAGTAAAATGAGCCATTAAATGTTCTTAATTTAAGCTCATGTAAGGATACAACATTTGGTCCTCATCATCATTATTTCCCCAAAAATGTAGTACGTATATGCCAAGCAGCTACAATATACTTGCTAACCGCACAAGATAGAGGGAGAGAAGTTTCCCTCATCATGATCCTTAAGGCAGCAATACAATGTGTTACCCCCATATTACTGCACACAGATCGTAACCACTTCCGTCGCGCAATCAAATAAGCAGGGCATATAAACATAAAATGTACAATAGATTCTGAAATTTGATTGCAACTCAGGCAAGTATCAGGACTTGGGGTCGCACTCCGCGTACTGCCATAGGATTTAAGAGGCAGACAACCATATCTAAACTGAATATATAGACTCTTACTTAATGGATCAAGAATTGTATCCATAAATGGTTCCAGATATGGATACCATTTAAAATCAAAGAATTGTGACGTCAATCTGCCGTGTGTTGAGCACAGCAGGTATTTTTCCCTGACATGTATCCAGTAAACAGTTTTCAGATGATTCTTCTGATCCTTCCTTATACTTTCTGGATGACTCCAAAACTCACTAAGACCCAATCTATGAAACCATTTTGAGATGTGGTTAAACCAGGAAATGGTAAGTACATTTGGTCTATCTAGAATGTCTTGAATAGACTCCTTGTATGTGGATAGCTCAGGGGTGGTCCATACACGGACCCAGAAAAGCAATGGTCGTAGGGCAATTACATCTGAGATGCGTGGAAGGCCAAGGTCCCAGAACATTGGCAGCAGTGGGGTACTGCGAGGACAGGCCAAGGTTGACCTTACAAAGTTGTTTTCCCCCACTGCTAGCTTGCCAGTGTTCGAGGACCCCCAAATTTCTGCCCCATAGACCGCAGCGCTCTGTGCCTTTGCTCAGTAAATTTTAATAGTTGGAGTAATCACTCTCTCAGAGGTAGACTTGTGGAAGCGTAATACAACATTTATTTAGCCCAATAGAAAGAAGTAAAGCTAATTTCTCATATAGTACCATAATTTAGAAATGGTTTAACATGAAGAAGAAAATGAAACAAATGTGTTTCTAAACTGTAAGTTCTAATTGCATGCACTTTTTTGTTGATATTTTTGTTTAGTGGGAAACCATGTTTTTCAGGATGTTTCTGACTCATAAATAGCGTTTGATATGGCTTGCATGTTCTTTCTTTAGTTATAGTGGAAGTGTAGCATGACGCCCTTTTGTTTGTTTGTGGTCGTGAAACGTCAGCTTCCGTCCTAGCTGACTTCACCTCTAAGACAGTTTGAGTAGCTCAAGTCATTACTTGTTATCTTGAAACAGAATACCTTAGGCAGAGAGTAGGGCCACATGAACAATTAATAAGAGAGGCTTTTCTAATTCGGAACAGCTCTCCCTTTTGGGAATAGAAGATCTGGCCCATCTGCTCTCCCACCTCGTTCTCTCTAGAGCATAACCTGCATCTATGATGTAAAGAGAGCCAACACCATGGCTGATGGCTTTGAATCCTGACGGTGCTGGTTCGAAATCTGTCATTTGAACACAATTCATGTGAGCCTGGACAAATCACTTAATCTCCCTTTAACTAAAATGTATGAA